>NW_006921622.1:14409841-14442685 GCF_000298275.1 Orycteropus afer afer
TAAAAAAAAAAAAAAAGGTATTTGCAATGAATAAGTTGTTTGTCTTACAAAATTCTATCATGTTCTCCAGCGTTATTTCTGTCACCAAGGCCATATTTTCCAACTACAGGTACTTCTTCTTTTTTTCCAACTTTTGCATTCTAAACACCAGCAATAATCAATACATCTTGATTGAATGTTTGGTCAATTTCAGACTGCAGAAGTTGGTAAAAGTCTTCAGTTTCCTCATCTTTGGCTTTTGTGGTTGGTGCATAAATTTGAATAGTAGTATTAACTGGTCTTCCCTGTAGGCATATGGATATTATCCTATCACTGACAGCATTGTACTTCAGGATAGATCTTGAAATATTCTTTGTGACGATGAATGCCACGCCACTCCTCTTTAGTTTGTCATTCCAGTGTAGTAGATCATATGGTTGTCTGATTCAAAATGGCCAAAACCAGTCCATTTCAGCTCACTAATGCCTAGGGTATCGATCTTTATGCATTCCATTTCATTTTTGGCAACTTCCAATTTTCCTAGATTCATTCTTTGTACATTCCATGTTCTGATTACTAATGGATGTTTTCAGCTGCTGCTTCTCATTTTGAGTCGCACCACATCAGCTTTATTCCATCCACATTATTAAGGTTGGCTGTACTCTGAGGAGGCAGCTCTTCCCAGGTCGTATTTTGAGGACCTTCCAACCTGAGGGGTTCATCTTGCAGCACTGTATCGGACAATGTTTCAGGGCTATTCATAAAGTTTTCCAGTTGTATATCAGACAGTGTTTCACTGATATTCATAAGGTTGGTTTTCACTGGCCAATTCTTTGAGAAGTGGATGGCCCCTTCCTTCTTCCAAGTCTGTCTTAGTCTGGAAGCTCCACTGAAACCTGTCCACCATGGGTGACCCTGCTGGTATTTGAAATACCAGTGGCATAGCCTCCAACCTCACAGCAACACACAAGCCACCACAGTATGACAAACCAACAGACAAGTTGTGGTATCATCAAGATAGGCAATTTAAATTTCTAATGAACTTCTTCTTTAGAGAATGCTAAGGTCAAAAACATTACATTAAGAAGCAGTATGAACTATGCCATTTACAAAAAAAAACAGGACCTTATAATGAAGATCCACAGAGAAAAAGGTATTATAGGTCAGGAAATTCTACAGTTCTAGGGACAGGAGAAATTTACTTCTTAACAAACTGAAAACTACATACTACTTTATAAAAAGAAAAATCATTTCACATCTTACCCAAGAGCAAAGCAATAGAAAATAATGGCTATCACTGAGATTAATTTTTTTTCCTTTTCTTTTGGAATTGTCAAACATGCTATTGAAAATACTTTCAATGGAACCAAATCTTCTCTGGCTTTTTAATAACAGTTATTTCAAAATAAGTATTCATTTTATTGATATCTTTGTTGGAAAGAAAAAATATCTCTATCTCTACACAAGAGAAGGCTGTTCAAATTAGACTGCTTCAATACGAAAGTTACATAATTCTTGGAAGAAGTGCATTCTCCACAAAGGTAGAAAACTAAAGAGGAACAGCACCTAATGGAGTAGTAAAGCTCCAGGCATCAATTATTTCAAGTAAATAAATTAAAAATAACATTGAAATAAATATCTAGTTTTCAGATTTAAAATAACTAAAACTATAATTTCGACTGAGCTGGGCACATATCAATGTTAACCAAAAAAACCAAACTCACTGCCGTAGAGTTGGATCTGACTCATAGTGACCCCTCCTTGGGTTTCCGAGGCGGTATCATTTCGGAAGTAGATTGCCCAACCTTCTTTCCAAGAAGAGGCTGGTGGGTTTGAACCACCAGCCTTCTAGTTAGCAGTCAAATGCCTTAGGCACTACACCATCAGTGTTAAGTCTGAATAATGAAAATTGATCTTTTCTTCTTTTTGATGAAGGATAGATTGCCACAAAGAAAACACAGAGCATAAAGAAGAATTTATTAAGCAAGAAGTACTTAGAAATTATGGGTCCATTAAGGCAAATAAAAGTCAGAAGGACTAATAAATACCAAATTCAAGCTAACACTTACACCCAGGACTTGGGAGAAAGAATCAGGACGAAGTGGTACAAAAGGACCTTAAATATACTTGGAATAATTTATGATGGCATATGAAATTATCTTAAAAACCCAACAAAGAGGAATTGTCTAACATCAAAAATCCTATGTAACACAATGCAATGCAATGCACTGGCGTCAAGTCAGATCTGACTCATAGCAACCCCTCCTTGGGTTTCCAAGGCGGTATCACCACAGAAGTAGATTGAGAGTACTCTTCCTTCCGGGGAGTGGCTGGTGGGTTTGAATTAAGCATAATCTAATTTAAGAAGACAAGTATGGCAAATTATTATATACATTTCTTTGGAGAGGGCTATGATCAGGGCAGATGCACTAAGTAAGACAAATATCCCAGCTTGTAAAAAAGAGGTGCTCTCTCTAACCTTAATCCCTGATCCTTGCACTACATCTAAGTTTTGAATTTTCTGGAATGTCATATACTTGGGATCACACAGTACTACAGCTTTTTTGGACTGGTTTCTTTCACTTGTTGTTGTTGTTATGTGCCGTCGAGTCAGCCCTGACTCATAGCGACCCCTCCTTGGGTTTCCGAGGCAGTATCACTACGGAAGTAGGATTGCCCAACCTTCCTTCCGAGTAGTGGCTGGTGGGTTTGAACCGCCAGCCGTCTGGTTAGCAGGCAAGTGTCTTAGCCAGATTCTTCCATGTCTTTTCTTAGCTTAATTTAAAAAAAAAAACAACTCACTGACATCAAGTCAATTCCGGTTTCTGAGGTGGTATCTCTATCGAAGCAGATTCCTTCTAAGGAGTGGCTGGTGGGTTTGAACCGCCAGCCTTCTGGATAGCAGTCAAATGCCTTAGGCACTACACTACCAGAGCTTGATAGGTTATTTTTTTTTTATCACTGAATAATACTCCATTGTATGGGTGCACAGTGGTTCTATTCACCCATTTATCTACTGAACGACATCTTGGTTGCTTCCAATATTTGTTAATCATAATTAAAGTTGCTATAACACAAAACAAAACAGGTATTTCCCAAATTTCTACTCTTTATGCTCTCATTTCCAGAGTGGTAACTATCACAGTAATTTTTTTTTCCCCCCAAACCTGCAGCTCCACTAATTATTATGGCTACAGATCCAAACTTCCAATAACTTCTGGACATTGTCAGTAAAACGCCTCTCATTAGGTCTTAAGCAACAATATGCAGAAGTCCTTCAGTAGCCCTGGGGGATTGGTTTCAGGACACCCCCCCCCCAGGTGGATACAAAATAGGCAGATGTTCAAATCCCTTACATAAATTGTTGTTGTTAGGTGCTATCAAGTCAGCTCTGACTCATAGCGACCCCATGTACAACAGAGCGACACATCCGGATGACACCAGTGCTGTGCCATCCTCACAATCCTTGAAATGCATGAGCCCACCATTGCAGCCACTGTGTCAGTCTATCTCGTTGAGGGTTTTTCCCTTCTTTGCTGTTCCTCTATCTTACCAAGCATGATATCCTTCTCTAGAAAATGGTCCTTTCTGACCACACAGCCAAAGTAGATACTCGCTTCCAAGGAACATTCCAGTTGCACTTCCAGGACAGATTTGTTCATTCCTCTGGCAGTCCATGGTATGTTCAAGTATTCTTTGCCAACACCACAATTCAAAGGCATGAACTCTTCTTCGGTCTTCATTATTCATTGTCCAGGTTTCACATGTATGTGAGGGGATTGAAAATACCATGGCTAGGATTAGGAGAGCCTTAGTCTTCAAAGTAACATTTTTGCTTCTTAATACTTTAAAGTAGTAATTTATTTTCAGCAGATTTGTCCAATGCAATGCAACGCAACATGCCATTGGTTTCCTGACTGCTGCTGCCATGAGTGTTGACAGTGGATCCAAGTAAAATAAAATCCCTGACTACTTCAATCTTTTCTCCATTTATCATGATGTTGTTTATTGGTCCAGTTGTGATTTTTTATTTCTTTATGTTGGGATGTAATCCATGCTGCAGACTGCAGTCTTTGATCTTCATCAGTAAGTGCTTCAAGTCATCTTCACTATCAGCAAGCAAGGTTGTGTCATCCGCATATTGCAGGTTGTTGATGGTTCTTCCTCCAATCCTGATGCTGTGTTTTTCTTCATATAGTCCAGGTTCTCTGATTATCTGCTCCAGCATACAGATTGAATACCTTGAAAAGATAAAACCCTTATGTACACTCTTCTTGATTTTAAACCATGTAGTATCCTGCCCTTGTTCTCTTCAGCCTCTTGGGCTATGTACAGATTCCTCATGAGAACAACTAAGTGTTCTGGAATTCCCATTCTTCATAACATTATTGTTCTGGTTACCTAGTGCCACTCTGATAGGAATATACCACAAATGGGATGGCCTTAACAAACAGGAGTTTATTCTCTTACAGTTTGGAGGCTTTAAGTCCAAGTTCAAAGTGCCAAGCTCTAGGGGCTGGGTGAAAGCCCCTCAACCTTGGAGTCCAGCTCTGCCTCCTGCTCCCAGCCCACTGGAGCTAGAGGTGTTTCTTCACTCGACAGCTGCTGGCTGCTGAGACTGCCATGCCTAAGGTTGACAGGTAAAAAGGCACAGTCCTGATGTTACCAAACCACATGGTAGGCTATTAATTCAAGTCCATTGTAAGTCCCCAGGTTGGCAGAGCATGGCAGGCTGCTGAACAATGACACAACTACATGCAGGGTCCAAGTATGCCATAAGCTAAAGACCATTCCCAAAGCTGCTTCTTATATACGGGAAGCAGACCACATACCTAAAGCAGCTACTCAGCTGCTTGTGGCAGAGCCCACCATGGAGTTGATTGCCAGTCTCATCATGGGGAATAACTACCACCAGCTGCCCAGTCACTCAACCAAGCCCAGCCAAGCTGACAGACAAACATAATCACCACAGTTATCCATAATTTGTTATGATCCACCACACAGCTGAATGTGTTTGCATGGTCAGTAAAACACAAGTAGATAATTTTCTAGTATTCTTTGCTATCAGCCAAGATCCATCTGACATCAGTAATGATAGTCCTCATTCCACTCCCTCTTCTGAATCCAGCTTGAATTTCTGGAAGTTCTCTGTCAATATACTGCTACAACTGTTTTTGAATTATCTTCAGCACAATTTTATTTATGTGCAGTATTAATGATACTATTTGATAATTTCCACATTCTGTTAGATCACCTTTCTTTGGAATGGGCACAAGTATCAATCCCTTCTAGTCAGTTGGACAGGTAGGTGTCTTTCAAATTTCTTGGCATAAATGAGTAAATGTCTTGAGTGCTGCATCTATCTGTGAAAACATCTCAATAGGAATTCTGTCAAATCCTGTAATCTAGTTTTATGCCAACTCCTTCAGTGCAGCCTCGACTTCTTTCAATACCATTGGTTACGGATGACATGGTACCCACCTGAAATAGCTGGACACCAGCCAGTTCTTTTTGATACAGTGCCTCTGTATATCCCTTCCATCTTCTTTTGATGCTTCCTGCATCATTCAATATTTTGCCCATAGAATCCTTCAATATTGCAACTTGAGGCTTAATTTTTTTTTCTTCAGTTCTTTCACCTTGAGAAATGCTGAGTGTTCTTCTCTTTTTGTTGTCTAACTCCAGATCTTTGCACATTTCATTCTACTACTTTACTCTGTCTTCTTGAGCTGCCCTTCTGTTCAGCTCTTTTATTTCAGCATTTCTTCCATTTGCTTTAACTGTTCTCCATTCAGGAGCAAGTTTCAGAGTCTCTTCTGACATCCATTTTGGTCTTTTTTTCCTTTCCTGTCTTTTTAATGATGATTTGCTTTCTTCATGATTGATGTTCTTGATGTCATCCCACAATTCATGTACTCTTCAGTCCCTGGTATTCAGTTTATCAAATCTATTCTTCAAATGGTCTCTAAATTCAGGTGGGATATAATCAAGGTCATGTCTTGGCTCTCATGGACTTGTTTTAATTTTCTTCAGCTTCAAGTAGAACTTCCATATGAGCAATTGATGGTGTGTTCCATAGTCAGCTCCTAGCCTTGTTTTGACTGATGATATGGAGCTTCTCCATAGCCTCTTTCCATAGATGTAGTTGATCTGATTTCCATGTATTCCACCTGGTGAGGTCCACATGTATAGTTGCCATTTCTGCTGTTGAAAAAAAGGTATTTGCAATGAATAAGTCATTGGTCTTGCAAAATCCCATCATGAGATCTCCAGCATGATTTCTATCACCAAGGCCATATTTTCCAACTACTAATGATTCTTTGTTTCCAACTTTCACATTCCCAACACCGATAGTTATTGATACATCTTCATTACATGTTTGGTCAATTTCAGACTGCAGAAGTTGGTAAAAAGTCTTTAATTTCTCATCTTTGGCTTTAGTAATTGGTGTGTAAATCTGAATAATGGTAGTATTAACTGGTCTTCCTTGTAGGTGTATGGATTTTATCCTATCACTGACAGTACTATACTTCAGGATATATCTTCAGATGTTCTTTTTGATGATGAATGTGATGCCTTGCCTCTTCAATTTGTCATTCCCAGCATAGCAGATCATATGATTGTCTGATTAAAAATGGGCAATACTCATCCATTTCAGCTCACTAATGCCCCAGGATGGGAGCTCTGGTAGCATACTGGCTAAGACACTTGCCTGCTAACCAGATGGCTGGCGGTTCAAACCCACCAGCCACTCCTCGGAAGGAAGGTTGGGCAATCCTACTTCCGTAGTGATATTGACTCAGACACCCAAGGAGGGGTCGCTATGAGTTGGGTTTGACTCGACGGCACATAACAACAACAACAACAACAACAATGCCCTAGGATATTGATCTGCATGCATTCCATTTCATTTTTAAGAACTTCCAATTTTCCTAGATTCATACTTTGGACATTCCATGTTCTGATTATTAACCAATTTTTGTAGCTCTTTCTTCCCATTTTGAGCTGTGCCCCATCAGCAAGTGAAGGTCCTGAAAGCTTTACTCCATCCACATCATTAAGGTCGACTCTACTTTAGAGAGGCAGTTCTTCCCCAGTCATATTTTGAGTGCCTTCCAACCTGATGGGTTCATCTTATGGCATTATATCAGACAATGTTTCAGGGTTATTCATAAAATTTTCTGGTAATATATCAGACAGTATTTCATAGCTATTCATAAGGTTTCCAGTGGCCTTTTTTTTTTTCCGGAAGTGGATGGCTCCATCCTTCTTCCCAGATTGTCCTAGCCTGGAAGCTCCACTGAAATCTCTCCACCATGGGTGACCTTGCTGGTATTCAAAATACTGGTGGCATAGCCTCTAGCTTCACTGCCACAAGCAAGCCACCACAGTACGACAAACTGACAAATGAGTGATAATACCTAGCACTCCCTGTTAGCCTTTGAGGGATTGCTTTGAACACTTAAATGCTTTATAGGAGTCTTTTTTTTTTCCAATTATTTTGATCTGGGATTGGTTGACTCCATGGTTAGCTGAATCCACAGATGCAGAAGAACATGTGGATGTGGAGGGCCAGCTGTACTTACAACTTCTCTAAAAAAAAAAAAACCCAAACTCAATGCCATCAAGTCGATTCCAACACATACCAAACCCCTTTGAGTTTCTGAGGTGGTAAATCTTTACAGAAGTAGACTGACCAGTCTTCCTTCTGCTGAATGTCTGGTGGGTTTGAACCACCAACCTTTGGTTAGCAGTCAATGCCTTAGGCACTACATCACCAGAGCTCCTTTATAATCTCTCTACTCAACTTGATCTTCAAGTAATATTGAATGGAACAAAATGAAACATGAAAATTTGCTAAATATAAAAGAAGTTAGACCATGTTCCCAACTTAATCATATAAATTTTCTCCACCACTGTTGTTGAGTTGGCCTCTGACTCATGGTGATCCCGTGCATTACAGAGTAGAACTAAGTTCCATAGGGTTTTCATGGCTATAATCTTTACAAAAGTAGATCATTAGCCTTTTCTTCAGCAGCGCTTCTGGGTAGGTCTGAACTGTCACCCTTCAGTGGGTAACTGAATAAAAACCATTTGTGACACCCAGAGAACTTTGTTTCAACCCTATACTCATCTTTTTTTTTTTTAATTGTGGAAAATGTCCAGCATTCACATAAGTATGGAAAACATAATCAACCTCCATGAACCAAGCTTAAATAATTACAAAAAATCTGTCAACCTTATTTCATCTATAACCACTCAATTTTTTTTTCTTGAAATATTTCAAAGTAAATCCCAGATATCATGTCAATTCATTAATAAATGCTTTATATACTTCAGTATGTATCACTAACAGAAAACAACTGTAGCTTTTTTTTTTTTTTTAAAGCAAAGATAACAAAATCCTGCAATGGTTCTCCAAAGTATATAATATTTCACAGAACGTGGGCATCTAATATAAACTGACAACAAATTCAATCCTTTTGCTTTCATCTTCTTAAAGACTTACTTAACATTAATGAAAAGCAGTATGTCATGACAAAGAAATGAGAGCACCAAAAGCTATAAAAACAAATTTCAAAAGGTTTCACATGCGAAAATTGCAATAGAACCCAAATTAAGTTCCCAAACAAATTTTACATTCCCAATGGAATTGCTTTCCCAATATATTTGAATGTAGTGTGTTCATATACGCACATAAGAATACATGTTATGTGAAAGCAGGTAGCACTGTCTATCTTATCTCCAGCACCTTGAACAGTGTCTGGCATATAGTGGATGCTCAATATTTGGTGACTAATTTAAATTACAGCCCAGGAAAATGACAACAGTAAAACAGCCCAAAACGAACTAGAAAGTTGTTTCAGGAACAAAGCCACACCATACTACAAATAATCTATGTGTACTATTTCCCTCAAAAAAAAAAAAAAACAAAAACACCAAACTCAAGGTATAAAAAAATGCTGCCACTTGATAGTAATTTGAGTACACTTCCACTAGGTGTCAGGAGTGAATCAAAATTTCTGGCATTATAAACCAGGAAAGACCCTGGTATGGTGTTATTCACTCAACAAATATTTATTGAGCTCTTAGAATGTGCCAGAAGCTGACTATTCTACAATGAACAAAATAGTCCTGGTCTCTGCCTACCAGAGTAGTTGAAGTTATGCCAAATTGCTTCTCTTTCTCTCTAAAGTTTCAGGAATTTCACAAACTGTACCATCTCTAGATTCATAGCCCCATTATTACTGTTGAGTTAGATACTAATTTCTCTGCAAACCCAAAAAAATGTGTCACACTGCTTTAACCACAAGCAACTATCTTTGCATCACTGACTTTACCACCTCTCAATCCCTTAGCACATTAAATGCTCCTCCACTTCATCCACACTTTCCATTCTCTTCAGTCCTCTCTCTTCAAGAATACCTGCCTTACTCCAAACTCCATTTCTTACTTAGATTAGCCAAGGATCAAAATTTCAACAAAATTCAGTAACTTCAATTCTTTCTCCATTGACTTTTTAAAGCATTCAATTTGCCCATCTCCAACTATGAAGAATTCCAACCATATGCCTTCATACCCTGGTTTTTGGCCTGCTAATATAGCTGTATGACCTGGCTGATTCAAAGTTTCCAAGTTCAACTAAATTCTTGGCATTGCTCAGTAAAGTCCCTTGTTTGCACTTTAATTTTTCCCTTAAAGTAATGGTTTCAGACTTCTAATAACCTTCTTTAATTTGCTATTCCATTCTGAGTTCCTCAAACTATTTGGATGACCTGTCTTACATCACTGTATCTCAGTTGCTGTATACTCAATTAAAAAAAAAAAAAAAAAAAAAAAACTTTCCCCATCCTCATTTCTGTTTGTACTATCTCACATGAGTACTGATCATCAGTCTTCTTGAGGATCTTGATCCAGTCAATCCCTATTCTTCTCTCCACATCTCAAGACACACACAGGTTTCCAAAACTTCAGAAAAAAACAAAAACAAACTTCTCTCTGCTCTTCCACATAGCTATCATCTCTAGTTCTCTACATCTTAATATTCCTACTTCTTGCAAGAAGCAGCTATATGAAACACATTATCAGGAAAGTAAAAAGCCAACTAACAGAATGGAAGAAAATATTTATAAATAATAAATCCAGTAAGAGTTTATTATATAAAATATATAAAGAACTCTTACAACTCAATATAAAAAGGGACAATGAACTTGAATACACATTTTTTCCAAAGACATACAAATAGCCCACAAGCACAGGAAAAGATGTTGAACGCCATTAGTCACAGTTGTTGTTGTTGTTAGGTGCCGCTGAGTCAGCTCCAACTCATAGTGACTATGTACGACAAGACGAAACACTGCCAGTCAAGCACTAGTGAGGGTTTTCCTCATTGGCTGATCTACTTTACCAAGCATGATGTCCTTCTCCAGGGACTGGTCCCTCCTGATAACTTGGTCCAAGTATGTGAAACAAAGTCACCATTCTTACTTCTAGGGAGCATTTTAGCTGTACTTCTTTCAAGACAGATTTGTTTGTCCTTGTGGCGGTCCATGGCATATTTAATATTCACTAACACTATAATTCCAAGGCATCAAATCTTCTTCAGTCCTCTTTATTCATTAGCCAGCTTTTGTACCCTTATGAGATGATTTAAAATACCATGGTCTGGGTCAGGTACATCTTAGCCCTCAAAATGGCATGTTCGTTTTTTAACACTTTAAAGATGTCTTTTGTTGCAGATTTCCTCAGTGTAACACGTCATTTAATTTGGGCAACCTACTCCCGTAGTGATACTGTCTCGGAAACCCAAAGAGGAGTCACTATGAGTCAGATCCAACTCGACGGCAGTGAGTTTGGTTTTTGTATCCATGCATTACAAATTACGTCCAAAAAGGTCATGAAGGCAACATCTTCATCTGACCTCCTCTAAATTCACAAAAGGGAGACAGAGTCACCATCACCAGGCCAAGGCTTATTCTTATGAGGTGAGACATGCTACCACCCTCCAGCCTTTTTACCAACTCTGACACCAGCCATCCCTCCCATGGCACTCACTACTCTGCTGAGTTCAATAATTCATTGCAATGGCCACACAGAACTCATAGAAAATACTCAGGACTATGGGGTTTATTTTGAGCTCTGGTAGTGACTGCTAAACAGAAGGCTGGTGGCTCAAACCCACCAGCCACTTGAAAGGAAGACTGAGCAATCTACTTCCTTAGTGATACTTCCTCGGAAACCCAAGGAACAGTGGCCATGAGTCAGATCCAACTCAACGGCAGTGAGTTTGGTTTTTTTGGTTTATGGGGTTTATTAGGGAAGTAACAGGCTACAATTCAAATTCAGGAATCCTCTCAGGATACAAATCTTCCATCAGGACAGTTTTGCCTCTGCTATCTACTTCTGTAGAAATACTGCCTCAGAAACCCAAGGAGGGGTCACTATGAGTCAGAGATGACTCGATGGCAAATAACAACAATATGCCTTCAGGCATGCCTCTCTGGCCCTTGGCCTCCTGGCCGGGCCTCTGCTCTGCTTTGGCAAGTTTTACAAAGCTCTTTTAGCTCTGCCAATAGGCACCCCCACTTCACCAGCAAGCTTCTGGCCCAAAGGCACTCAGCTTACTCTCTCCATAGGCCACCAAGCCCACTGTTCTGTCTCATGCCTCTTGGTTCATCAGCTGGTTGTCTCAGCCAAGGAGGTCCAGCGCGGGGATCTCAGGTCCAAGGACATGCTCCTCTCCACCTTTGGCTCTCCTCTCTCGATGGCAGTGAGATCCCCCTTTCTGCCTCCAGTAAGGCTCATTTAAGTCTAGAAGAACGACAAAACCAACCAATCCCCACATGAGAGTTCTATGTACCTTATTTGCATGGTCCCACATAATCACAAAGTGGGAGTCACAAAGAGTGGTTAGAAAAGCCATATCAAGTAATTCACTGCACTACATTATGGATGCAAGTAAAATTACATCCTTGACAACTTCAATCTTTTCTCCATTTATCATTATGTTGCTTATAGGTCCAAGTGCAAGGATTTTTATTTTCTTTATATTGAGGTGTAACCTATACTGAAAGCTGTAGTCTTTGCTCATCATCAGTAAGCACACCAGTCATCTTCACTTTCAGCAAGCAAAGCTGTGTCATTTGCATACCACAGGTTGTTAATGAATCTTCCTCCAAACCTGATGCATCATTCTTGTTCATATAGCCCAGCTTTTTGGTATCTGCTCAGCATACAGGTTGAATGTATACTGAAAGAATACAAACTTGATGCACACTTGTGTGTGGATTTTAAAACATGCAGTATCTCCTTGTTCTGTTAAAATCTCTTCCTCTTGGTCTATGTATAGGTTCTGCATGAGCACAATTAAGTGTTCCGAAATTCCCATTTTTCACAATGTTATCCATAATTTGTTATGATCCACACAGTCAAATGCCTTTGCATAGTCAATAAAATACAAGTAAACATCTTCTGGTATTCTCTGCTTTCAGCCAAGATTCATCTGATATCAGACATATCCCTCATTCCACACCCTCTTCTGAATCTGGCTTGCTGGCAGTTCCCTATTGATATACTACTATAACCATTTTTTAATTATTTTCAGCACAACTTTATTTGTGTGTGATATTGTTAATATTGTTCAATAACTGTTGGATCACCTTTCTTTGGAATGGGCACAAATATGGCTCTCTTCCACTTACCAGGGAAATATGTATCAAAACCACAATGAGATACTACTCCCACTAGGTTAACTATAATTTTAAAAATATGGAAAATGACAAGTGTTTGTAATGATGTGGAGAAATTTGAACCCTCATATCTTTCTGGCTCAAACGCTGTAGAAAACAGTTTGGCAGTTCTTAAAAAGTTAAACATAGAATTATGACCAAGCAATTCCACTCTAAGGTATCGATTTAAAAGAACCGAGAACAAAGCCTCAAAGAGATACCTGTGTATGTCAATGTTTAACACAGTTTATTATTTTTCACCTGTACTTTTACAATGTTTATTATTATTCATAATAGTCAAAAAGCAGAAACGACTCAAGTGTCCATCAACAGCTAAAGGAATAAACAAAATGAAATATTACTCAGTGTGGTAGCTAAGGTTGTGTGTCAACTTGGCTGGGCCATAGTTTTGAGTGGTTGGGCAGGTGGATGCAGTTATTCCTCATGATGAGATTGTAATCAGTTCCATGGTGGAATCTGCTGTAAACAGCTAAGTAGTTGCCTTCGGGGTATGGCCTGCTTCCAGGATACAGGGAAAAGCTTTGAGAAAGATTTCTAGCTTTTGGCATATCTGGACCCTGCATTTAGCCGAGTCTTGGCCTACTGAGTTGCCTGCTGATCTTGGGATTGCTCCTGGACTTGAATCCGTGGTCTGCTGATCATCCTGGGATTGTGCCATTATCAGCCTCCACAGCCTGCAGCTGCGTGAGTCAGAAAAAGCCTCCAGCTCCAGTGGGCCTGAACAGGAGGCAGAGCTAAAGCCCAAGGTCGAGGGGCCTTCACCCAGCCCCTAGAGCTGGCACTGTGAACTCAGACTTCTAGCCTCCTAAACTGTAAGAGAATAAAGTCCTGTTTGTTAAAGCCATCCTCTTATGGTACTTCTGTTATAGCAGCACTAGAAAACTAAGACACTCAGCAATGAAGAGAAATGAAGTTTTGATACACACTCAACATGGATAAATCTTAAAAACATTATGTTAAGTGAGATACCAAAACCAAAACCAAACTCAATGCCATTGAGTCAGATCCGACTCATAGCAACCTCTCCTTGGGTTTCCAAGGCAGTATCACTATGGAAGTAGATTGCCCAGTCTTCCTTCCGAGGAGTGGCTGGTGGCTTTGAACCGCCAGCCTTCTGGTTAGCAGTCAAATGCCCTAGGCACTATGCTAAGTGATATACAGCTGATACAAAAAGACAAATATTTTATGATACCTCTTATATTAAATGTCTAGAATAGCCAAATTCAGAGAGAAAGAAAGCAAATTGGTGGTTGCCAGACACTGGAGCAAGGGGGGAATGGAGAGTGATGCTTCATGGGCACAGAACTTGAGTGATGAAAATGTTTTGGAACTAGATAACAGTGATGATTACACAACATTGTAAATGTACTAAGTGCCATGAATTATTCACTCTAAAATGGTTAATTTTATATTATATGAATTTCATCTTAGTTTTAAAAAATGTTTTTAAGATTCATCTATATTGGCTATGGGCACTTTGCTGTAAGAAACACCATAATTTTTTTATCTAGTCATATGTTGATGGACATTTGGGTTTCATTTAGTGTTTATTTATTATTAACAAGGAAGCTGTGAACATTCCTGTACAAATAATTTTGTCAACATGTTTTCATTTCCCTTGGGTAAAAAGCTAACCGAAAAACCAAACTCACTGCTGTCGAGTCGACTCGACTCATAGCAACCCCTCCTTGGGTTTCTGAGATGGTATTTCTATGGAAGGAGATTGCCCAATCTTCCCTCTGAGGAATGGCTGGTGGGTTTGAACCACCAGCCTCTGGTTAGCAGTCAAGTTCCTTAGGGACTACCCCACCAAAGCTCCCTGGGTAAATACCTAAGAGTACCCTTATCATTTTATAAAAATAAGTGCAAAACTACCAAAAAAAGTTTTATCAGTCATAAGATGCATAAGTATAAAAAATATAACTGAATCAAAGATAGAATTCATTGTACATACTAAAACCAATGATTATTTATCCTTAAGCATAGGCTCAACAACGTTAAGCCTGTATGACATGTTAATTGTGAAAGTAAAGAACAAAAAGAATATGGAAGAAATGCTGATACTATGTTAGCCAAAATTGTATCTGAAATTTGGATTTGGGATCTTTCACTACTGTTAACATTTCAAAGGAACAGAACTCTTTTTCTTACACTTTTCAAGAGTTACACAGGCATAGGAATTTTCTGAGAGGCCATGGTAAAAATTAAGATAGGAAACGCTGCAAACAGACTGAGTTCAGTACCCAGTTTCACCACTGCTTCTTACCTACACATTCCATGCCTCAGTTTCCTCATCTAAAAAATGGAAGTGATAACAGCTGGTACCATCAGAATATTGTTGTGAGGTTTAATGAGTTAATCCGTGTAAAGTTTTAGAATAGTATCTGGCAAACCGTAAATTAGCCATCACTACCACTACCACCACCACCACCACCACCACCACCATCATCATCATAGTTATTACCTCCTAAAATATCTTTAAAACTAATTAAAAGACATATTAAAGAGGTTGTTGTATTGAACAGCATTAAGAGTTAATAATAATATTCAACTAATTAGTGTATTTACGTAACTACCAGAGAAACCCAAATAGTTGAAACTGTCAACAAAGATGTGCCACTTCAAGGGTTCAGTTAGTACTCCTTCCAAAAGACAACAGAGAAGAGATCCACAGAGCTCAATTAGTATTGCTACGTTTTAATAGCAATGCAAACATGCTTTTAACATCTTACCACCAAACCACAGACCATGGACCTGCTCATAACAAAAATGTCTTCTGCAGCAATTTTTCAGGGTCCTATTTTAGTGTTAAAATATTCTGAGAGATTAGGTTTTCAGCCCATTAATAGAAAGTAAGAGCATAAAATATACTCAATTTTCTCAGCTTTTCAGAACTTCTTTCTTCATTAACTGAATTACATTTTATCTGTAAAAACAGTAGTTACTGTACAGTCTGCCATTAAATAATGAGTTGGACAAATTGGATCTCTCTCTTAGGAATTTGGAAGTGTTATGATGAGAGAGGAAGGCAAAAGAAGACATGGTAAGGGACAATTGTATCTTATACAGAGGTCAGCTCATAAGCAAATTATGTATATTCAACATGAACTGTGAAAATCCTTTAAATCACCCTTAAAATATCAGGGTTTGGGAGATTTTGCTGTTGTTACTGTTACTCTTTGCCTTTAGCACAGTTTCAGGTCCCAGTTCCAGTGTCTGTGAGATCTTGGTACCCTATGGCTCATGACTTAAAATTTGGAGATTCCTTGGTGTTTTGTTAGAATTCACCACATCTTTCTGAACTGGCTTGAGAGAGATCCTATTCATTGCCACTAAAGGAACCCTGACAGGAACATCTGGGCATAGACTACAGTATTCTTTAGTCAGAAACAATTGCAACCATAAGAGGCAAATTTTTACTACTGAAAAAAACTAGAGAATTCCCAATTATGCATTTTTGTTTTGTTTTGTTTTTAAATTAACATGACTGGATATAAATTTTAAAGCCAAAGCAGAATTTCAACAATTATTTTAAAACCTTATCAAAATGATATACACAGTTCAGAACAATGAAAAAGTCCCAATAATGAAAATGAGACAGAATTTACACTCACGAAATAAGTAGGAAAGAAATGACAGTAGTTACTAACATACAATTACTCTTATTTTAATTATTTGTCAATATTTTCTCCAGACACATAAGGGACAACATGATTTCAGCAAGATATCAATTATCCATAAGCAATTATTATCACCGAAATATGTTTTCTATTTAAATGGCTTTTTGTTACAAATACTACATGTATCATAGTACGGAAAACTAATGAATAAGAAGGAAAGATAATTTTAAAAACACAAGACAGTACACATATACAGGATATAACACAACAGAATGGAAAAGTTAAGGCGGATAATCAGAAAATTCAATGGCAAAGAGATTTCACTGAATTGCCAAAAGGAAAGAACACCAAAACAGAACCTTTCAACTATTTCACAGAATTTTGGCATTATAACAGGATCTCTAAGGACTTTAAATAAAATTCTGGCAGTTATTTCCCCTACAATGATTTTAGACTTGACTCTGATTGCTGCCCTGGAGGTCAGAATTCTGTGCGTCATTAAAACAAAATTCTATATAAAAGGATTTCATAATTTCAAAAAGCTTGAAAATATGTTTTAAAAGAAAATGATACTATAAAATAAAAATCGTATATTCAGCTGAATTTAAAAGAATAAGTCATATGCAGTTTGTCTCCTAATAGGCTGTATTCCAGAAACTGATGAGTAAATAACTGTTTAGAAATCAGGAGACTTTTTTTTTTCCATACAGACTATATCCTAATGGTTGATCAGTTCAAATGATATTATGACTCTTGGGGCTCAACTTTCAGCCAAATGATGGACAGGCCTAGAAGGTGAACAATACCAAGGAGGTACACACACAACGAAACAAGATCAAAAGGGCAGCATCTGCTCAGGGATAATGCTCAGAAGGCAGGAAGGGATAGGAAAGAAGGACGAACGGAAATGAGAAACACAGGGAGGAAGTGGGAAGACTGTTGTTGCATGTTGTTGTTGTTATGTGCCGTCGAGTCAGCCCTGACTCATAGTGACCCCTCTTGGGTTGCTGAGGCAGTATCTCTACGGAAGTAGATTGCCCAACCTTCCTTCCGAGGAGTGGCTGGTGGGTTTGAACTGCCAGCCGTCTGGTTAGCAGTCAAGTGCCTTAGGCACTATATGCTACCAAAGCTCCTGTTGTTGCATGTAGGGTTTGCAATCACGTCACAAAATAAAATGTGTATGAACTGTTGAATGGAACATGAATTTTCACTGTAAACTCTCACCCAAATCACAATAAAAAGTTTGAAAAAAAAAACCATAAATGAATGTTTGAAAATGATATCATGAGTACTATATATAAGCTCGGAGACCCTGGGTGGCATAAATGGTTTGCACTGAACTGCTAGCTGAAAGGTTGTACCCAGAGGTGCCTAGGAAGACAGGCCTGGTCATCTGCTTCTGAAAGATCACAGACTTGAAAACTCCATGGAGCAGTTCTACTCTGCACACTTGGGGTTGCTGCGAATTGGTATTGGCTCGAAGGCAACTAACAACAGCAACACACTTAAGCTAAGTAGTTCTCTGTTGACTGTTCTATAACCCCAACTAGCAACTGGGATGACAAAAGCAAATTTAACCCTAGGGGGACAAGGGTAGAATTAAGGCAGGAGGACTAGTACTCCTTATGCTCAGAAAACTTCCCAGGTCCACTGCTAGCAAGGTATTCACAGCTAAGTAACAAGTACAAGGTGTGCAGGGCCCTAAACTTGAAATTCCCATAATCTGTATGTGAATTCTTCATTCTTAGATGTTCACAAATACAGAACTGTCTACAATAACAGTTTCCTTGTTTTTAGCTTCCTCAAAGTAGAGTTCACAGTGTTAATTTTATAATATAATAAATATATCCAACATTTATGTATTAGTTCTTGACTCTACATGTTGTTGTTCTTAAGTGCTGTCAAGATGATTCTGACTCATAGCAACCCTACGTACAACAGAACAGAACAATGCCCTGTCTTGTGCCATCCTCACAATCCTTGCAATGCTTGAGCCCATCATTGCAGTCACTGTGTCAATCCATCTCATTGAGGGTCTTCCCCATTTTCTCTGATCCTCCAATTTACCAAGTATGATATCCTTTTCCAGGGACTGGTCCCTTCTGACCATATGATCAAAGTAGGTGAGATGAAGTCTGGCCATTCTTACTTCTAAGGAGCATTCTAGCTGCATTTCTTCCAGGATAGATTTGTTAGTTCTTCTGGCAGTCCATAGTACCTTCAGTATTATTTGCCAACACCACAGTTTAAAGGCATCAATTCTTCTTCAGTCTTCCTTATTCCCTGTCCAACTTCACATTCATATGAGGTGACTGAAAATGCATGGCTTGGGTTAGGCACACTTTAGTCTTCAAAGTGACATCTTTGCTTCTTAACACTTTAAAGAGGTCTTTTGCAGCAGATTTGCCCAATACAATATGATGTCTGATTTCTTGACAGCCGCTTCCATGAGTGTTAATTGTGGATCCAAGGAAAATGAAATCCTTGACAACTTCAATCTTTTCTCCATTTATAATGATGTTGCTTATTGGTCTAGTTGTGAGGATTTTTGCCTTTCTTTATATTGAGGGGTAATCCATACTGAAGACTGTAGTGTTTGATCTTCATCAGTAAAAGCTTCAAGTCCTCTTCATTTTTGGCAAGCAAGTATGCATATGCAGTTGAGTCATCTGATATGCAGATTATAAAAGTAAAATTATTTAATAGACAAAATTATTTTCAAAACAAAATTAAAGAAATGAAGAAGACTTAAAAATAAGTCAAGAGAAGTTAAGATGGCAGAGTTAGACATGCCTAATTTGAAAGTCCAGCTCTGTCACTTATTAGCTGTGTGATCTTGGACAAGTTATTTTACCTCCTTTTCAGCCTCAGTTTCCCAATCCATAAATTGGGAATCTTATCACCTACCTCACAAAGTCTAGTGAGGATTAAATAGGATCATAACATATAGCATGATGCCTGGTGGATTACATCTTCAATAATATGCTAATTTCTACCACTTTAAAAAAAATCAAGCAGTTCTCCTTCCATGTATATTATAAACCAATTTCTTCAGGTACTCTCATACCTTATCTCATTTTTCTTCTTGGGGAAAAAAAGGAAAGATCTTCTGGACTTCATAAATACCTTACCCCGATGAACTGTTTTGTAGGAAGTAAAGTACTTGAGTTTTTACTTTTCCCTTATTTTAAAGACTTAGTTTTATGTATTTCTTACAATTTCCCTATAAGTCATTTAAAATATTAAGTTTTTGTTTACCTAGCTTATAGTTACCTTCTGATGTTAACTTTTTACATTTCAATCATTTACTGTCTTCACTGACATTTTTTCTTTTAATCATCTTATCTCCTATTTGTTATTATTTTAACTCTATCTTTTCTTAAAATATAATCTTTTTCTTACTTATGGATTATTCTTTAATCAACAACATGCAACACCAGCATGGGATATGTAGTTTTGAATATCTACTCTTCTAAATGATCTGAATATTATCACTAGATCAAGCAAGACTTCCAGAGACCTTGGACCATACTGTTTTAATACCCATCACTTTAAACAGAGGTTTCTCAACCTTAGCACACTGACATTTTGGGTCAAATAATTCTTCGCTGTGGAGGCTGTCCTGTATATTAGATGATGTGGAGCAGCATCCCTGGCCTCTCCCTACTAAATGCCGGTAGTGCATCCTCCTCCCAGCTGTCACAGTCAAAATGTTCTAGATATTGCCCTATGTCCCTCAGGGAGCAAAATCATTTCCAGTTGCAAAGCAATGCTGTAAAAATTGAATGGGACCCTTTAAAAAAGAGTCATATGAAGGGATGGTGTAGAGGATATTACTGATTACACTACTCTTTATCTTCCACTGTGAGGGCCCACAGGAGAAATCTGTCTTGGACTTCAGTGCAAATGCAATGTTATCTTCTTATGGATAATGTGAATCTTAACTAATCATATTTTCACCTTTTCTTTGACTACTAGAAATTTCAAAGCAAATTTAATAAACATGTAAGACCTACAGCATGCATTTAAGTGTATTAATTCTCTCCAAGGTCAGTTTAATTCATTTTTTTACCATGAACTTTTAAGAATTATTTCTTTATCTGACCATAATAAAAGTATTTTTGCATGTGGACACAAATCCTTTTTTGAATGAGGTTTAAAATAGTAAATAAAAATGGTTTCTAAACTGTAATTTTCTCCAGAAGTTCACACCCCTTTGTCCCACTTATCACTCCTCTCAAAGTCTCCTACTAGATTTCAATCTTCTAGTTTTCCCTCACAAATGATTTAGTCTACTTTGTCTAGCAAAGGATATAACTAAATCCATTCATTTTACAAAGTTCTGGGCTCAGAGGTACAAGGCTTTTCTACCAGATATATAATTATCTGTATGAAGTTTATAATTATATCCTCCAACATTTATTGGAAGTATATGAGATTCTAAATGCTGCATGTCCAGTAGCCTGCCCAGGCATCAGTATATCACTCTGTGTGGGATGATGGGAGGAGAGCAGACCAGTATTTTCTTTTCTCTTGTTGATGCCGGCTTTGTAAGCTTCCCTCTCCTTAGTAAAGCCTATTTCTAACCCATGCCAAGTCACATTTGGATGACATTCTGAATCCTAGTGCATAACAGATGGTGATATAGGAATGGCTCATCCTGTGAAACAGTGTCAACTACGAGGGACCTACTTGTCCCTACACTATAGCATTACTTTTGATCGTGCTGAAAGAAATAATTTTTTCTCATTCTAAACTATTCTAAGACCTCAAATCAGATTGACAAGATATAGTATTATATTATACAGATCCATCAACAGGTGAGTAGATAAACAAATGTGGCATATTCATACAAAGTACCCATACATAAAATATGGTAACCTCAAAAATATTACACTAAGCAAATGATACAAAAGAGTACATCTATATTGTATTACTCCAGTTATAAGAAATTCTAGAAGAAGCATAAAACTAATCTACAGAGACTAAAGTAGATTAGTGATTGGCTAGGGCTGGTGGAGTGCTGGCTTCAAAAGGGCACAAAGAACTTTATAGAATGATGGAAAGGTTATTTTTGTTCTAATTTCTTTATTGGAATGATGTTTTCACAGGTTATGCATTTGTCAAAACTCACCACACTATACACTTAACTTGGGTGCAAATACAGTATTGCTAAAAATTCATAACCTTGAACGAGTGATGAGAAAACACGAGACAGCCAAATTGCGGGACAGTACACAAAATAACTGACCAGTTCTCTTCAAAAAAGGAGCTCTGGTAGCATAGTGTCTAAGGCACTTGACTGCTAACCAGAAGGCTGGCGGTTCAAACCCACCAGCCACTCCTCGGAAGGAAGATGGGGCAAGCTACTTCCATAGTGATACTGCCTCGGAAACCCAAGGAGGGGTCGCTATGAGTTGGGTCCGACTTGATGGCACATAACAACAACAACAACTCTTCAAAAGTATCGAGGTCATGAAATATAAGAAAAGACTGAGGAACTGTCACAGACTAGAGGGAGACTTTGGGAATATGACAACTCAATGTAGTGTGAGATCCTAGAACAGAAAAGGATGTTAGTAGAAAAAACGAAGTCTGCAGTTTAGACACTAGTATCGTACCAATGATAATTTCTTAGTTTTTGTTAGTTGTACTCTAAACCAAACTCACTGCCATTGAGCCAATTCTACTCATAGCAAGCCGCACTGCATTTCCAAGGCCACAAATCTTTATGGAAGTAGACTGCCTCATCTTTCTCACGTGGAGCAGCTGATTAGGTTTGAACCACTGACTTTCTGGTTAGCAACCAAATGTCTTATCCACTATACCACCAGAGCTCCTTACAATTGTACTGTAGTTACGTGAATTTTTAACATCAAGGAAAGGTGAATGAAGGGCATATAGAAATAAAAATTTTTCGAAATGGGTAAAATTTATTGTTTAATTATTACCTCAATTAGAGTTTATTTAAAATTTAAAAAATAAAACAAAAACATATGGGAATTATTAAGAAGTAGCTCTATCCCCATGGTGCCCTATTGGTGCAATGGCTAAGTGTTCAGCTGCTAACTAAAGGCTGGAGGTTCTACACCATCAGTGTCTTTGCAGCAAAAAAAAAAAAAAAAAAAAAAAAACACCTGGAGATCTGCTTCCAAAAAGATTATACCCTAGGAATCCTTATGGAGCTGTTCTACTCTTGTCCTATGAGGGACTTGACTAGAAGGCACATAACAACAACTCAATAAATCTAGTGATAAAACACCCAACATTCTTTACTGAAAGCATTCTTATATTTAAATAGAAAGATGAAGGTCGGCAATTCAAACCCACCAGCTGTTCCGTGGGAAAAAGATGAGTAACCTACTTCAGTAAAGATTTACAGTCTCGGAAACCCAGTGAGGGTTGCTATGAGTCAGAATCAATTTGATGGCAGTGGGTTTGTTTGCTTTTTTTATTTTATTAATTAAAATGAAAATCTCAAAATTACTTTCCTCAGAATCATAATGATATATTTCTCACATAAATGCTAATAGCTATTAACAATAAAAGTATTACATGTTCAAACAGAGAGGAGACAACAGAATTCATAAAAATTGTAAAGTCCACATTATAAAATATTTCATATCTGTGACTCTCACGCCTCAGAACAGTTACATATCTGGAGTCCAGAAACTATATTATCTCATTTACATTCATTAAAGAATAGAAAGATATGGATAGAAAAACAATCAAAGAAAAATTAAAATGTTTACAGCATACCTCCTCTGTTTCCATTCTCTTCATCCTACAAAATAAAAACATATACATACATATGAATACATATTTTAAAAGTCTGATCAAATCACAGTAAGCCTCAATTCAATCCAAATCACTCTCTAAAAATTTGCTAATTTACACTCTCACAAATGATACCTTTTGTCCACACTCTTGTTCACAATGGTTGTTGTAAATCTTATAAATCTTTGGAACTTTAGTAGGCAAATAATAGTACCCCACAGTTTTACATTTATTTAATTATAGGTCATGTTTAGTAGTTTGTCCTGTGTTTTTTGGCAATGTGTATTTCTTCTTCTGTGACTCATCCATTCATGATCTTTCCTTTACTTATTTGTAATCATTGTATGTATGTATGAACATTAATCTTTCACCACAAGTATGAATTATCTGCACAGATCACTGTTTATCATTTGACTTCATAGTGTTTTTGTTTTCACTTTTTTTGCTGTGTATCATTATGTGGTCATTTTTATTAATCTATTCATCATTTGTGGATTCGCATTTTTTATCAAGCTTACAGGGAGCTCTGATGGCACAGTGCCTAAAGCATTTGACTGCTAACCAGAAGGCTGGCAGTTCAAACCCACCAGCCACTCCTTGGAAGGAAGGTTGGGCAATCTACTTCCACGGAGATAAACCAAAAAAAACCAAACTCACTGCCATAGAGTTGGATCAGAATCATAGTGACCCCTCCTTAGGCTTCCGAGGCAGTATCACTATGGAAGTAGATTGCCCAACCTTCCTTCCGAGGAGTGGCTGGTGGGTTTGAACCGCCATCCTTCTGGTTAGCAGTCAAATGCCTTAGGCACTACACCACCAGAGCTCCCATCCATAGAGATATGGCCTTAGAACCCCAAGGAGGGGTCACTATGAGTCGGAAACAACTTGATGGCAGTGAGTTTGTTTTGTTTTTTTAATCAAGCTTACAAAACCCTTCCTCTCACCAAGACTGTAAAAATACTTATATTTTCTTTCAGCATTTTTATGATTTCAAACTAAATATGTATACTTTTAATGTATCTCTTATTAATTTTAGTAAAAGAAATAAGGGAGGGATCCTACTAAATTTTTCCCTCCTCACAAATAGTTAGCTAAATGTCCCAACACAGTATGTAAAATTATTTATTTATTTATTTTACCTTTTTAAAACTTTTATCTTTTTTAAACCTGTATTGTTTGTAAACTAAATATGTGATGTTAACAAATGAATTTTACACATATGTGAAATTTACTCCTTTACATGTCAAAATTTAATTCTACTCATTTTATGAAAATCATTCCCTTCCCTTCTTGAACTCTGATAAATGTATTTTAAATTTTTCTCACTAACTCTAAGTCATTCACTCATTGACCAAATAAATACTCTGTGCTAGCTGCTTGGGATCCATCCATGAGCAAAACAAAGATCCTTGCTCTATGAAGCTTATTATTTAGTGGAGGAGGTAGGCAACAAATAGTAAAAACTATATAACAAAGTAAAATATATTAAAAGGAAATAAGTACCATGGGAAAAAAAAAAAAGTAAAAGTAAGCCAGGGTAAAGGGGGTTGGGAGTACTTGCAGGGGAGGCAGTGCAGCATTAAAAATGGTGGCCAGTGTAGCCTCATTATGAAACTGCCACTTAAAGACTTGAAGAAGGTAAGGGAGGTAGACATGTGGATATCAGGAGTAAGAAAACACATGGATATCAGGAGGAAGAAACTTATAACCACAAGGAGTAGCTAGTGCAAAGGTTCTCAAGCATATGCTTGGCACATTCCAGCAAGGAAACCAGTATGACCAAAGCCAAATGAGTGACAGCGAGGTGAGCAGGAGATGGGTTAGAGAGGTAATGGTGAGGAGAAGTCATATAAGGCCTTGTATTCCAGGTGAAATGAGGGACTTCTTATGTGAGATTTTAAGCAGTGTGATGTGATTTATGTTTTAGTACAATCACTCTGGCTTCTGAGCTGAGAACAGACTCAAAGGAAGCAAGAGTAAAGTTAGGGAAACCAGTTAGGAAGCTAATTGTAGTAATCCTGGCAAAAGAGTATGGTGAGGAGAACTAGTGATAGCAGTGGGAACAGAAAAAGGTGGTCAGATTCTCCACATATTTTGAAGTCAACAGGATTTCTTGAGGGGCTGAGTGTGGAATGTGAGAGAAAGACAAGTTCAAGGAGGACTCTAAGTTTTGACCTAAGGAACTATAAGGATGGAATTATCATTAACAGAGATGGAAAAGCTATAAGTGTACACAATTTAGGGAGAAACACATCAGGAGTTCACCTTGGACATATTGAGAGTGAGGTGTCTATTAGAGCTATTCAAGTAGAGTTATTGAGTTGACAGTTGTATAGGTAAATCTAGAACTCTGGAGAGAGGGCCAGGCTGTGGTCACTTAGTGTACTATACTTTAATAGAATGATGCCCTTAGGGGCTACTATAAGACCCAAAGCTATCTTTATATAAAGTAATTGGCTCCAAATTGCTATACATTTAAGTTCTTGAGTTCAGTTTTGAAGTTTGCTTATCTGTTTGGTTTACCCTTGCTGCCATGTTGTCTACCTCTAGCTAGAAAATTAAAAAAGCAAAACTAGTATATAAAATACATTTATTCAAATGTTTTTTGAGCTTCTACAATATGGAAACCACCATTACTATATAAAGAAAAAAAAGACATTTAGTGGAAGGCCTGATCATTTATTATGTAATTTTTGACCTTTAGTTTGGCCGCCCAAATTTTTATTTTCTCCTTTTCACTCTAGCTATGAGTACCGTTTTGAGACTGATAAGGTCTCAGGTAATAACCTACTACTAATAAAGACACTGTTATGTTAATTGTACATTTTCTAAAAGTTATACAATATTAAATTTTTTAAAAATTCCTTTGAACTTTTAAGACACCCTACAGGCCTGGAACTGAACTCACCCCATAGAACAACTTTCAGCCTAACAGTAGACAGCCCTATAAGGTGAGCAATAACATCAGAGAGGAATGTACTCCATAGTACAATCAACTATACAAGACCAAAGGGCAACATCTGCCTAGGGACAAAGCTCAGAAGGCAAGAAGGGACAGGAAACAAGGACAAAAGGAAACGGTAAACACAGAGAGGAAGTGGGAAGAATGTTGTTACACTCTGAGAATTGCCATCGATGTCAAATAACAAAATGTGTACCAATTGTTGAATGTGAAAGTAATTTGCTCTGTAAACTTTCACCCAAACCACAATAGTTTTTTTTTAAAAATTCCTTTAGAGTGAATTACATTTTTTTTTAAAATTCGTAATTGTATAGGAAAAGATTTCAATATATATTTTCCATGTAAACTTAAAAGACTGAGACTGATTTTGCAGGAACATCTGCATTAACAGCCAAAATTTATTGTGCAATTACTATACATTAATTCCTGTGCTAAATGTTCGATACATATGATATATTTAATCATCATAATGACATGTGAGGAAGGTGCTGTTACTGTCTGGTAGGTGACTTAACCAAAGTCACAGAGCTAACCTGGGGCAGAATTAGGACTCAAACATAGGTTCTTTTGATGTCAGTGACTATGCTATTAACAATTATGCTGTGGTGTTAAAATTACTAGAAAATACTTTCTAATACTAATATTTTTTTACCTGTGTTTCATAAAATTATAGAAATTATACTACCTATTATTCACCATGATCCAAAGCTTTTATTAAAAACAAAACAAAAGGAATTCAGTCCTAAAATATAATTAAAGGTGACTCATAAATTATCAAGCACTCTCTTATGTGACCTAATATATAAGCCATGCTATTTTAAACCTTTTAAGATCAAGTTGATTCTCAGAGAATTCAGTTCAGTAGTTTTATAGACATTTTCAGGAAACCTAAACTGATAAATTTTAATTTCAAAAGCAGTAATTAAAAATAATAATACTTAAAAACTATTCAGTGCTTAGAAAAGCATATTCTATACAACATTTTGCTGGAAAGATATTAACAAATATATAATAAAAAGAATGTGGTGTCTAAAACAATTTGACACTACTTTTTAAAAGACCATTCTAGATTTATAGATACTTAGAATTAGAAAAATCTTTATGGAGCAGTTCTACCCTGTCCTATAGGGTCAGTATGAGTCGATACCAACTTGACAGAAATAGGTATGGGTTCTAACCTTCTAGTCCAGTTCCCTCAAATTAAGATGGAAAATTGGAGGGCAAAAGAAGTTAAGTGGTTTGGCCAAGTTCTACCAACTCTTCTGAATACTGTTCCTTTCATTATTGTCTGTGTAATAGCTCATGTTGACCAAGTTCAAATTCCAGGACCACCACTTATCCTTTATATGACCCAGAGTAGTTTCCATATGCAGCTGTTAATACTATCTGCTCCATAGGATTTTTGTGTGAATTAAGTGAGAAAATGTTCACAAAGTATAGAAAAGAACACAAAGCAAGTATTTAATGTGTCAGCTACTATTACAATTATTCCATGTGGCCTCTCATTAGATGATGTTTCTATACACTAAAGAATATTCATGTAATTCATTCTAGTGAGAAGCTGTGTCTTTAGATTCTAGCATTCCATCATAACACATATCTAAAAGTTAAGTACTTTTCTAATCCCAACACCTTTGATAACTGTCAGAATATTTTAATGAACTATTTCCTCTGCACACTCTGCCCAGGAAACTCATCACCTTTCTAGACAGTAACAAAACAACTGCATGTTAGAAAAACAAGTAGAACAAAGCCTAAAATTAGAAAAACAGGTTTAGAACTCAGAATCAGCATGACATGTTAGAGAAGATTAATGTTTTTGTTTTAAAAAGTAGAAAAATATCCAAGAAAAGAAAAAGAATATAGTAAGAAATGCAAATATAATTATTTTAAAGTAGAAAATAGCTAAGAGAGGAAGGTAAAAGGAGACAAGAAGGAAACAGAAGGCGCTTTTTTTCTTTCTTTCTTTCTTTCAAGTTACTTTAATTATTTCTCTTACCTTATATGAAAATTGAATTGCAGACTCTGGGGGATAAACAATAAAATGCCTTAATGTAAAACCAAAGCCTTGAGATGTTCTTTTCAACATAACTGTTTTGGGACCTGGCCAGGAGAATGTTTCATCTTCGGATGGTGATACAGTTTCACTTTGTTCTTTTCCATCTTTATTTTTCGATACCTAAAATGAAAAGATATTTAAAAGTTAACTACACAATATACTTCTTAAGTTGGAAAAAACTTTATATAAAAATATAGTACCTAAATGCAGATATGAACTTAATGAAGGAAAACAACCATATTCTGATGTATGTATTACATGTATTTCAACATATCATGCAGATCATCAAAGACCAATTTTTTTCCCCCAGGAATGGATATTAGAAAAATTAACAATCAGAAACATAAAACAATTCTTGGAAATTAGAAATATTCTGGCTAAAGTTAAAGTGCAATGGAAAGGACGGAAGATAACATCCGGGAAATCTCTCAGAGCACAAGGGACTAGGGATCAGAAACTATGAAAGAGGAGGCCATGGAACTCTAAGGAACAAGACTAAAACTTATCAGATAGTCTAAAGGATGTTTGAAAATAACAGAAAAGGCCTCCAAAGTTCTGAAAACAAATTCAGCATTCACACAGATAATCCTTCTAATATTCTGGCCTTACAGTTCTTTGGGGAGCTCTGGTGGTGTAGTGCCTAAGGCATTTGTCTGCTAACCAGAAGGCTGATGGTTCAAATCCACCAGCCACTCCTTAGAAGGAAGGTTGATGGCAGTGCAATACATTTTTGGGTTTTTTTTTTTTTGCATTACAGTTCTTTGACCTCCTCCCCTTCACTCACAACTTTTTCCTGGTCATGACAAAAACCCCTTTATAATCTCAAATCAAGGATCTCATTCTGGAGCCACCACCTACTACTTTTCAATTTGTTCCCTCTAGTACCTTAATCCTTACAATTCTCCGATTTGGGACTGATATTCATTGATCCAACCACCCTTTCCCTGCCACTCACTGCTCTTCTGTCCTTATTTCCCTCTTAAACTAACTTCAATTCACTCCTTTGCCCTTCTCTCATTTCCTCAAAGTTGTCTGGCAAATCTTAACCCTGGGTAAACCCAACCTATTTACTTTAGGTCTGCACCTATGCAGCTGGATGAAAAATAAAAACTAAGGTGACTTGTTTTCATGGCCAATAACATAAGAGAAAACAGAAGCAATAAGATGAAAACTTAGTCACCCGCCACTTCTACCCACCTGCCTGCAGCTGTGTCCATTGTCTCCTGTTTCCCTCCCATCACAATGGATGAACCATGCACTCATCCAAAATCCCACCATTTGAGTACTAGATCCCATTCCTTTGTGTATTCAAAGATATGTGCCAGTAATTCTCTCCTCTCTTTTGCACTATTTTCTCTTTACTAAATCATCCCAATTAGCACACACACACATCTCGTAATTTCTCTAACCTTAAAAAAAAAAAATTCTCTTGACCACAGCCCTCTCCAGCTACCACTTTGTTTCTCTCCAAAGCAATCCTTGAAAGTTGTCTATACTTGCAGTCTCCAATTCTTTTCTTTCTATTCTCTCTTGAACTTTCTTAAACTAGGCTTTTGTCTCAAACTCCCTGAAATTGCTTGTGTCAAAGTCACCAATGACTTCCATATTATTAAACTGAACGTTCAGTTCTCAATTCTCATCTTAAGTGACCCATCAGCTAGGAGAAAGATTACTCCCTTGTTGAAAAAATTTCTTCACTTGGCTTCCAGGACCCACACTGTTTTGCCTCCTAACTCATCTGCTAGACCTCTGACCTTGGAATACCAGGGTTTTAGTTTGTGCACTTCTCTATCTATAGTCTGTTTTTGGTGATTTAATTCTGTGTCGTCCCTGGGTGGTACAAATGGCTAAGTGCTGGACCATAATCAAACCCACCCAGAGGTGCCTTGGAAGACAGGACTGAAAATCATATGGAGCAGTTCTAAAATGCACACATGGGATTGCCATGAGTCAGAACTGACTCAATGACAACTAACAATAACATAAGCAAATGGCTCAAATTCTTATCTCTAGCCCCAAAATCTTCCCAATGTAATAGGTATCTCAAACTTAACATATGTGCATCACTGGTGGCGTTCTGTATTAAATTACTGAATTTTTACACAAATAATACACATATTCTACTTTTTTCTTTTTTGCCAACTGCACCCTCCTCCCCCATAGGAGTATCTTCTACTGTCAGTGCTGGCCTGCAGGGGGCAGACAGCACTGAGCTTCTTAGAGAAACTGGTGTTTCTCAGTTCTCTCAGAACCTGTGTCTTTTGCTTTGGTAAATGGAGTGTCCTCTGGGCTCTCCTGAAGATCACGGTTGTTGTTGTTGTTGTCGTTATGTGCCATCGAGTCGGACCCAACTCATAGTGACCCCTCCTTGAGTTTCCAAGGCTATCACTACGGAAGTAGATTGGCCAACCTTCCTTCTGAGGAGTGGCTGGTGGGTTTGAACCGCCAGCCTTCTGGTTAGCAATCAAGTGCCTTAGCCACTACACTACCAAAGCTCCTAAGGAACACAGTTAGCTAGATGGTTTTCTGGTCTTATGTAATAGACCCATCCCTAGTACTTTAAACCTTTAGATTCCTCTTCCACAGCTGGCCCTAGCAGTTCTGGCATCCCCACTTCATTTAAAATGAAATACCGCTTTTTCGAAGGTTCCATCCTAGTGTAGTATACTTGAACCTGTATGAAGCCCGTGTCTCAGAATTAAACTGTGTCTTGTAAAAATGTCCCCAACTCAACAGCTTTATTCATCTTTCTATTCTACTCCCCTTGAATTAACATGCTCAGAACCACACCCAACTGTACTATCGCTTATCTACTATATGTAGCCAGGTCTTGTAGTTGCTTTAGCATATAATCCCTTTCTCTTTTCTTTACCCAGGTCTTGTTTTGCAGCTTTATTAGGTGGGACCAGAGCAGCTTTTAGCGTAGGGCTAATTTTGCTTCCATAAAGATTACAGAAAGGCATATTGAGCTTACAAAAATATTTCTCATGGGGAGAGCGCACTGTTGGCAAAAAATAAAAATACAACAACACACAGAACATATGAGTTAACTGTGTAAAAATAGAGTAAAACTCCAAGCTCATTTCAGTAATTCTGAAATGTTACCTTTATCAAATGACAAATACTTGAATATGCTTGACTCTATTTTTAATTATGCTTCACCAATGAGTCTGTCTATTCCTCTATATTAAATTGGTTTAAATGGAAGTGTTAAAATTTAAAAATGTTCCTGAATGAAATTTTTACATGATAAAATATTTTATAATACAAAAAATAAAGTAAGAGAGGTCTAAACTCCTATAGTTTCTGATCATATAGTCAATATTTGGGCTGCTACTAGTTAGCTATTCATTAATCTTATTTTCTATTCTTCTGGAAATACAGCTAGATAGTAACATTTCCCAGTCAAATTTGTAATGGGGTAGCCATGTGATTCAGTTCTACCTAGTGGAATATGAATGAGAGTAATATGCAATATACAGAAACAAGCAATAGTGCCTAAGGCATTTGACTGCTAACCAGAAGGCTGGCAGTTCAAACCCACCAGCCACTCCTCAGAAGGAAGGTTGGGCAATCTACTTCCATAGTGATATCACCTCGGAAACCCAAGAAGGGGTCACTATGAGTCGGAGATGACTCGGCAGGCACATAACAACAGCAAAAAAAGCAGTAAACAAATGGAAATTGGAAAAAAAAAAAATCATTTACAACAGCATTACAAAAAAATGAAATACTTAGGGATAAATGTGACAAAAGATTTTTAAGGCCTGTAAATATCTAAAACACTGGTGAGAAATATCAAAGAATTCCTCAATAAGTGGAGAGCAATACTACATTCATGATTCAGAAGACCAAGTATTGTTAAGATGCCAACTTTTGCCAAATTGATCTACAGGGTAGACAAAAGCCCAGCAGATTTTTGTGTAGAAGGGACAGGCTGTTTCTAAAATTCACTTTTAAATCCAAAGCACCAAAACAATATTGGGGGGAGGGGGGAGTATTTACACTACAAGACTCCAAAGCTTGTTATAAATTTACAATAATCAAGACAGTTATGGCACTGGCATCAAGATAGCAGATAGATTAATAGAACAGAATGGAGACATGCTACCATGTGAAGCAGCCATTCTACTCCTAGGTATCTATTTGAGGAAAATGAACTCATAAGTCAGTACTGTACACTACAAATACTTATACTCACAAATAAACCTGGAATAATTGTCTATCCCTATGCAAAAAAAAAAAAAAAAGCTTTAATCTATAACTCATATAACAGAAAAATTAACTCAAAACGATAATAGATAAGTTCTAAAAGAAAATCTTTGTGAACTAAGGTTAGGCTAAGATTTCTTAATATATGACACTAAAACCATGATCCATAAAAGAAGAAAGAAAAAGAAAAAAAAAAAGAAAGGTAAGTGGGACTTATCAAAATGAAAAATTACTGCTCTCTGAGACATGCTGTTAAGACAATGAAAAGGCAAAGCCACAGACTGGGAGAATATATTATGATTATGTTTTGAGCAGGCAATCTGTTGAAAAGGAGTTTCCCTAGGGGTGTGGCCTGCTTCCAGTATATCCAAGGACATCCTGGGAAGAGAGACATTCTTCTGTGGATCGGGATTCTGTTGTGCTGCCTACAACTGTCCATGAGTGAACAGTCCACCATTTGGCCTGGAGATCTTGGATTCATCATTC
>NW_006921622.1:14442851-14446593 GCF_000298275.1 Orycteropus afer afer
TCCATTTTATTCGTAGCATATTTATTACTTCTAAGATAAAATTCTCTCTCTCTCTCTCTCTCTCTCTCTCTCTCTCTCTCTATATATATATAAGCTTTACTGGTTTTTGTTTCTCTAGAGAACCCAGACTAACACATTGAGTTTATTAAACTGAAGTAGAACTTGAAAGGCAAGTTGGGGAGTGATCTGTTGAGACCCTATGAGTTCATCTAGGTTCTTCTGAAGAGTATTTCCCACTCTGATTATTTCTATATGCCATGGTTTAGGTGGATGAAACTGTTTTTCTTATTCAGGCTTGCGCTGATGGTGTGTTGGGAAGGCATTTCCCATTGCAGAGCAGACAAAAGATTTGAACAGCAAGAGAGAGAAGCCTACTTCCCAACTTCCTCTTAAGCAGCCATGAAAGCCAGTACCTGACATTGTTATACACTGCTGGTGGGAGTATAAAATGATGTAAATACTTTGGTAGTTTCTTATAAAGAATTTGGTAATACAGTTTGGTAGTTTCTTATAAAGTTAAACATATACCTACCATATGACTCAGCCTTTCTACTCTTAGGTGTTCATTTACACAAGAGAAAAGAAAGCATGTGCCAATACAAAGACCTGTACATAAACATTTATAGCAGCTTTGTTATAACAAAAAACTGGAAACATACTAAATGCCTCATCAATGGAAGAATGGATAAATAAATTGTGGTATACCCCAAAAATGGAATGCTATTCAGCAATAAAACAGGATGAACTATTGATACATGCAGCAACATGGATGAGCCTCAAAGTAACTATGCTGGGCAAAAAGAAGTACATACTTACATACTTATGATTCCATTTATGTGAAATTCTTTTTAAATTCTAAAACAAAATCTAGTGACAGAAAGCACATCACTGGTTGCCTGTGATGGAGAAGGAAGGGAGAGATTGGAAAGGAGCAAGAGGAAAATTTTTCAGGTAATGCGTATAGTATGTTCACTATTTTGCTTGTGGTGATGGCTTCACAGGTGTCTTGTTGTTAAGTGCCATCAAGGCAGTTCTGATTCACAGCAACCCTACACACAACAGAACAGGTGTACACACATGTTTTTTTTTTTTAAAAAAAAAAAAAAAAAAAACAGACTAATTATAGAGTTTAAATATGTACATGCAACTTGTTGCCATCAAGTCAATTCCAACTCATAGTGAGCCTACACCGTTTCCAAGGTTATCAGCCTTTATGGAAGCAGACTGCCACATCTTTCTCCTGTGGAGTGGCTGGTGGGTTTGAACCTCAGACCTTTCAGTTAGCAGTCAATTGTTTTATGTATAGTTGATTTTATATCACACAAACCTTAATAAAGCTGTTTAAAAAACAACAAAAAAGCAGCAGTGGAGACAGACTTCTGGTAAGATGGTGGAATAAGCAGACAAGCTACACTGACCCTCTTCAACAAAGAAAAGATAAAACAATTGTCAGAGATACTGAAGATAATCCTGGAGCTCTGAGCTTTGAGAAAGGAAGTATACAGAAGTAGATCAGGCACCAACTAATAGAAAACCCTTAATGAAAACAGTGAGTATGGAGACAGTTGGAGCTGCGTACTGTCAGCTACTACTCTGACGGGACCAACAGCTTGAATATTTCCAAGGGGTGGTAGGACCTGACAATTGACCTACATATCAGTGCTGACCATGCCAAAGGATGCCAGGATGACTGCACTGGTGGCCTATGACTAGGAAGGGAAACACCAAGGAGGGAGACAACCTGAGCTGAGGAATTTCTGCTGTCCAGAGGGTACAACCATTTTGATTGTTTACAAGCAGTGGCCATTTGGACATTTAAAGTGGCTGAGGGTGCTGCCATTTTGAATGTTTACATGCAGTGGCCATTTTGAATATTTAAAGTGACTGAGGGCACAGTCATTTTGAATGTTTATAAGCAGCTGCCATATTGAATTTTAAAGTGACAGCACTGTCGTTCAGATTCCAGGGACCTAAGAAAAGGCTCCATTTGCCAAGGATGGCAGGGATATACGGGAGGCTGACAGTGGGTAAGGAGACAGATGTTGAGTGTGTAAGTGCTGCCAATTAGCAAACAGAGGAGCACAGTACCCTGATTACTTAGATAACATCCAAACAAAAACAAGGAAAAAGAAAATCATGGGCAAGTCACTCCAACATACAATCGCAAATTAAATATAAACACAGAAATGTCACAATGCCTTGGAGACAACAGAGCATCATAGTCCACAAAAAGAAGCAAGATAAAGAAGGAGAAAAAAGGGACCAGGATACAGACCCAAAATATATCCCTCAGGAAGAAACAGAATTGGAACTCCCTGATAAGGGATTCAAAAGAATTATATTTAGGTACCTTCAAAGGATTGAGAGACATGAAAAACACTGACAAAATTGAGGAAACCACAGAGAAAACCCTAGAACAATTTCAAAAGATAATACAAGAACAAAATGACAAAAAAAAAGAAAAATCAGAAATGATACAAAATCTACAGATAGAAATCTAGAAGATTAATACTACATTTTCAGAAATAGATAACACATTGAATGGGTAAAGAAGTAAAATTGAATCTATGGAAAACAGAATTAATGAGATTGAAGACAAATACCTGAATACTTCTTTGGAAAGGGATTAATCAGAAAAACAAATACCTGAAAACTGTTTTAGAAAGGGATTAATCAGAAAAAAAGATCAAAACAAAATGATGAAAGCCTAAGGTTCATGTGGGATACCATCAAGAGGAATAACTTATGTGTAATTGGACTTCCAAAACAGTAAGAGAAAAATAAAACCACAGAGAAAATTATCAAAGATTTGTTGGAAGAGAATTTTCCTGGTATGATGAAAGATGAGAATATACCCATTCAAAAAGTCCCATGAACCCCAAACAGGATAGACCGCGAAAGAAAATCACCAAGACATATCATCATCAAACTCACCAAAACCAAAGACAAAGAAAGAATTCTGAAAGCAGCATGGGAAAACGAAAAGTTACCTACAAAAGGCCAACCAGTAAGCCTAAACTCTGATTTCTTGGCAGAAACCATGTTGGCAAGAAGACAATGGGATGGTACATATAAAACCCTGAAAGAGAAAAATTTTCAACCAAGAATTACATACCCAGCAAAACATTTCCAGATAAGCAGAAATTAAGAGAATTTGTTAAAACTAGACCAACCTTACAAGAGATGCTAAAGGGAGTCCTTTGGACAGAGACCCAACAACAGCAAACAATAACTGACCCTTAACACACATGATGGCATGACCCAGAAACCAACCCAGTTATGGAAGTATCCAAAATAAGCCTACAAGATTGTAAACAGGGAACCAGAGACATCAATTGACAAATGAGGACAACTACAAAAAGAGGGAAAAAATTACAAAGTCACAGAACTTCTAAAAAGTAGGGAAGTCAAGACAACTTCAAGATAGAATGGACTATTCTAAACTCGGAAGAAAATTATAAATCACAAGGTAACCTCGAAGAAAAATGTTAAAGCTTCACATCAAAATAAAAAAGAGGACCGGCACAAATATTTAGCAAATACTAAAACAATAGCAAAAAAGGAAGGGATAACACAATTCATAAACAAAATGAGCTCAGCACAGAAAATTATATGGAACAAAGAAATCAGCATCATCATGAAAAAGCACATAGGAGGCGGGGCAAGATGGCGGACTAGGCAGAAGGATTGCACAGACCCTCTTCAACAAAGAAAAGGGAAACCAATTAACACAGACACAGAA
>NW_006921622.1:14451808-14456139 GCF_000298275.1 Orycteropus afer afer
TTCCTTCTGAGGAGTGGCTGGTGGGTTTGAACCACTAGCCTTCTGGTTAGCAGTCTAGTGCCTTAGGTACTACACTCCCAGAGTTCCAACAAATATAATATTAGTTCATTATTGTAAAGAGTCAAGGAAAGGTTTATATATGGAAGGAAATTTTCTTTATTGGTTACCAGGGTTGAGAGGGGAGGAGAGGGAGCACTGCAAAAAAAAAAAAAAATGCATTGATTCATGTCACTTTACCTTGGTGCATTTCACCATACATAAACTATACTTAAATAAAATGTATTTTTTTAAAAAAAAAATATTAGCAAACAAGACGAAGCCAAATCAAGAGCTAAAAAGGATGCTACATCCATTTTACAATTAATTGATTTTTAAAAGGAAAAGAAACTAGAAAGAAATATGGCAGAATTTTAACAATGGTGATTTTTGGTCATGATGACGTGTGTCTGTTACATCGTTCTCCAAAATCTTCTGTAGTCAATTTTTCCGTAATAAAGATATATTGAAAGAAAAAAGAAAGCGGCAGTGGAATATTAACCATGAAACTCAAGAAAGTAGTCACCCTGAGGAAGCAGGAATGTGTGAATAATAAGCAAGGGACTCAGAGAGGAAGAAACACAAAATTTACCTCAGTAGGACTGGTGATATTCTACTCCGAAGATAGGTGGAGTGTTTCTAAGGGTTCATTTCATTATCATGCCTTATAATACATTATCCATATGTATTACATATATTTCATTTTTAATTTTAATTAACTTAGCACTGTGGTAAAAGGCACTAGATTTGGAGTCGGCTGGATCAGGCATTAATCCTAATTCTGTCATTTGCTAGCTTTGTGATAGTGAACAACTAATTACTTAACCTCCTTAAGCCTGACTTATCTCATTAATGCAGTAAGAATAAAAGCACTTTTTTCAAAGAATTGTTATGTAATTCAATCAGAAAAAGCAGAGAAAGAGCTGAGTTCACAAGTATCTAATTAATTAGCTCTTTGTTCCTTTTTTGCAAGTGCCATAAACTATACCATCCTCTCTAATTTCTCTTTACAAACTCTGTTTTCTGACAGCTTTTAAGTCACAGTATTTCACAATATTTTAACATATTCAATTATAAGATGCAATAGGAAAGATGCTTCAAAGTAAATAATGGAGATTTGGGGAAATTTGGGTCAGCAATCAATATTATGAGAAGAAACTGGATCTTAGATGATCAGCTCACACACAAACACCCCCTTCATTTTTTACTCTGAGTGAATGAAGAACCTGAAGCCATCTAGAGAGATGTATACTTGAAACTAAATTATTTTAATGCATTTTAGTTTATCCTTCTTTCCAGGATTTGGGGATTTTTTGGAGGGATAACACCAAACATCAACATGGGAGACTCATACTGATTTCCTGAGTGACTACAAAAGTGATCATATAATTAGGTAGCGTATGTACGATAAAGATTATTCTAGGCTTAATTACTCAAATAGTTTACTTACACCTTAAGTAGTGACTGGATCCTCCTTTTTAGACCCAAAGGAAAGTGTCGTTACACACACATACACACACACACACACACACACTTTCATTCAGTAAATAATTACCTATTTAGCACCTCCTATGCCTAACCCCTTGGGAGCTCTGGTAGCATAGTGGCTAAGACACTTGCCTGCTAACCAGACGGCTGGTGGTTCAAACCCACCAGCCACTCCTCGGAAGGAAGGTTGGGCAATCCTACTTCCGTAGTGATACTGCCTCGGAAACCCAAGGAGGGGTCGCTATGAGTTGGGTTTGACTCGAGGGCACATAACAACAACAACAACGTGCCTAACCCCTGGGAGCTCTGGTAGCATAGTGGCTAAGACACTTGCCTGCTAACCAGACGGCTGGTGGTTCAAACCCACCAACCACTCCTCGGAAGGAAGGTTGGGCAATCCTACTTCCGTAGGGGTTTGACTCGACGGCACATAACAACAACAACAACAACATGCCTAACCCCTAGGAGCTACTGTAGTGTAGTGCCTAAGGCATTTGACTGCTAACCAGAAGGCTGTCTGTTCAAACCCACCAGCCACTCCTCCGAAGGAAGGTTGGGCAATCTACTTCCATAGTGATATAGCCTCAGAAACCCAGGGAGGGGTCTCTGAGTCAAATTTACTCCACAGCAGTGGGTTTGATTTAGGAGCTCTGGTGCCATAGTAGATAAGGCACTTGACTGCTAACAGGAAGGTCAGCGGTTCAAACCCATCAGTTATTTCGCAGAAGGAAGATGGGGCAATCTACTTCCGTAAAGATTTACAGCCTCAGAAACCCAATGAGGGTCGCTATGAGTCAGAAACAACCTGATGGCAGTGAGTTTGGTTTGTTTTATGCCTAAGGCATCTGACTGTTAACCAGAAGCCTGGTGGGTCAAACCCACTAGCCACTCCGTGGAAGGAAGACAGGGCAATCTACTTCTGTAAAGATTTATCACCTCACAAACCCAATAGGGGTCACTATGAGTCAGAATTGACTTGATGGCAGTGGGTTATCTAACCAACAGAAGCCCTGGTGGCACAGTGGCTAAGCAATCAGCTGCTAACCAAAAGGTCAGAGGTTTGAAGCCACCAGCTGCTCCCCGGGAGATGTGGCAGTCTGCTTCCTTAAAGATTTACAGCCTTGGAAACCTTACTGTTTCCTCTGTCCTATAGGGTTGTTATGAGTTGAAATCAAGTCTACAGCAGTGGGTAAGGTTTGGATGCAGAGGCTTATCTAAGGCATGGCACTTGAAGCAGGGGTGGGGGGTTGCCACTGAGCAGTTTCTATCCTCAAGCATGGTAGACATCCACAGGAGGGCACTTGCCCCTAGGTGAAAGATCAAGGGGGCACCACACAAGGCACGGAATGACATTTAAGGCACCAGAAATAGGAAAGGCTCATGACTGAGGCACCCAGGCGAGGGAAAAGCATGTCTGCTGATGTATTGCAGCTCTCAACGTCTGTACATCTTGAAATTGGGTTGTCCCTGGGTGTACAAATTGGGAGGGGTGCAACTTAAGAAACTGCCCAGGGCACATGAGCTTCACTACGCTCTCGTTTGGATACACCCAACACAGTCACATATAGTGGGGATACAAGCATGAATTAAATATAATATACAATTTAGTCTGCTTTTTAAAAAATTGAGCTTATGGTGAGATAATTATAGATTCACATGCAGTTGTCAGATATAATACAAAGGGATCCTATGTACCCTTTATGCAGTTTCTCTCAACAGTTAACATCTTGCAAGACAACCAGACAATACCACAACCAGATCGCTGGCAAGAAAGTATCCACCCATCTTATTCAGATTTCCCAGTTTCACTTGTGTGTGTGTGTGTGTGTGTGTGTGTGTGTTTAGTTCTATGCCATCTCTCATTTTATCACATGTGTAGGTTAATGTATCCACTAACTGTCAAGATGCAACTCTTCCATCACCACAAGAATCTCTCCTATTGGCCTTTCATAACCACACCCATTCTCTTTCTCTACCTCCCACCCAGTTCAAAACACTGGCAACCACTAATCTGTTCCATATTTCTATCATTTTGTCATTTCAACAATGTTACATAAATAGAATCATATACTCAGTAATCTTTTGAGATTGGTTTTTTTCACTCAGCATAATTCCCTGGAAATTCATCCAAGTTGTTGTGAGTATCAAATAGTTGGTTCTTTTTTAATAGCTGAATAGTATTCCATGGTAGTAGATGTCCCACAGTTGGTTTAATTGTTAACCTATTGGAGAACACCTGAACTGCTTCCAGTTTTGGGCTATTAAGAGTAAAGCTAAATGTCTAAGAGTGCAAATGTTACATCATTTGGTAAATGCATGTTTAATTTTATAAAACCAAAACCCACTACCATCAAATTGATTCTGAGTCATAGTGAGCCTACAGGACAGAGTAGAACTGCCCCATAGCATTTCCAAGGCTGTAAATCTTTACAGAAACAAACTGCCTAATTTTTCTCCCATGGAATGGCTAGTGGGTTCAAACCACCAACCTTTTGGTTAGCAGCCACATTCTTTAACCAGTATGCCACCAGAGCTCATTTAATTTTAAAAGAAACTGCTAAATTGTTTTCCAAAATGACTCTATAATTTTACATTCCCACCAGCAATTAATGAGTGATCAAGTTTTTCTGCATCCTCATCAGCATTTGGTATTATCACTATCTTTATTTTAGCCATTGTAATAAGTGTATAGTGACAGCCTCATTGTGATATTAATTTGCATTTCCCTCATGACTAATGGGAGCTCTGGTAGTGTAGTGCCTAAGGCACTTGACTGTAACCAGAAGGCTGGTGGTTCAAACCCACCA
>NW_006921622.1:14456504-14462312 GCF_000298275.1 Orycteropus afer afer
CGGAAGGAAGGTTGGGCAATCCTACTTCCGTAGTGATACTGCCTCGGAAACCCAAGGAGGGGTCGCTATGAGTCAGGGCTGACTTGACGGCACATAACAACAACAACAACAAGTAACAGGGCAAGAATTAAAAACCTGGTTTCCTGATTTTCAGGCTATAGTATTTGTCTTTCAGCACATTATCTTTCATCATCTCTTCTATCCTGTATAAAGTCTTGCCCCCAAGAATTAGCTCTTTGATCTATTATATTTTATTTTATTTTTCTGAAGGATTTTAACACTTTAAAAACCATACATGTATTACATTTGTGGCTAGTGTATTATTCTGATAGCCTCACAGCTCCCAAATATATTCAACTTTTCTTCTTTTTTCCAATCATTTAAACGTAGCTCTCTTGGATAATAATTTCATGCTTCAATTTTCTAAAAGAAGCCTGAATGTGTTCTTTAACTGGATTCTTTCAAAAGAAAAAAAAATGGAGGATAAAGAACAAGCTTTTTTTTTTTTTTTTGCTCCCTGCAAACTAATTAAAATTTTTGAGTGTAACATATCTCAGCACGGTTGCCTCAATTATTCTACCCTCCCAGAGCATCACATTGACTTTCTTCTTGTCTTCCTTTCCCTGCAGGAAGGAAGGAAAAATTCCATTTTTAAAGGACTAACTAGAAAGAAAAGATGAAAAGAAATATCACATGTCCCTTCTTCACTCCTTCCTCTACTTACCCACAGCGCCTTTTGATCTGTTGGATTTTATAACAAGGGCAAACTGTGGGCACATAGAACGAAGGCAGCAGCAGTCACAGACTGCTCCACTTGAGAAGACCTCTAATACATATCCCTCTACAAATGTCTAATCTCCCCAGCAGGACCACCAATTCATGTAACAATGACATCAGAGTGCAAGAAACCAAGAAGTGACTGGAATAATAGAGTTAAATTCCTGCAGACTAAGAACTGTCATTTGATCCCCTTAAAAGACTTCATAGCAAGGTCGTTTGATTGAATAATAACTCAAGGTTAAAAGAAACCAAAATAAAGGATGAAAACCAACTCTATAAGAATTAGATATGACAACTAGACAAAGCAACCTACAAGAGGGGTGAGAGAGAATATAAGGGAAAATACTCATTATAAAACAATAAAAGTAATAAAATCCTCACATAAAGGAATGTAAACTGACGCGAGGGAACTTTTAGGGGTAATGGAAATGTTCTAAAACTAGATTGTGGTGACAGTTTCACAACTGTATAAAGTAACTAAAAATCACTGAAATCTACACTTATAAAGGGTGAATTTTATGGTATGTAAATTGTATTTCAATAAAACTGTTTAAAAGAAAGGAAAAAAAAAAACTCACTAGGTAAAAAGTACAAAGTCTAAATGTTAGCCAGAAGCTAAAGAGGTAGGGCTGTCATGAAAGTAAATGCAATAAGAACGTTATAAAAGAATGCCTGTATACACAACAAATATGTAACACTTAATCTGTAATTATTTGCACTTTAGGTAGAATGGGAATAAATTCCTAGTACATCCCAGGAATCATTCATGATAAAACATAATTAATTAATTTTAAAGATTCTAATAGCCATTCCCTCATACAGCTAAGGTTATGAGTCCTAATCCTATGTATTGCTTGAAAACATTTTGCTGTTTTTTAAAAAAATCTTATCACAGAAATTATTAGTAATACCAGTTACTTAAATTAAGATTTTCTTACTTATTTTTGGGCCAAACTTTTTCACACTACTAAAACATCTTTTTATGCTGCATTTGCAGAGAAAACACAAGATTGTATGTGAATATGTATATCCTTAGGGTTTTTGTTCTTTTGTATAATTGAATTGTTGGACTGTTATAGTTATGACTGTCATCTGGCTTAATTTTCTTTTCTTTTATTACATGGGTAGATGGCATAGAGTTTAAGAGCATGGACTCTGGAGGCAAAATACCTATGTCTGAATCTTTGATTTACCAGCTGTGTATCTTGGACAAGTTACTTAACATATCTGTGCTTTGGTCCTCACCTTTAATATGAAGATGGCAATGACAGCATCTAGTTCACATGGTTGTGATAAAGATCATGTGAGTTAAAGTTTGTAAAGTGTTTCAAACAGTACCTTATACATACTAAGCACTATTAAACAGTTTATTTAAAAAGAAAAAAATAATATGGGTCATCAATGTATAAAGGCTCATTTCAAAAATGTATTATGAAAACACCCATCAGATTCTCAGAGAAATAGTACAAAATATAAAATAAACCATCTTGTCTGAAGGGAAAAACAAAATCTTGAATATCCACAGAACTTGAACTAGACTTTTAAAATGTACATCACAATAAGTCTGAAGGGGAAACTGGACTTACAGTGGTTGAATAATTTGTTAAAAGGCATATAGCTAGTAAGTGACAGAGCTAATTCATTTTTTCCACTGTATGCCATGAGTAGATAGGGAACACTACTGTATTTTGGTTTTAAACATTTAGAAATATATGGGAAAAATAATTTTTAGCGATCCATTTTCAGCTTGATTATGATTTTAAAAGTCAATGTAGAGCTGAGAAATAATTGTGAGATCCATTTTTAACTTTATTCCTGATGTTCTTTAAAAATTATATACATGATGATATAAATACAGTCTGTTAAATATATTTGGTCTCTTGCTTATCTTTCAACTACTTTTTTTATAGTCCTAATCTCAGATATAGCAAAGATTGTGAAGCTGGCGCAAGACTGGGCAATGTTTCATTCTGTTGTGCATAGGTCCCTATAAGTTGAAGGCAATTCAAAGGCACCTAACACCACCACCACCACAGAATATTAATCTTATTGCACACTAGTCCTCACATATCTGGCTTACTTTATGGGCACTTTTCTGAAATACTGTTCATCATACATGGAAACCTGATGTTTTGAATTAGAAGGTTTATTGTTTGTTTAAAGTTCAGTTGAATTAAAAGACTCTTTTTTTTCTTAAACATTCCTGGCAACTCTTGAAATGCAGCTTCTGTTTATATAGTCTCTTTGTAATGACAGTTTTTTGTTTTGTTTTGTTATTGCCAATCCAGGCTGATAACAATTAAAACTGTTTTGATGTTGGATATCTAGATATACTTTTCCACAAAGTAATTCTGGTATTCAATAGATATCTTAATATTTAAGACATGAAAGATGATGACAAAACTGTAATATTCTCTCATGATGTGAAATGGAAAAATCTAGATGACTTTAGTACATAATATTTTGAATTAAAAACTTGGGCCTATTTTGTAAAAATATGACTAAATTTTTAAGTTTATTATTTACTTAGATATTCATTTGTAACATCTTTCCTGTAAGCTGACTGTTGATATGGGTCCCTTCTGCTGTTGTTTCTTTATGGTTTAATTTATGGATTATTTTGAATGGCCGATACTTTCCTATGTGATCTCTTTCCCTACTTAGGTTCTGGTTTTCAATAAAATTTTTACCTAGACAACAAGTTGATTCCAACTCATAGCAACCCTATAGGACAGAGTAGAAAAGCCCCATAGGGTTTCCTGGGCTAAAATATTTATGGGAGCAGATTCCCAAGTCTTTTCTCTCATGGATCCTCTAGTGAGTTCGAAATACTAACCACTGCACCACAAGAACTCCTTTAAAAGAGTATAAGGGTTGCCAATCCCCCAAAAGCAACAGCAGAGCAATAGATCATCTAGATATTTGAAGTTTTAATACAATTTAAACTAGCACAAGAACTGTGCTCCTACCCCCATTAGCCCTATCAAGCATTTATAATCACCTTTTAAGCATGTCTACCAAAATCAGGAAGCACAGTTTTAGTTACATTCTTCATTAGCTACTAACTTGCCATAAGTATTTGCTAATCATAATGATACAATCACAAAACAATAGCTTAGTGAAATGAACAAATCTCTCTTTTCCAAATGCAACACTGTACTGATAAAACTGTCTTCTTAAATAGAAGGTTAATAAAATCCTAAAATCTCATTCCATGAAATTTTCAAATTATAAGGGAAAGATATTAAATTTCTAAATATTTTTCCTCCTGACTCCTGAAGGACTTACTATTAGTTAAACATTTCATGAACAAGATTCTCTACAAGCTGAGGACACTGAAGAATAGACACTACCCTAAAATAAATTAGGAAAAAAGTCCCACAATGTGGTAGAAGATGGAATCAAACAGGAATTCTCATATATTCTATTGGGAGTATAACCTTTCTATAAAGCAATTTGGCAGTATTAACAAGAGGTTTTAGTTTTACACTTTCAACCCTAAATAATAAGCAATAAAGGCAAAGATTCATATTACAGGATGTTCATTTCAAGTACAATAAATTCAAATTGGAAGCAATTTAAATTGCAAAAAGAAATGGTTAAATGAATTATGATAGGGCTACTGAAATTATGATTGTGAAGAATTAGTAATGGCGTGGAACAACACCCAAAATGTAATATTAAGGCAAAAATCAAAATATAAAACTTCACAGCATCATCAAAACTATTTTAAACACAAATACACACAACAGACACAATCTTTAGAATAAAAGGTGATTTTACTTTGCTTTTTTTAAAAACCAATTCATGGATTTTCTGGAACATGCATGCACTCAGTGGCAACTTTTCCCATCAGCCTACAATGTTTTGTATAACATATAACTAATAACAAGAAAACTGATGCTAATATTCTGCTATATGTATCTTCCCAGACTTTTTCATATGCATATATATTCAAACATACACTCTACAAAACTGCACTTCTACTGCTAACCTGAAGGCTGGCGGTTCAAACTCACCAGCCACTCCTCGGAAGGAAGATGGGGCAATCTACTTCCATAGTGATACTTCCTCGGAAACCCAAGGAGGGGTCGCTATGAGTCAGATCCAACTCAATGGCAGTGAGTTTGTTTTGGTTTTGTGAACTTGTCTGCTGCCATCAAGTCGATTCTGACTCATGGCAACTCCATGTGTGCAAGGCAGAACTGCTCCAGAGTTTTCAAGGCTGTGACCTTTTGGAAACAGATCACCACACCTGTCTTATGAGGTGCCCCTGGGTGGTTTCCATTCACCAACCTTCCAGTTAATAGTCCACCCAGGGACTCTTGTTCTTTTAACTTACCCATTACCTACTGCCATTGAGTCAAATCCAACTCTTAGCAAACCTGTAGAACAGAGTAGAACTGCTTCATGGGGTTTCCTAGACTGTAATCTTTATGGAAGCAGGCTGCCACATCTCACTCCCAAGGACTGACTAGTGGGTTTGAATCATCAACCTTTTGGTTAGCAGCCAAGCACTTAACCATTGCCCCATCAGGGCTCTTTCTTCTAATTTACTCTTATTTAATATCCTATGAACATCCTTCTATATCAGTAATATATAACTACAGGATTATTTTTTAAGACTGTGTAGTACTTCATCAATGAATAAATCATATTTTATTTATGCAACTCCCTCACTGTCATTTAGGTATGTAGTGCCTAAGGTATCTGACTGCTAACCAGAAGGCTGGCAGTTCAAACCCACCAGCCATTCCTCGGAAGGAAGACTGGGCAATCTGCTTCCATAGAGGTACCTCCTCGGAAGCCCAAGGAGGGATTGCTATGAGTTGCATCCAACTGAAGGGTGAATTTGGTTTTCTTTTGCCTGTTCATTAAGTTTTTTTATACTACTACTACTATCATTGTTATATCTTCGTCATCACTGTTATTACTAGTAGCATAGTGGCTAAAGCACTTGACTGCTAACCAGAAGGCTGGCGGTTCAAACCCACCAGCCACTCCTCGGAAGGAAGGTTGGGCAATCCT
>NW_006921622.1:14464732-14466330 GCF_000298275.1 Orycteropus afer afer
ATTCCCTGGAGAAGGATGTCATGCTTGGTAGGGTGGAGGGTCGACGAAAGAGGGGGAGGCCTTCAAGGAGATGGATTGATACGGTGGCTGCGATGATGGACTCAAGTATAGCAGGGATTGTGGGGCTGGCGCAGGATCGCGCAGTGTTTCGTTCTGCTGTGCAGGGGGTCGCTATGAGTCGGAAACGACTCGACGGCACTTAACAACAACAACAACAATCTTTACAGAAGCAAACTGCCACATCTTTCTCCCACACAGTGGCTGGTGCATTCAACCCGTGGAAATACCAGTGTTCTCCCCAAAATGAAACAAACTAAATGAACCCTACAATTGGCCTAGTTTACTGCCAGACACTGGGAGAGGAGCCTAGTCAGGCAGAGCCCAGCAGTCTCCCTACTTTCCATGGGGCCAAGGTAGCTACAGTTCACAAGGAAGAGTACCAGAGAGGAGAAAGCAGCACAGACAGTAGTGAGCTCTGGAAAGCTGCAGTGGGTCCTCCCTACCTGTTTCTAGCTAAGTACTCATCAGTTTATGGAAAGAAGCTGACTGAGGCAGAGAAAGAAACTCCTGAAGGGATTATGGGGACCAGTCCCTGAAGCTGACTCGGAGCTAGGATTTGTGCCTGTTCCTATCATTCACAATGGGGAAAAAAAATCTCATAATTCATTGGGAAAAGTACTCAGAAGTATATTGTCTCATTGTTATTATTGTTACCATTAGTTGCCATGGAGTTGGTTTCATTACTCATGGCAACCCCACATTTGTGTGGAGTAGAACTGTTCCATAGGGTTTTCAAGGCTGTGACCTTTTGGAAGACGATCACCAGGTCTGTCTTCCAAACCACCTCTGGGTGGGTCTGAACTGCTAATCTTTTCACCAGTGGTCTAGCACTTAACCATCTGTGTCACATGGATGTCTCTTTGGTGGAACAAAATTAGCCCTAGACTAAAAGTTGCTCCAGTTCCAAATGGAGCTAAAAAACAAGATCTGGGTAAAGGAAAGGGAAAGGGATTATATGCTAAAGCAGCTGCAAGACCTGGCTACATATACTAGATAAGGGAGAGTGTGCCTCAGTGTGGTTCTGAGCGTGTTAGTTCAAGGGGTGTGGAAAAGAAAGATGGATAAAGCTGTTGAGATGGGGCATTTTCACAAGACATAATTTAACTCTGAGGCAGGGGCTTGGTAGAGGTTCAAATATATTACATTGGGATGGCTCTAGGAACCTTGGAAAAAGTGATATCCCATCTTAAATGTAGTAGAGTTGGCAGAACTGCTAGGGCTCACTGTGGAAGAAGGATCTTAAGGCTCACAGCATTAGGCTTGGGTCTACTGTATAAGACCAGAAAACTACCCAGCTCACTCCATTCCTCAGGAAGGCCCAGAGGACACTGCATTTACTAAGGCAACACATGTTCTGAGGACAATGGTACCAGTTTCTCTAAGCTCAATGCTGTCTGTTTCCTGCAGGACAGCACTGATATTAGAAAACACTGCTACAGATATAGGCTTATGACAAGCAATGAGGATAATAAGATCATTGACTTGCAGAGGCCAGGTAGCAGCATTTCACATGCTGTTCATAGGGGCAGACCTGACTC
>NW_006921622.1:14466430-14471346 GCF_000298275.1 Orycteropus afer afer
GTTGGGCAATCCTACTTCCGTAGTGATACTGCCTCGGAAACCCAAGGAGGGGTCGCTATGAGTCGGGGCCGACTCGACGGCACATAACAACAACCTTGTAGACCAAGCTCTGTGAAAAAATCATGAGAATTTCACTAGGTTAATGTTTTGGTTACTTCATGCTGCTCTAACAGAAAATACCACAAATGGGTGACTTTAATAAACAGGAGCTTATTCTTAAGTTTTGGAGGCTAGAAGTCTGAGTTCAAAGTGCCAGGTTCTAGGGGCTAGATGAAAACCCCTCAACCTTGGGCTTCAGCTCTGCCTCTTGCTCCCGGCCCACTGGAGCTACAAGTGTCCCTTCACTCAGGCAGCTGCTGGCTGTTGAGGCTAACAAACCCAAGATCGACAAATAAAATGGGGAACAGTCCCAATATTACCACACAACACGGCAAGTCACTAGTTCAAGTTCAGAAACAGTCCCAAGATCAGTCAGCAGGAAACATGGCAGGCTGCTTAATGAAGACTCAGCTATATGAAGGGTCCAGTATGCCAAAAAACTCAGAGAACTTTCTCAAGGCTTCTCCTTATATGCTACAAGCAAACCACATCCTTAAGGCAGCTACTCAGCTACTACAATAGATTCAACCATGGAGCTGATAACCAATCTCATTATGGGGAGTAACTACAACCAGCTAGCTGCCCAGTCACTCAAAATCACACCCAACCAATTGACACAAAACCTTAACTACCACAGTTAAATTTCTAAGGATAGAGTTGATGGCTCAAATACTTATTTTGTTTGTTTGTTTGTTTTTATTTTAGATACAAATATCAAAGTGCCATCCATATAATGAGGAATCAAATCACAAATCTACTGAGACAACACATGAGACTGCTGGAGCTCTACATACCAGCCAATACTGGGTGGTTATTTTTTTCAGTCTTTACAAATATGCTGAGATGGTTCTTATGTGTTGTGTTATGGTTCTTAGTGTTTTGTTTGTTTGTTTGTTTTCTTTCATTACTAGTGAGGCTAAACCTCTCTGCATATAACATCCTATTCTGAAAGTCTTATAATATAAATAACACAGAAAAGAAATGCAGATAGTATCTAGCATCTTTAAGATTAAATTACAAAAATATGTGTTGTCACTGACATTCAGAACACAGTTCCCATACAAAGTCATAAATGGCAGTTGACAGGAATATCTTAAAACATGGTAGTAAAACCAAATCAAAATCTCTGGATACTGATAAAGAAACTTAAAACACACAGAAATCTAGAGGTCACCCAGTGGGGTAGCAGATCCAGATCTCAGAGAAAAGATAACAAGCTCCCCCTCCCTCCCAGGGGAGGACCAAACTGTCCCATATTTTGATTAATCTAATCACTGGGATATGTCCAATATTCAGGTGCAAATATCATAGTGAATCCAGTTTTGAGTTGTTAGATCCAGCAAAGAAAAGCAAATGTCTTGAATCTGAGCTAATAACTTCCAGAGTGACCTGGGGAAAGATGGGCTTGGAGATAGATTGACTAGGCTGTTGACCAATTTGTAATGGGGTGGTGTACACTTCACCTATACCCTATCAAGTACATTGTTGTCTCTAGGTCAAGCTCAATTGTGTCTTATTTATTAAAAAATCCAGCGACCCCCCCCCCCTTGGGTTTCCAAGGCGGTATCACTCCAGAAGTAGATTGCCCAATCTTCCTTCCAGGGAGTGGCTGGTGGGTTTGAACTGCCAGTCTTCTGGTTAGCAAAAAATTCCAACTGCAAGAAGACCTTATTTTATAATAAGTTCATGAAAGGTTATAATTAAATCTTTTATACTCATTTCAGAGCTCTGGTGGCACAGTGCCTAAGGCATCTGATAGCTAATCAGAAGACTGGCAGTTCAAACCCACCAGCCACCCCCTGGAAGGAAGATTGGGCAATCTACTTCCAAAATGATGTTGTTGTTATGTGCCATCGAGTCGGCCCCGACTCATAGCGACCCATCCTTGGGTTTCCGAGGCAGTATCACTACGGAAGTAGGATTGCCCAACCTTCCTTCCAAGGAGTGTCTGGTGGGTTTGAACCGCCAGCCGTCTGGTTAGCAGGCAAGTGTCTTAGCCACTATGCTACCAGAGCTCCCAAAAGTTCTGACTCATAGCGACCCCTCCTTGGGTTTCCAAGGTGGTATCACTCTGGATGATACCACCTTGGAAACCCAAGGAGGGGTCGCTATGAGTCAGAACTGACTTGATAGCAGTGGATTTAGACACATTTTAGAGGCATTAGTGACGCTTACTATTTAAATGAACCTTGGGGTAAAGGCTTTTGTAAACAAAAACTTGTTTTGGATCACTCTTTAATTTATGTCCTGTAAATACCATTGTCTTTCAACATAAGACATTTCACATGGCATGAAATGCACTGCCGTTGAGTCAGATCCAAATCATAGTGACCCCTCCTTGGGTTTCCAAGGCAGTATTACTACGGAAGTAGACTGCCCAACCTTCCTTCCAAGGAGTGACTGGTGGGTTTGAACCATCAGCCTTCTGGTTAGCAGTCAAATGCCTTAGGCACTATGCTACCAGAGCTCCCAAGACATTTCTGGAAACTATATTATAAAATGAATCACTTTAATAGATAATAACTTTGCATAGGAAAAAAGAAAAAAATAGCTTTAATTGGCTGAAACACAGAAATGACCCAACAATCTATCAGAGAAGCAAAAAAACAACTAAAAACCTCCCAAACCATTTATAAGGCAAACTGTTTCTATTTTTAAATAAATATACCAGCTGTATATTATACAATGAAAATCTTTAAGAGTTATAAAGTACATACAGTACTTCTAAAAAAATACAAACCCAATATGCCATAAATTTTCCTAAAAATTTCTAAGCTAGAAATAAGAAACATTAATCATTCAGCCAAAACAGTGAAAAGGAAATAATGTATTAAAAGGTCAATAACCAGAAGAACTAGATGGTGTCTGGCTACCACTGTCAACCACTCAGAGGGGGATCTACATAGGAGATCCTGGATAGAGTGAGAGAACAATGTGGAACAAAACTCAAAATCACACATACACAAAAAAAGGGCCAGGTTTTCCGGGCTGATATAGCCTGATGGAACCACTGAGACTATGACGCCTAGCCCTTCAGGTCTGGAATTGAACCCATACCTGTAGCTTCCAGCAAACAAAAGATAGGCATACGAGCTGAACATTTACATTAGATAGATACTCCTTGGGCTGAACATTTACATTAGATAGATACTCTTTGGAGAGATCAATCATGGGCGAATAGAAGGGCTGTGTATGCACAGGGAGACAGCTCAAGGGGCAGGAGTACATGAGAGGAAAGGACACAGGGAAGAAGTAACCATGGGGAGGAAGTGGGAAGGGAGCTGTTGCATTGTGGGAAATTGCAGTCAATGTTATGAGACAAAATATATGTGAGCTGCTGTGTGGAAAGTGAATTTGCTGGTAGACTTTCAACCAAATCACAATAAAATTTTTTTTAAAAAAAGGGCAATAACATTGCTTTGCTTTAGTAAAAATACAGGTATTTATGGGAACACTGGATGCTACAGAGCATTTCTTTAAAAACTAGCTGGCTGGGTCATCTCTCAAATTAACTACCAGGTTTTTGTTCATGATGTTGATATCATCATTGCTGTGAAAGTTTGGCAGCTAAAGAGGAGTGGTGTTGGGAAGAAGGACCAAAGTCAGTTTTTGGTATGGTTGTTGAAAGTACCTGCAAGGTACCAGTGAAGAAGTTAATTAATACAAATAAATCAAAGCTCAGGAGAGTGATAAGCAGAGCTTCAAACTGGTTCATTCTGGTTCAACCTCCTGCTGAGAATTTGTATTTCCACCCCAGATACACTGAATCAGAATCCATAGTCTAAAAAGATCCCCAGGTGATTCTTAGAGACAGATTCCGAGGTGAACTTGGTTTGAAGCCTGGTGATAAGGAGACTTGAGACTCATCAGTCAAAATATGACAGGTACAGCCATGGAGTGGGTGAAAACATCCTGAGAAAGTATGCAATATATGGGGAAAAGTTATTACAATTCTTCTCATGAAAAGTACACAAAATATTTAATTCAAAATTTGATTAAGTCATTATAATTTCCACAGAAGAAATCACTTTTATGAGGCTGCCCTCTTAAAAAACTAGTCCTATTTTTTGAAAACTGTGAATTTGCTAGATTCATCTCAACATTACAAGAATGACAATTCCAGTCACTCTCTGGGCCTTCTGTCTTTAAAAATCTTTATATCCAGGTAGATACTGTCAATGCAGAAAATATTTTTAAGTAGTTCTTTAGGGACTTCTGAAACATGGAGATCTTGGAGTGATATTAACTTGCTTTGGTTAATCAAATAAAGACTTAAAGAAACGGAAAAGTAGTTGACAGTATTCAGTATTCCTGTTTCATGGATTTATGTCACCAAACTCAAAGAAATTAGGTAACTAGTCCAAGTTCTTAAAGTTAGTGAATGAGACGGACATAGGATCTGAACGGAATTTGCAAAAGAGGAAATCCAAATGGATTTCCGACCCATAGAAACTGAGATAACAAATGCTGTTTTAAGTCATTAAGTATTGGAGTACTTTGTTAGTTAGGAATAGATAACTAACACATTCTAATACCTAAAATAACCAAGAAACCAGAGGGTATATATAAAAAACTGACTTTCAGACATTGGACATCAAACAGCAAAGGGCCAAAAATGGCTGCCACTGAGTTAATCCTGACTCATAGCGACCCTGTAGAACTGCCCCATAGGGTTTCCAAGGCTGTAATCCCCAGGAGCGAGGTAAGCACGGGCGGGCTTGTGCTTAGTAACCGGGAGCGAGGTAAGCACGGACAGGCTTGTGATTACTCACTGATCTGCACTGAACACTTTCCCTTGTTACCCTCCCGAGAGGGAC
>NW_006921622.1:14476640-14495868 GCF_000298275.1 Orycteropus afer afer
GGTGGGAGCAATATCCTAGGAGAAGTAGATTTCATTAAGCTAAAAGAAACTCTGTGTGTGTTGGTGTGCGTGCACATGTGTACACACGTCTTTGAGGGAGAGGGGAGCAAAGCACAACTAGAGCTATTAGCTGCTAGCAGATGGATGAAATGGCTTTGTAAAGAGGACCTAGGCAAAAGGATGGGAAGAGAGGGGAGAACGGTGGCAAATAAAAGGATGCTTTCCAGAAAGTGGTAAATCTTTACAGAAGTAGATTTCCCCATCTTCCTTCCATGGAGCAGCTGGTTTGAACCGCCAACTTTCTGGTTAGCAGTCAAATGCCTTAGGTACTGCACCTCTACATAAGTAAATGTCCCCTTCAGTCATGAATAAACATGGTACAATACAAGAATTAAAATTTCATTTTTCAAATGTATCAAACCAAATCAAATTTGTTGCCATCAAGTAGATTCTGACTCATGGCAACCCCGTATGTTATATAGTACAACTGCCCCATTGGGTTTTTTTTTGGCTGGGATCTTTTCTGAAGCAGATTACCGGCCTTTCATCCATGGTGCCACTGGGTGGGTTCAAACCACCAGCCTTTAAGTTAGTAGAAGAGTGCAAACCATTTCTGCCATCTGGAATCTCTCTGTGTATAAAACATAATCTGCTTTTCTAAGAATCACTTTCTGTTAGAATTGGAAGCAGCTCAGGAAATCATCTAGTCAGTTAGGAAACAGAGAAGAGATACACAGGTGGAGCAAGATGGCAAAGTGAGAGGAGGTTCCCATTTATTTCCCCAGCAACTAACCCACTGAACAATGAATAAAAACAAACACAGACTGAAATCTCCGAAGTCTGGATGGCAACTGGTGCACTGGAGAGTCAGGGTGAGTCCAGAAGTAAGGAAGAAGAGTAGCAGGGATGGTGCAGAAGCTGAGAACCTACCACCTAACATCAGGAGTCTCATCCATTGTAACCATTTTGGGACAAGGCTGGGTAATACCCCAAACAAGGAACACCCCAAAGCAGCTAATCTGAGGAAGTTGTAGTCTGATTCCACACACACACACACACACACACACAAGGTGGCACAAAGTGGCTGTGGGAATTCATGGGTTAAGCAACTGGGAGAGGGTTAAGGAAGACTGTTGCACTGTGAGAGAGTGCTGCTGAATTTCACTAAGGCACGAGATGATGGGTACTAGGACCAGGAAGACAGTGGAGGCAGCAGAGCAAGGGGAATTCTTCAGACTGTCATGGGGACACAGAAGAAAAACAGCCCACAGCAGAACACTGTGTGCAAGCCCAGGCAAGAACACTGTGAGGGAAAGACATAGAAAGCCTACCACCTTTGCCACAAGAAAGTCAAGCCCCACAGCTTACATCAACATCTGCAAAAAGTTAAAACTCCCCTCCTGTGCTTGTGTATTGAATTCTGGAGATCAAGTATCCAAAAGTCCTGAATGAGCACCGAAAAAAAACTAATGATAAGAGTGCCGTCTAGTGGTTCTCAGGAGAAGATACCAAGTCAGCTGCCACCAGGTCAATTCTGATTCACGTGAGGCTGAGTGGCGCTGCCACATGGGGTTCCCGAATTGTGAATCTTAGCACATCTTTGTCCCATAGAGTGGTGGGCATGGGCTTGGCCTTTTGGTTGGCAGCTGAGCACTTGGCCCCTGCACTACCAGGGCGTCCAATTAGAAAATTTTTGCACAAAAACAAGAATAGAAAATTTAAAGTAACAATCAAAATATAACAAAATGGCCCAAGTTCAACAAAAAATAATAAAACACACAAAATCACAAGGGAAGAAGGACCGTTCAAAAGCAACACATGAAGAAGAGTAAAATTCTCCTATGGATGCCAGAATAATGCAAATAATTTATATTTTCAGACTATAGTGAAAAATATGTTTAAAGAAAGAAAAAAAGGACACAGAAACAAATTAGCAGAGATCAGGACACAAATGGAGGAACAAATTGAGAGACTCAACATAAAAACTGAAAACAAAACAACAAATGAAAAAATTGAAGAATAAAACAATTGAATTAGAAAAAGCAAAAGAAACACTCAACAATATACTCAAAAAGACAAAAGATAGAATAAATGAAGTAAAAGACAAACTAAGTGAACTTATCAAGTCTCAAGGAGCCCTAGTGGCACAGTGGTTAAAATACTTAAGTACTAAATGAAAGGCAGGCGGTTCAAAGCCACCAGCCACTCTAGGGGAAAAAGATGCAGTCTGCTTCCGCAGAAATTTAAGCCTTGGAAACCCTAAGGGGTAGTTATACTCTGTCATATTACATCACTATAAGTTGGAATCAAGTTGACAGGAGTAGGTTGGGTTTGGTTTTTGGTATCATGTGTCAAGAAAAACAAAAGAAAGAAAAAAAGTAAACAAACTCCAAAGAAATATGGAATTCAATTAAAAAATCTAATATTAGAATTATTGGAATCCCAGAGCACCAGCACAATATTAAAAGCATAGAAACAATTTTCCAAGAGATAATCAGTGAGAATTTCCCTGATCTGAACAGAGAACCAAGACTACAAATACAAGAAACTACAAAAACCCCAATTAAAAGAGACAAAAAAAGGTAAGTCCATGTTATATCCTAATAAAATTCTTGAAAACCAAAGACAAGGAGAAAATTCTGAAAGCAGCAAGAAAAAAAACAATGTAACATAAAAGGGGCTTTCAAAACTGTCTGTGGGTTTTTCCCCAGAAATTATAGCAACCAGAAGACAATGGAGCGAAATACATAAAATACTGAAAAGAAAACAACTGCCAACCAAGAATTCTTCACCCAGCAAAGCTGTCATTCAAAAATGAGAGGGAAATCAAGACATTCTCAAACAGAAGCTCTGCAAGTATTGTTCAAGGGAGTATCCTCAATGGAAAGACAAAAGCATTAAATAAATACTTGTTTCTATACATAGGGGAAAAAAAACAAGAGACAGAGAGAGATACAAAAAATGCAACAACACAGGCAATCATAAGGACCAAATAGATGATATTTTCAGAGAATAAACTGAATAATTAAATCCTGCATACAATACAACATTAAGTTCGTAAAAAGTAAGTACCAAGTAAACTTACTGAATACAGGTTATATATTGATGTCACATCAACAGAAACAGGGGAGGAAGGAGTATATCAAGAATACATTTATTATGTTAAGGTTATGTTAACTGATATTCATGTTAAACACTGTAGCAATTGTAAGCTGTGTAATGTAACAGTTGTGGTAACCACTAAGAAATAACCAATAAAAAACATTCAGAAGGCAAAAAGGAAGTCACAAAAAGGCTCATCACAAGAAAGCAGCTAAATATAAGCAAAAACAGAAAAATCAGGGAAAAAAGAATATAAAAAACAGTCAAAAAACAAATAGCAAAGTGAATGAAGTAGACACTTTGTTTTCAGTAATAATTTTAAACGAAAATGGTCTAAACACTCCATGCAAAAGGCAAAGAGTGAGAAAATGGGTTAAAAAAGAATATGAACCATCCTTTTGCTGTTTAAAAGAAACACACCTTAGACATAAGGACACAAACAGACTGAAAATAAAAGGATGGAGAAAAATAATCCATGCAACCAATAAAGGAAAAAGAGATCTGCTACTGGTATCAGATAAAAGAGATTTTTATTTAAATCAAAATCTATTGTAAAAGATAAAGAAGGGCATTACATGCTAATAAAAGGGTCAATCCAAGCAAGAAGACAATTTACCTATTATTTATTTATACCAATTATAAATATATAGGTACTTACATAGTGTCTAAGGCGTTTGACTGCTAATCAGAAGGCTGACGGTTTAAACCCACCATCTTCTCCTTGGAAGGAAGACTGGGCAATCTACTTCCATAATGACTGCCTTGGAAACCCAAGGAGGGGTCGCTATGAGTCAAATCTGACCCGATGGCAGTGAGTTTGCTTTAATGGCAATATACCAAAATACATGAAACAAATACTAATATGAAAGGACAAAGACCCAATTCCACAATAATAAAGTAGGGGACTTCGACACACCATTTCCAGTTTTAGACGAAACATCTAAAAAGATGATCACTAAGGACATTAGTTGTTGTTATTGTTATGTGCCATCGAGCCACCCCGACTCATAGCAACCCCTCCTTGGGTTTCCGAGGCAGTATCACTATGGAAGTAGATTGCCCAACCTTCCTTCCAAGGAATGGCTGGTGGGTTGAACCGACAGCCTTCTGGTTAACAGTCAAGTGCCTTAGGCACTATGCTACCAGAGGACATTAGGAATTTAAATAAAACCATAAGCCAATTGGACTAACGGACATATACAGAACACTCCACCCACCACCAGAACAATACATGTTCTTCTCCAGTACACATAGATCATTTTCCAGAATAGATAATATGGTAGGACCCAAGTCTCTACAAAGTTAAAAAGATTTAAATCATACAAAGCATAATGACCATAATGGTATGGTGCTAGAAATTAACAGGAAAAAAAAAACAAAACAAAACAAAAATATATATATACACATATACATGGGAGCTCTGGTAGCATAGTGGCTAAGGCACTTGACTGCTAACCAGAAGGCTGGAGGTTCAAATCCAACAACCACTCCTCGGAAGGAAGATGGGGCAATCTACTTCCATAGTGATACCATCTCGGAAACCCAAGGAGGGGTCGCTATGAGTCGAGTCTGACTCGATGGCACATAACAACAACAACATACATATACATATACATACAAAGACATATACATACATATACATATATATGTATATATGTATAACTTGGGAGCTCTGGTGGCATAGTGCCTAAGGCACTTGATTGCTAACCAGAAGGCTAGCGGTTCAAACCCACCAGCCACTCCTTGGAAGGAAGGTTGGGCAATCTACTTCCGTAGTGATACCATCTCGGAAACCCAAGGATGGCAGTGAGTTTGGTTTTTTGGTTTGGTCCAAAAGCTGGACAGACAGGAATGCATGGATAAGAAGGGCACAAGGAGGGGGTAGTCACAGGAAGGAGAGGGGAGGAGTTTTTTATGGTTGGGGATGGTAATTGGGGCTGTGAAATCAAATGTACTTGAACTGTTGAATGTAAAACAAATCTGCTTTGTAAATTTGCACCCAAAGCACAATAAAATAAAATAAAAAGAGGCCTCTGGTCCTTTAATTAAGGAACCCTGGTGGCTCAACTGCTAACCAAAAGGTAGATGGTTTGAACCCACCAGCGACTCCACGAGAGAAAGATGTGGCCCCTCCCCTTGGGTTTCCGAGGCAGTATCACTACAGAAGTAGATTGTCCAACCTTCCTTCCAAGGAGTGGCTGGTGGGTTTGAACCACCAGCTTTCTGGTGAGCAGTCAAGTGCCTTAGGCACTATGCTACCAGAGCTCCCTCAATAAAGATTTACAGCCCTGGAAACCCTATGGGGCAGTTCTGCTCTGTCCTATAAGGTCACCATGAGTGAATCAATGGTGGTGGTTTTGGTTTTGGTTTGGTTCTTTAATTCCTAATTTGGTTCTAATTTCCCTCACCTGAAAACTTTACCTGTACAAAATTAGTCATCTGGGCATTTGGCAATGTTAGCTGTATCCCTGCACAAACAAGTGTTTCTGCCTATCCTATACTCATCTTGCCTACCAGCAAATTTCTCACATGCCACTTCCAGCTGATATCACTGACCAAGCCATTATGCTTCTTTCCTGTTTACACATCTCCAGTACAAGGCCATGTGCATGGAACTGAGGTGTGTACATAACGAGTGGAGAGAAGTAGACTAGAAAAGCATATCCACGTAAAGGATTATTCCTATGGTCTAAGACAAGAAATAAGACAATTTACAGTTCTATGCCTAAAAAACACCAAACCAAACTCACTGCCATCAAGTCGGATCCGACTCACAGTGACCCCCCTTGGGTTTCTGAGGCAGTATCGCTACAGAAGTAGATGGCCCAATCTTCCTTCTGAGGAGTGGCTTGTGGATTTGAACTGCTAGCCTTTCTGGTTAGCGGTCAACTACCTTATGCACTATGCCACCAGAGCTCCTAGCAGGACAAGACCTGCAGAATCTTTAGCTTGAAGTCCCAAATTTCAGGTTCTCTTACTGAGTAAAATAAATGATTAAGATGGTTTTGACTTTTCCCTTCAGTGTTTAAAAACGAAGTATAAAACATGAGAAATTGAGATCTATTTGTCTTCAGGTATTTTGGATTAACTGGGCTTATCCAGGGCGCTCTGATGGTGTAGTGGTTAGGCATTCGGCTCCTAACCAAAAAGTTTAGATTCAAACCCACCAGCCATTCTGTGGAAAAAAAGATGAGGCAGTTTGCTTCTGTAAAGATTTAGCCTTGGAAACCCAGTGGGCATTTAATGTGTCAGAATGGACTCCATGGCAGTGACTCTGGTTTGGTTTTAGGCTCTTATCCAGTGATTTAAAAAAAAGGTAAAGTGCACATAATTACTTAATTTTTTTTCTATAATTATTTAAATATCATAAGTGCTTATGCCACAATAATTTGCCATTGTTTTGATTTTTACAGTAAGATACAATGTGAAGTTATATTTTTTAAAAAAAGCTCATTTAAATACTTTTCTCAGGGTAAACCAAAACCAAAACCAAACCCACTGCCATGGAATCGATTCCAACTCACAGTGACCCCCATCATTAAGTTTCCGAGGTAGTTAATCTTTACAGAAGTAGATTGCCCCATGTTCATCTTCCTTCCACGAAGTGGCTGGTGGGTTTGAATGGTCAGCCTTCTGATTAGCAGTCAAACGCCTTAGGCACTGTACCACCAAAGCTCCGTTTTATCAGGGTACTACTCTAAAAGAAGGCTGGCAGTTCAAACCCACCAGCCACTCCTCGGAAGGAAGATGGGGCAATCTACTTCCATGGTGATACATATTGCCTTGGGAACCCAAGGAGGGGTCGCTATGAGTCAGGTCCGACTTGAGGGCACATAGCAACAACAACAACAACTCTAAAAAGAACCAGGGTTTCAAACTTGTTCCTTCTGGTTTGATCCTTTGCTGATAACTTTGCATTTCCACATGAGCCATACTGACTCCAAATCTACATTTTAACAAGATCCTCAGGTGATTCTTATGTATACAGATGCTTCAAATTTAAACATTCAACTGTGCCACCAAGATTCCTATACTATTATAAAGCCATTAAAAATGGTGGCACAAATGGCTAAATGTTTATAATATAATGTCAAATGGAAAAAGCATAATAACTGCATAATACATGATTACAACTTGTAAAACATATACACACATATACATATACACAAATGAAAAACCCACTATATGCACAGGGTAAAAAAAGTGGCAGTATACACTTCAAAATATTAACAGGAATTATATTTGAATGATTAAATGTACATATTTTAACCTGGAATATATATTAAAAATAATAGTAAATATGTGGAGCCCTGGTGGCACAGTGGTTAAGCACTCGGCTACTAAGTGAAAGGCTGGCAGTTCAAACCCAGCAGCTGCTCTGTGGGAGAACGATGTGGCAGTCTGCTTCCATAAACATTACAGCCTTGGAAACTCTATGGGGCAGTTCTATCTGTCCTATAAGGTCATTACGCGTCAAATTGACTCAACAACACACAACAACAATAGGCATGTATTAAACAACTAACATGCTCCAGGCACTGTATTAAATGTTGTACCTGTGTTATCTCATTTACTTTTCATGATAATCCATGATATAGGTACTACCACAGATGAGGAAGCAGAGGTAAGTAATGCCCAAGTCATAGTCATCAGACCATCACTGGCCGTACCAGGATTTGAATCCAGAGCTTGGGCACTAAAATCTGCTCTCTTAACTACAATGCTACACCCTCTCCCTATAACAGTGTTGTTGTTGTTTTTGTTATGTGCCGTCAAGTCGGACCCGACTCATAGCAACCCCTCCTTGGGTTTCCAAGGCAGTATCACTGTGGAAGTAGATTGCCCCATCTTCCTTCCAAGGAGTGGCTGGTGGGTTTGAACCACCAACCTTCTGGTTAGCAGTCAAGTGCCTTAGGCACTACACTATCAGAGCTCCCTATAACAGTGTAAGAATATTTAATAAATAATATAACCTTGCTCAGAAACACTTGCCAATAGGCCAAACAAGTGCCAACTGAGAAACATGGTGGCACTCTCACTTTTCATGTTATCATTTATTTTGTCTGTGTCCTTCTTTAGTTTGCCTCCCCTACTCTTCATGCTGCCTTTCCATTGCTCCATATATTTACCTCTTCCCATCCCTTTTCCCTACCTATACATAGCTATATATAGTTTTTTAAGGGTATGCAGCAACATCCTTGGGCACTGCTTAGCTTTAAGGAAACTAAAAGAATTCAAAGAAACCAACTGCTGACACGAGTCTTTCTATAAATCAGAACTGAAACACTGGAAGCCCAGGGCAACATCTGGCCAGCAAATATGTTTTCTTTAGACCCTAGTATTCTGAAAAATTTGAATTAGTCATCAACATTTTAAAACTGAAACAAATTCACTTAACCCAATTTCAACCTTCTCTTGAAAACTAAATCATGTGACAATATACTAAGTCCAACACGACAACAATCGCCTGGAGTAGAATGGTACTTGCCCCCTTTAGGCAATCTACCTCCAGTTATCCACAGATTCTACCAGCCCCTGTTGTCTTATTCTTTACTTCCTTCATTCTTATGGGGTCTGCCCAGTCCCAAAGGTCAGTTTGTGACCTCCAAAAAGTACTATCAATATTGACATACAGGCTACAAGAGATGTGGTCACATGTCATTTTTATTTTCATGGTATGTTCTGCAAACTCCTTCTCTGAAGAGATGTTAGCAGTTAAATGGTCTTTTGTGAGAGCTAAACCACAGGGAGCAAAGGTAGCAATCCTGGCAAAACCCCAATCCAAACACATCTAAAAGCACTTGCTATTGCTGGCTTACTGGATCAATTCATCCCTAAATTCTGTTGCAACCCAGATATATCTTTGGAATTAGCCAAAATAAAGAAGTCTTTAAAGTCCAGGTCCTCAAACTAAATAGTTATCTGACATTGAGGCTAACTAATGAGTTGTATAATAGTACATAGCAATTTAGTATAATTTAGTAATAGGACATTTGTTACTAATTACTAAAAGTTAAAAAAAAAACAAAACAACTTTAAACTTCAGTAGGCCCCAATATTATGAATCTTGTGTGTTAAGATAATTGCAGTCTCTATCTTCTTTTATTCTCTAAGCAGCCATTCAAAATCCATATTTTTATGGTAATATAAATCCATTAGGAAGAGAACTAGAAAGTGCATTGAGGGATCAATCTTACTCTGGAAGAAATAAAGACTAAATGACCTTCCCAGGCTCTAATTCCTCTGATACATTAGTCTATTTTGCACAGCCTGAACTACGAAAATATTTCTTCACCATTCCAGAATAGGACATAACAGAAAGTACTGGTGACTCAAAAGCCTCACTTGGAATGTCTCATAATCTAAGAAGTTCATGTCTGGGCTATGGGAGAATGGATAAATGGGGGTGGGGAGGTGATCGCACATTTCATTTATCATTCATTGCTTTCAATAATATTTCAAATTCAGATTTTCTTCTAAATTTCAAGCAATACTAAAGAACTTTTTTCTTTTTAATAAGTAAGATGAACACCCACAAAATGACTAATAACTCACAAGGTAAATAACTCATTGTTTGTTTGTTTTTTAAGATTCACTAACTGGAACAATAGCTAAAATCCAAGTTTCTTTCTATTCTGTAAGAGAAGCCATTATGTTAAATATATGCAATATTATTTATGATTCACTAAAGCACTCACTGTCTGATGATAACAATGCTGACTGAAGATTGAGGGGATATTTAAGAATTTTAGCTTCTTAGAGAAGAAAACTCAAAAGCAGTTGATAACTATTGTAAAAAATATATACCCAGAAAATCGTTTCTATTACAAAATAGCTATTTTCTCAAAAGCCTCTCTAATAACAGAGTAAGTTCCACAAAGAACTTCTATTAAGTACCAAGGTGAAAGAAATCAGAACCATATTCCATTCAAAACAAAAACCTGGCTAAAAAACAATTCATTCCAAAATCTTGTCTACCTTTTAATAAACACTACAGTAAATGTCTCTAAAAATATATAACACATCTATTTTACAACTCTATTCCTTTTGTTTATGTTAGTTTTATTTTTAAATAATTCACTGACTTCCCCTCCCCCACTACTTAATACCTCTATAAATAAGTCTCTTCTGCTACTTAAGAGTTAACTTAATTCTCTGAGAGAAATTCAGAACATTAGAGCTGAGACATGACATCTTAAACAAGCATTTTGAGAAAAATAGTCTATAAAGATGACTTTTTTTACTGTGACAGGAAGACGATGTTTTCCTATCCAGTATTATCACTGATTTTTGTTTGCTTTCTACATTATAGCAGTTCTGAATTAAAAAGAAAAAAATATATATTCATCACACAAACCTGACCACTCCAGGCACAATAAAGATTACACAATAAACTCCAGTTGTGGTTGATCATGCAGTCTAAGAACCTGAACTGGGCCATGACTGCCTATAGCGCAGGCTGCATCTCTTCTCTGACTCAGCTCTTGTCAGCTCTGTAGCGTGTTACAAGAGCTCTGCAGTGATGTGATCTGCGAATAGGATAGTCTCCTCCCTTTCCTACCCAGGCAGCAATAGCTAACTGGCAGAGCAACATCATCTCCTTAAAGACTGATACATTTCAATTATTAGATTTTGAAAGAAAGATTTTATGAAAGTCTTATTCTGTGTTTAGTATTATTTTATTTTTAAAAGACTCTTGCTTTTTCCTTTCTTCTGGACATCATAGTTTAGCGTTTAGTTATTCTATGAAAACACAACTTGGAAAGGTGATAAAATAAATCAATCTTGCTGGTTACAGTCCACAATAAACCAGTCCCCCACCTTAAAGCTAGGACATCACCAACGATCCATAAACTAAATCTAAAGAGATGTCAGTCCTTTCTTGATCTCACAGTGACATCTCATAATGCTAAGAACAACTTAAAAGTCTCTCATCCTGGGTACCATATTACTACTCTCTCCTTCTTCCCTTCCTTCTTCTCTAACTATTCCTTCTTTGCAAGAGATAGGGTACCAAAGTGAGAAAAGCTTAGACTCTGGTAAGACAGACTGTAGTTATTCCACTGATAACCTACCAGATATATGACCATGTGCTAATGGCCTGACCTCTCATCTTCTAATTATTCATTTGTCAAACGGGAAAAATAACACCTGCACTTCAGTATGAAATAAAATAACTTCTGTAACATGCTTAACAGTGTCTAACATGCACTTAATAAACGATTGTTAGTATTCTTAAGATTGACTTCCCTTCTTGCCTTCTATCCTTGCTTTAACCCACTTATTTCTTTTGTTATCCCTAGATGTTGTCATTCTCCAGACCCACAATTTTAAGATGAATTCCAAATGTGTCTTCAACCATACCCTTGCTCCCAAGATACAAATATGCCTGTGTAAAGTCTTACTAAGCATATACACCTAGATACTTAAACTACATGTCCAAAATTAAACTATCTTCCCTCTCCCAGCTTGCACCTCTCCAGTAGCCCCTAACCTGTACAATGGCAGCACAATTCATCCCCTTGGTCACCCAAACCAGAAACCAGAGTCATGGTAGACTCTCTCTTCCTTATCTTTCACACCCAGTTACCAAATACTATCACTTCTACTAAAATATAAAATAGCTTGTCCCTATGTTATTCTCACCATCACTGCACACATTCAATTCAGACCCGATCAACTTTCTCCTGGATTACCCCTGTTGTTGTAGTTGTTGTTATGTGCTGTCGAGTCGGCCCCGACTCATAGGAACCCCTCCTTGGGTTTCCAAGGCAGTATCACTATGGAAGTAGATTGCCCCATCTTCCTTCTGAGGAGTGGCTGGTGGGTTTGAACCGCCAGTCTTCTAGTTAGCAGTCAAGTGCCTTAGGCACTATGCTACCAGAGCTCCCGGATTACCCCTAGGGCATCTAATATAGCTCCCAAACATCCTGTCCTCTCTGGAAGCTAGCCTCCATTGTTGTTGTTGTTATGTGCCGTGGAGTCAGCCCTGACTCATAGCGACCCCTCCTTGGGTTTCCGAGGCAGTATCACTACGGAAGTAGGATTGCCCAACCTTCCTTCCGAGGAGTGGCTGGTGGGTTTGAACCACCAGCCTTCTGGTTAGCAGTCAAGTGCCTTAGCCACTATGCTACCAGAGCTCCCAATAGAACTACTAAAAGTGTCTTTTAAACAAAAAGCTAATCACATGACTACCCTGCATAAATCCTTTCCAATGCTCTTTTCTGCCTACATTGGTGTTTCCCAGGCTGTTCCTACTTGTTCTATAAAATACAGAATATGAATTAAAATTAGGTGAAGAAAGTGTTAAATGACAAAAACAAGGAAGGGTTTCAGGCCTCTGATTTTCAGAACTTCACAGGTAATTCGGTAGCTCTCACTAGCTGAGAACCACTAAACAAGACTCTTCCTAGAAAGAGGTCTAGGAAACTGAAGGCCCAAGTATAATCAAACTTTTAGGAATCATTCCTAAACATAGCCCACTTTTTCACATCTTCAGGTGTCCCACTGAGAACATTTACATCTGTAAAACCCTTCTGGAAACACAAAACTCAACAGTAATCAAGTTCACAGGAAGGAAAAGAATCACATAACTATACAGCTCTTCCTTATTAAAGAATCAATACAGAGATTTCTCTGTCCACCTGCAAAACACAACAGTGCAGCTAGAGAGCAAACCAAATAATACATGGGCAATATTTATAAAACTAGATCACAAGGTTTCCCTATGAACTTTAAGATACAAGTGGATAGAGACAAGCTGCTAAGAGTTACCTAACATCACCATCTGCAAAGAAAGGAAAAAAGTAAGCAGCAAGACATGTGACAGACTGACAAACAGAAAAACCCTAAATGTAGTGGGCTGAATGGTGGCTTCTCAAAAGATAGGTCTACTTAGAGCCCGTGAAATGTGATCTTATTTGGGAAAAGGGTCTTTGTAGATGTCATTAAGTTAAAGACCTCAAAATGAGATCATCCTGGATTATCTGGGTGGACACTAAACCCAATGGCATGTATCCTTATAAGGGAAAAGAGAATGAGACTAGACACACAGTAGGAAAAGATCACGTGAAAAAAAACTGGAGTTAAGCTACCACACAAAACAAGGAATGCCTGGTGCCATCAAAAGCTGGAGTGGCAAGGAAGCATTATCCTGTAGAGCCTTCAGAGATAGCATAAAACTGTTGACACCTTGATTTCAGACTTCTCACCTCCAGAACCGTGAAAGAATAAATTATCTGTTGTTTTAAAACACAAAATCTGTGGTAAGTTATCATGGCAGCCCTCAGAAACTAATAACCTACAAAAGCTGTATTTTCTAGGGTTGCTGTAACAAAATGCTACAAATTGGGTAGCTAATAAGAACAGGAATAGATTGCCTCACAGTTCTGGGGCTAAAACTACAAATTAAGGTATCAGTGTTGATATCTGCTGAGGGCTCTGAGAACTGTTCCATGTCTCTCTCCTAATTTCTGGTAGCTTCAGGCATTTGAAGGCACATAACAATGACAACAAATCAGGCATTCCTTGGCTGCAGTGTCACATGGCATCCCTCCTCTGTCTCCCTATCTCTGTGTATCTTCTATTTTAAAAAGATACCAGTTATATACAATTAGGACACATCTTATTCCAGTATAAATCATATTAACCTATCTGATAACGTCTTCAAAAAGCCAATTTCCAAATAGGATCACATTTACAAGTATAGACGCTAGAACTTTATCGTATCTTTTACAGAGACACAATTCAATCCATAAATGACAGGCAAGAAGTGAAAAAATAACTAAAACTGGAATAAGTTTTACTCACTCCAATAGTAAAATGGATAATATGGCAGGACACAAGTCTCAACAAAGTTAAAAAGACTGAAATCATACAAAGCATAATGACCATAATAGTATGGGGTCATCAGTGTATCTCAGGTTGTCAATGAGTCTTCTGCCAATCCTGATGCCACATTCTTCTTCATATAGTCCAGCATCTTGAATTATTTGCTCAGCATACAAGTTGCATAAGTATGGTGAAAGAACACAACCCTAACCACTCCCTTTCTGATTTTAAACCATGCAGTATCCCCTTGTTTGAACGACAGCTTCTGGGTCAGTGCACAGGTTCCAAATGAGTACAATTAAATGTTCTGGAATTCCCATTCTTCTCAAAGTTATCCATAATTTGTGATCCACCCAATCAAATGCCTTTGCATAGTCAATAAAACACAAGTAAACATCTTTCTGGTATTCTTTGCTTTGAGCCAAGATCCACCTGATATCAGCTATGATACTCCTCACTCCATGTCCCCTCCTGAATCCAGCTTGCATTTCTGGAAGTTCTCTCTCAATATACTGCTGTATCTGTTTTTTTAATTATCTTCAGTAAGATTTACTTGCATGTGATGCCAATGATATTGTTCAATAATTTCCACATTCTGTGGGATCACCTTTCTTTGGAACAGATACAAATATGGATCTCTTCCAGTCAGTTAGCCAGGTGTCTTCCAAATCTCTTGGCATACCCGAGTGAGTGCTTCCAGGGCAGCATCCGTTTGTTGAAACATCTCAATGGGCATACCACGAATTCCCAGAGCCTTGTGTTTCGCCAATTCCTTCAGTGCAGCTTTGACTTCTTCCTTCAATACCATTAGTGCTTGATCATATGCCACCTCCTGAAAAGAAGGACCATCTACCAATTCTTTTTGGTATAGTGACTCTGTATATTCCATACATCTTCTTTTGATGTTTACTGAATCATTCAACATATTGTCCATGAAATCTTTCAATATTGCACTTCAAGGCTTAAATTTTTTCCTCAGTTCTTTCAGCTTGAGAAATAGCAACTGTGTTCTTCCCTTTTGGTTTTCAAACTCCAACTCCTGCCACATTTCATTAAAATAACGGACTTTGTCTTCTGAGCTGCTCTTTGAAATCTTCTGTTTAGCTCTTTTGTCATTTCTTCCATTTGCTTTAGCTACTCTCCATTCTAGGGCAAGTTTCAGAGTCTCCTCTGACATCCAGTTTGGTCTTTTTTTCCTTTCCTGTCTTTTTAATGACCTTTTGCTTTCTTCATGGATGATGTTCTTGATGTCATCCCACAATTCTTCTGCTTTTGGTCATCAGTGTTCAACAGATCAAATCTATTCTTCAGATGGTCTCTAAGTTCAGGAGGGACAAAATCAAGGTCATATTTTGGCTCTCATGGAGTTGTTTTAATTGTCTTCAGCTTCAACTTGAACTTGCATATGAGCAGTTGATGGTCTGTTCCACAATCAGCTCCTGGCCTTGTTTTGGCTGAAGATATTGAGGTTCTCCACCACCTCTTGCCACAGATGTAGTCAATCTGATTTCTGTGTACTCTGTCTGATGCAGTCTATGTGTATAGTCACCATCTGCGTTGTTGAAAAAAGGTATTTGGAACGAATAAGTCATTGGTCTTGCAAAATTCTATCGTGAGTCCTCCAGTGTCATTTCTATCACCGAGACCATATTTTCCAACCACTGGAGATACTTTCTTGTTTCCAATTTTTGCATTCCAGTCACCAGTGATAATTAGCACATCTTGATTGGATGCTCAGTCAGTTTCAAACTATAGAGGTTAGTAAAAAATCTTCAATTTCTTCATCTTTGGCTTTGGTGGCTGGTGCATAAATTTGAATAACAGTAGTATTAACAGGTCTTCCGCATAGGCATATGTATATTATCCTGTTACTGACAGCACTGTACTTCAGGACAGATCTTGAAACATTCTTAGTGATGATGAATGTCATGCCATTCATCTTCAATTTGCCATTACTGGCATAGTAGATCATATGGCTGGCTGATTCAAAACCGCCAAAACCGGTCCATTTCAGCTCATTAATGCCTAGGATGTCAATCTTTATGTGTTCCATTTCATTTTTGACAATTTCCAATTGTCCTAGGTTCATACTTCAGACAATCCATGTTCCAATTATTAATGAATATTTGCAGCTCTTTGTTCTTATCGTGAGTTGTGCCACATCAGCCAAAGGAGGTCTGAAAGCTTTATCCCATCAACAACATTAAGGTCGGCTCTATTCGGAGGACATAGCTCTTTCCAAGTCATATTTTGAGTGCCTTCTGACCTGAGGGGCTCATCCTCTGGCACTCTATCTTACAATGTTTCAGGGCTATTTTTCAGTAATATATCAGACAGTGTTTCACCGCTATTCATAAGGTTTGGATTGGCCAATTCCTTGAGAAGTGGATGCCTTCTTCCTTCTTCCAGTCTGTCTTAGGCTGGGAGCTCCACTGAAAGCTGTCTACCATGGCCAACACTGTTGGCACTTGAAACACTGGGCACAGCAGTCAGCCTCACAGCAACACACAAGCCACCATAGGACAACAAAGTGACACATGAGTTCTTCTCCCTTAGCTGTTCCAAACTGCTCCACTCCCGCTTCCCAGCCTTCCCTACTAGTTCTGGCCCTCCAAAAAGCCATCTGCTGTCGCTTCCCAGGATAACACCAATAGACACACAAAAAAAAAGAGAAACTCCAGCTAAAAGGCAGGGGGCGGGGGACGGGGGGGAGAGAGGATAGAGCCAGATCATCTTAAAAAGGCAAGATGCCACATTTTTAAATGCAGGGAAACAATGGAAGAATTAGAATGTGAAATTAGAAAATCTATGTTAACCACAGGAGCTCTGGTAGTGTAGTGCCTAAGGCACTTGGCTGCTAACCAGAAGGCTGGCGGTTCAAACCCACAAGCCACTGGAAGGATGGGCATTCTACTTCCATAGTGATACCACCTCGGAAACCCAAGGAAAGGTCACTATGAGTCGGGTCCAACTTGATGGCACATAACAAAAACAACAATGTACCAAACCACATCTGCTTCAAAGAGTTGAAGAAAACATAAGTTCATGTAAAAATTATCAGCAGAAGAGCATCAAACTCAAATATCATACAAAGTTATATATAAAAAAAAAAAAAAGAGTAAGAAACAAAATAACAGCCCTACAGGCAAAGAATTCATGGCAGGAGATATGCAAATACAAAATGCAAAAACTAAGAACTAGTCACTGAAAACAAAGAATACTGTAACAAATGCAAGACATAAAAGAGAAACATAAAATAGAGGACTCCCAATAAGATGGCGGAATAGGGAGAAAGACTGCACAGACCGTCTTCAACAAAGAAAAGGGGAACCAACTAACACAGACACAGAAGATAATCCTGGACACCTAAGCCTTGAAGGGAAGGATAAAGAAGTGGAATAAACCCCAACTAGCACAAGAATTTGCATGAAAATACCAAAAAAGGAGACATTCGGAGATGCTGTCTGGCAGCGATCCTGAGCAAACCTGATGGCATGGCACAAACAGCTTGGAGAGTGTTGAGTGGTGGCAGGACCTGGACCTAAGAATTAACCTAAAAATTAGCTCTGCTAGCCTGGGACTGCACAGAGGACTGCTCTGGCGGCTGGGGAATAAAATGCAAAGCACCAGCAAAGAGAAAAGTAGGCTGAGCTGTGCACTTGTGCCTGTCTGGAGGCTGCCACTATTTTGAATGTTTACAAGCAGCTTGACAATTTTGGATTTTTAAAGACACAGCACTCTCCAAGATTCCAGGAGCTTAAGAACAGGTTCTGCTTGCCAGGAACCCCAAGGACACTCCAGACTTGGATGCGGAAAAGGTGCAACATTCCTCTTGTTACTCTCATACCCCACACCCCTTGACAAATGGAGGTGCGGCCATCCCCCATTCCCACCCACCTTCTTGGCCTGCAGGAACTCCATCCCAGTCTGTGCTCAGGCAGAGCCTGGGTGCCTTAGCCTACCTTACCCCGATTTTTTTCTTTTTCTTCTCTTTTTTTTTCTGGTTTTTAGTTTCCTTGTTTTTGTCTGCTGTAAAACTACTATTGTTATTAATACATTTGTCCATTTTGCTATTATTCTTTATTCTTCCCCTCCCAGGTCCTAGTTCTCAGCATTTTTTCTTTTCCCTGTTCCTGGTTGCAATTTTTTTTTTCTTTTCTTTTCCTTTTTTTTTCTCATGGTTAACAATGTTCCTTCTTTTTCTTTTTGCATTTTGCCCATTTTTATCTGCATTATTCTCCTACTCTATCTTTTTTTTCTTAGTGCCCTATATCCAGATATTGCAGGTTTTCTTGTTTTTTCCTTCTTCTTTTTCCCTTTTCTCTTTTTTTGGTTATTGTAACTATGTGAATACATGGTGTATTTTTTGTCCATGGGCTTTTAGTTTTTTGATGGTTATTCAGTTGTAATTTTTGTCTAGTTGAGAGGGAGACAGCAACAGTTCCCATAAGACACAACTACACCTACACTGCCTGCAACTTCACTTACTAACCAAGAGCCACCACCTCCTTCTCCATGAATGGGCCAACGATAAAAAACCACCAAGAAGAGCCTGAATCACCCTTGGCTGCTCTTCACAGTAAACAGAGATCTTAATGACACAACGCCACGATGTCTCAGAAACAATAGACCATCACATTTCACACAAAGAAGCAAGATAAAGTGGTAGAAATAACGGAACAGGATGCAGATCCAGAACACTTCCCTGAGGAAGAAGCAGCACTGGAACACTCTGATAAGGAATTCAAAAGAATGATATTTAGGTATCTTCAAAGGACTGAGAAACAGACCAAAGAAAACACAGAAAAAACCCTAGATGAATTTTGGAAGAAAATACAAGAACAAATTGACAAAATAAATGAAAAATGAGAAATGATTCTAAATCTACAGATAGAAATCCAGAAGATCAATACTGAATTGTCAGAAATAGATAACACATTGGAAGGGCAAAGGAACAGAATTGATGCAATGGAAGACAGAAATAATGAGATTGAAGACAAATACCTGAATACCCCTTTAGAAAGGGATCAAACAAAAAATAAAAATAAAAATAAAAAATGAAGAAAGCCTAAGGTTCATGTGGGATACCAACAAAAGGAATAACCTAGATGTCGTTGGAATTACAGAACAAGAAGAGAAAAATAATAGCACTGAGAAAATTGTTCAAGATCTGTTGGAGGAGAACTTCCCTGATATGATGAAAGATGAGAATATATGCATTCAGGAAGTCCAACAAACTCCAAACAGGATAGACCCCAAAAATCACCAAGACATACCATCATCAAACTCACCAAAA
>NW_006921622.1:14496968-14498331 GCF_000298275.1 Orycteropus afer afer
AAAGCCAAATAGATGACTCCACAGTCATAGTGGGAGACTTTAAAACACCACTTTCACTGAAAGATAGAACAACAGGAAAGAAACTAAACAAAGATGTAGAAGAACTAAACATTAAAATCCACCAACTTGGCCTTATAGACATGTACAGAGCACTTCACCCAACAGCAGGACAACATACTTTCTTTTCCAGTGCACATGGAACATTTTCCAGGATACACCATATGTCAGGCCACAAAGCAAGCCTTCATAAACTTAAAAACACTGAAGTACTGCAAAGCATCTTTTCAGATCCTAATGCTATAAAACTAGAAATCCATAATAGGAAGATCAACTGAAAAAGAGTAAACACATGGAAACTGAACAACACCCTCCTTGAGAAACACGGGGTAAGAGAAGAAATCAAAATTGAAATTCAAAAATTCCTTCAATCAAATGAGAATGATAACACAACATACCAAAATTTTTGGGACATAGCAAAAGCAGTGACCAGAGGCCAGTTTATACCAATAACTGCACACATCAAAAAAGAAGAGCCAAAATCAACACTTTAACACAACATCTCCAACAATTAGAGAAAGAACAGCAAGAAAAGCCTACAGTCACCAAAAGAAAGAAAATAATCAAGATTTGAGCAGAAATCAATGAAACAGAAAATAGAAGGGCAATAGAAAAATCAACAAGGCCAGAAGATGGTTTCTTTAAAATGTTAATAAAATTGACAAACCACTGGGAAATTTAACAAAGGAAAAGAGGAAGAGAATACAAATAACACGAATAAGAAATGAAATAGGTGACAACACAACAGAACCAACTGAAATAAAAAGGGTAATATCAGGATACTATGAAGTACTGTACTACAAGAAATTTGAAAATCTGGAAGAAATGACAGATTTCTAGAAACACACCACTTACCAAAGCTAACACACACTGATGTGGAAAAGTTGAAAAGGATCATTACAAAAAGAAGAAATTAAACATGTCATCAAAAAATTACCAACCAAAAAAAGTCCTGGCCCAGACAGTTTCACCGGAGAATTCTACCAAACATTCAGAGAAGAACTGATTCCAATCCTACTCAAACTATTCCAAAGCATAGAAAAGGATGAAATCCTCTCTAACTCATTGTATGAAGCAAGCATAACCTTGATACCAAAACAAGGCAAAGACATCACTCAAAAGGAAAACTACAGACCAATAACCCTAATGAATACAGATGCAAAAATCTTCAACAAAATCCTAGCCAATAGACTCTAACAACACATCAAGAAAATCATTCATTATGACCAAGTGGGGTTCATACCAGGTATTCAGGGATGGTTCAACATTAGAAAAACAATCAATGTCATCCACCACATAAATAAAA
>NW_006921622.1:14520715-14530204 GCF_000298275.1 Orycteropus afer afer
GCATTGTAAATTTTGGTCAATGACATGAGACAAAGTATATGTGAACTGCTGTATGAAAAGTGAATTTACTCTGTAAATCTTCACCCAAATCCTAATAAATAAATAAATAAATAAATAAATAAATAAATAAATAAACAAACAAACAAACATGAGACTACTGTCTTTTTCCCCTGTTCCCCTAGGAATTTCTAGGGATAGCACCTGAGCTATGAAGGTTCTTTGACAGTTTTGTGTTAAATAAACAAATGGATGGCTAAAATTGGGGCAGCAAAATACAGTGGAATGAACATGGGGTTTGGAGTCTCACAGACCTGTATGAATTTCAGCTCTGACATTAGCCAGTGATAACAGTCAGGGCAAAGGACTTGCCTTCTTTGAAACTTAATTTCCACAACAGTGAAATGAGATTAGTATCTTCTTCAAAAAGTTATTTAAGAATTAAGTAAGAAATATAAAGGACAGCATCAGACACACAGTGAGTGCTCAACAAATGTTGGTCAACCCTACCGTGGGTAGCACAAACGTTAGCTCTTGACAACTAACCTAGAGGCTGGTAGTTCTAACCCACCCAGGACCACTGGAAGAGAGGCCTGGCAATCTACTTCCATAAAGATTACAGCCAATAAAATCCAATGGAGCAGTTCTACTCTGCAATACGTGGGGTCATCAACAGTCAGAATCGACACTTAATGGCAACGGGTGTGTTTTCGGTTTACACAGAGCACCTTCAAAAACTATTATCTATTTTAAAATATAATCATTGAGCATAACTAAAGAAAACATTACAATATAAGATTTTACCTAAATAAAATCTAGGACCATACCATTTAAGTAAAACACTTTGGTAAGCAAACAAATCAATTACCCAAACAAATTAAACGTTATAAAACATCAAATCATCTAATATGTCAACCTCATTACCTTTTGCAATCTAACAATCTACAGAGTATGTAATTTTGCATTTTTTAAGTTTCACAATTTATATTTTTCTAACATGACACACAACTAACAAACATGTTTTTACACAAAAAATACATGCATTATACATTTCTGCATGGCATGCAACCCCTCTGCATGTTATTTTCATAAGCATGCCATACCAATATTTTTTGCATGTTGATGGCTTTGATTTTAATCTTTTCTTCTGTCCAATGGACTTAATGTTAAATGTTCATCTTAGTGCCTGCTGACTGTGGAAGTCAAGGTTTGGCCCCAACAGCAGACCCTTACCAGCCTACCCTTGAGTTTCTAAAACACCCCATCTCCTTGAAGGATTCCTTCCCTGCTCCTCAAACCACTTTTTCCAATGCAGGAAGAAATCACTTTTTCTGCCCCGGAAACAACCTTTGCCAAGGCAGCAGGTCAAAGCCCAAGAGATGCATGGGTCCACACACTCCGGGCCAGAGAGGCCAGTTTGGCAAGCAAGGCTGGCACTGCAGCCACATACATTCCACTTCACCATCCGGCTGGCTGGCTGCCTGTGGGCCTATCTGAATCTCCCACTGTCACGGACACTGTGGGAGAGGCAAAAGAGTCACAGGTGCAGAGGGGTCACAAATCCCTCACTTGGACAAGACAGGTCCAACTGCCTTCCAGGGCCCCAAGGGGCCAGGGCAGAGCATGACTGCACGCACACCACCCTGCTGCCCTGCTTGATGTGGGGCTGGCGCTGCAGGACCAGCTCATGCTCAGGCTATAGCAGCACTGCACACAGTCCTCCACCTGACCCTTCACCCATCTATGGCATGACATACTTGGGCACAGGTCAGCTACAAGGAACTCTGCTGCTCTCAGGCCCAGTCACGAACTGCCCCTGAGTAAATGCACTGTTCCAGCTGTTTATTTTCCAATTAGTGGGGTACCACCAACTCAATCCATGACTTCTTGACCACTGCTTATACCTTTATTATACAAGTATGATCAAAAGTAACATATACAGACTACTGAATAAGAGTGAATAAGGCCAAAATTCCCTTCTGGAAATGCCACGAGACATGCACGGTTTATGTACAGGCATGTTATCCCATAACTTATTTTACAGAATTTCATCATTTCTGCCTGTTATGTGTGTACAAGCTATTCATGTGGGCACGCTATTTGCAGAAAAATATGGTAAATTTTTTTAAAGGCTCTAGAGAAAAACAAAATTGTCGAGAACTTTGCCAAATAATTTAGAGCCTAAGAGAAGTCCAATGATATATGATATGAGATTTATATATTAAGTTCAAAGTTTAAAAAAGTTAAGCTTTCTGAAAGTCATAGCAACTCACCTCACAACTGTTTGTTCTCACACAAAAAAAAAGTTTTGAAATCAGATCTTAGACAAAACAGAAGCTAAAAGGTTTTTTTGTTGTTGTTTTGTTTTGAATTTCCTTCTTTTAAAAAAAAATATACTTGGAAGATACAAGAGTGAGAGAGAGCATAACTAATATTTTAGTACTGGACTAATTGTTTAATATGCTATCCAATATTTTCAGTTTTGTCCTTTATAATGTCTCTTATTATGGACTTAGTTTTTGTTTTTTTACCTTGTTTAGTATTTATATATATATGAAAACATATGTTTTATAAACACATATTTATATTTTTTATTGCTGTAAACATTTATATGTAGTATAATATGTAAATTTTAAGTATACAGTTCATAAAACTTAACAAATGCATATACCTAAGTAATTTATACCTGTATCAAGAAACAAGATACCATTTATCCTCAGGATATTCCCCGTATGCTTTCAGTCAGTCCCCTCCTCCTCCATCCACAGAGGCAACCACTGATCTGATTTCTTTCACCATATATTACATTAGCTTATTCTGAAACTTTTTATGAACAAAATCATACAGTGTGTGTCCCCTTCTGCCTAGTTTCTCTTGTTTGACATATTTTTAATATTCACCCATATTGTTACATATGTACACGTACATCTGTACATGCTGCTTGTTATTGCTGAAAATTATTCTGGTATATGAATATACCACAACATTTTATCAATTTTCTTATTAATAGACATTTGGGCTATTTTCAATTCCGGGAGATCATGAATAAAGCTGTTTTGAGCATTCTTGTACAAATCTTACGGACTTGTGGACAGGTGTTTTAGTTCTTGGGGTAGTATCTAGGAGTGGAAATCCTGGGTCATAAAGAAGGCCTATGTTTAACTTAGAAAGAAGTTTCCCAAAATTGTTTTAAACTGTTATACCAATTTAAACATTTGTAATACATAAGAGCTCCAGTTGCTCCACATCCTCACCACAATTTGGTACTGTCAGCTTTTTCTTTTCACCTTTAAAATAAATGTTGCTGAGGTCTTATTTATATACAAGAAAATGCATCCACTTGAAATGGGCAGTTCAATGAATTCTGATGAATGTACCATCCATATAGCCACCATTACCACACAATTAAGACACAGAACATTTCCATTGGTCCAGTAAGTTCCCTCATGTCTCTTTGCAATCAAAGCCCTCCCTATGCCCAGGCAACCACTGATTTGCTCTCTATTACCAAAGATTCAAGTACTCTTTTGTGTCTAGGTTCTTATTCACTCAACAAGTTTTCACAATGCATCAGTTATTGCATATATCAACTTTTTTTTGCTGTTTTATCACTGAATACTATTCCATTAAACGAATATACCATAATCTGTTTATCCAATCACTTGTTGGTGAATATCTGGGTTGTTTCCAGTTTGGGGATATCATGAATAAAGCTACTATGAGCATTCATGTGCAAGTCCTTTTGTGGACACTATTTCCATTTCTTTTGGGTAAATACCTAGCAGCGAGTCACATGGTAAATATATGCTTAACTTTCTGAGAAACTGCCAAAACCTTTTCCAACTGGCCGTATCATTTTACACTCCTATTGGCAATGTAAGGGAGCTCTGCTGGTATAGTGGAATAAAGCATTTGACTGCTAACCAGAAGGTCAGCAGTTCAAACCCACCAGCTGCTCTGCAGAAGGAAGATGGGGCGATCTACTTCCATAAAGATTTACAGCCTCAGAAACCCAACGGGAGTCGCTATGAGTTGGGTTCAACTTGATGTCAGTGAGCTTTTTATTAGCAATGTATGAGAGTTAAGTTGCTCCACATACCCGACAATCCTTGATATTCTGTCTTTTTAATTTCAGCCATTCAGCAGTTGCTATGAGTTGGAACTGACTCGACAGCAATGAGTTTGGGTTTCTTGTTGTTTGTTTTTTAATGAGTATATAGTTGTAGCTCAATGTAGTCTTAATTTGCATTTTTCCTGATGATTAATGCTATTGGACATCTTTTCATATATTATTTACATTCAAGTATCTTCTTCTATGGAATATTTGTTGAAATCTTTTATCCATTTTAAAAACTGGGTTGCTTGCCCTTTTATTATTGAGTTGTAATACCAAAAAAAAAACCCAAAAAACAAACTCACTGCCATCGAGTCAGATCCGACTCATAGAGACCCCTCCTTGGGTTTCTGAGGCAGTATCACTACGGAAGTAGATTGGTTGCCCAGTCTTCCTTCTGAGGAGTGGCTGGTGGGTTTGAACTGCCAGCCTTCTGTTTAGCAGTCAAATGCCTTAGGTACTATGCCACCAGAGCTCCTTGAGTTGTAATAGTTATTCACATTTTCTGAAAGCAGAAAATTTATCAGATGCAGGTATCCCTCGTTTTATGAAAGTTTGCTTTATGCCACTTTGCTTTTATGAAAGACCTAAGTAAGTACCTGGTTTTTGCTAACCAAAATAAATTTGGAAGACGATTTTTGCTTTTGTGAAAAACAAAACTGCCATTAAGCATTTGTTTTGCAGCAAGCAGTTAAAGGGGCAGCATGCTCCCCTCCCCCAGGAAGTACACTGTGCATCTCAGCATCAAACCAGCATAGCTTTGAAGTGTTATCTGTGAACATTATATTTTAGTGTTATTTTAGGTTTTATGTGTTATTTGGTATGATTTGGTAGGCTAATTTTTGAGTCTAGGAACACTCAATGTTTCCCATACAAATTAATGGTAATTAGTTGCAAACTTTTACCAAAGCAGCCTGCCTTTTTTTTTTTTTTTTTTTTTACAGCAGCCTTTTTGGTGGGTTCAAATTGCTGACCTTTTGATTAGTACCCAAATGCTTTAACCACTGCACCACCAGAGCTCCTGTCTACTTTTGGATAATGGAGGAAATCTGTTATCTGTTTGCAAATATTTTCTCTCAGTCTGTGGTTAGGCTTGTCATTTTCTTAATAGTTCTTAATAGACTTTTTAATGTTGGTGAAGTCCTTTTCTGGCTAGTGCTTTTGTATCCTTTATCAGAAATCTTTGCCAACCTCAAAATCATGTACACCTTCATTCTTGACTGTGAGTTTTAAAGTCTTAGCCTTTACATTTATGTAGATGATCCATATTGAGTTTACTTTTCTGTACAATGTGAGGTAAGGGTCATGGTTCATTTTATTCATGTGGATATCTAGTTATAAAATACTATCTTTTCACCCATTGAATTACCTTTACACTTTTGTCAAAAATCACTAACTTATGGTGGACCCAGGAGCTCAGGACCATGGTCATGGGGGACACCAAGCTCAACTGGCATAACATACTGCACAAAAACATTGTTCTACATCCTACTTTGCTGAGGAGCAACTGGGGTCTTACAAGCTGGGGCGCTGCCATCAAACATGCAAAATTGTCTCTCCTATTCTGGAGCAAAGAAGAGTGAAAAAATCAAAAACACATGGAAACAATTAAGGAGCATTGGTGGCACAGTCCATAAGGCATTTGGCTGCTAACCAGAGGGTCCACAGTTCAAATCTACTTTGTAGAAGGAATATGGAACAATCTACTTCCGTAAAGATTTATGCCTTGGAAACCCAAATGAGGGTCATTAAGGGTCAGAAGTGACTTGATGACAGTGAATTTGTTTTTTTAGTATACACAGAGTGGGAAAAAAATGTGGAACAACACTCAAAATCATAAAAAACGACCAGGCTTACTGGTCTGAAAGAGACTAGTAAACTCCTGAGCCTATGACCCCTAGTCACCCTTCAGGCCTGTAATTGAACTCAAATCTGTGGCTTAACTTCTAACCAAACAACAGACAGGTCTGTGAAGTGAACAATTACACCAGGTAACTACATTCCTTAGAACAATCAACCAAGGGAGATCAGAAGGGCAGCATTTGCACAGGGAGATAGCTCAGAGGGCAGGAATGGAGAGGAAAGAAGGATATAGGAAAAAGGTAAACACGGGATGAAGTGGGAAGAGAGCTGTTACACTATAGTATTGCAATCAACGTCATGGAACAGAACGTGTATGAACTGAATGGAAAATGAATTTGCTCTGTAAATTTCACCCAAATAACAGCAAAAGAAAATCATTGGCTACATATATGGGTCTCTATAAATTCTCCAATCTCTTCCATTTTTCTATAAGTCTGTCAATTATACCAATTCCATACTGTCCTGTTAGTGTAGTTTTGAGTACATCTTATAAAACAGTAATTTAAGTCCCCCAACTTTGTTCTTTCAAAGTTGTTTTGACTACTCTATATATTTTGCATTTCCATGTAAATCTTATAATCAGCTTGTCTATTTCTACAAAAAAACAAAACAGCTTGCTGTAATTTTTATTGAGACTTAATTGAATCTACAGAACAATCTGTGAAGTGACATCGCAACAAGACTCAATCTTCCAATCCATAATCAATCATGGTATATCTCTCATTTTATTTATATCTCTCTTCTTTAAAATATTAAAATAATAATACTATTATTATTTTATTTCACTTTCCAATTGTTTGTTCCTAGTATACAGAAAAACAACTGATTTTTGTAGTGACTTTATATCCTGCAACCTTGCTAAATTCAGTCAGTTGTAGTAGCTTTTCTGTAGATGCCTTAAAATTTTCTACAGGCAAAACCATGTTGTCTGAGTAAAGAGTTTTTCTTTCTTCATTTCCATGTTCCTTTTATTTGTTTTTCTTGACTTATTGCACTATGTAGGAACCTCAAGTATGAGGTAGAACAGAAATGCTGAGAGCAGACATTCTTGCCCTCTTCCCAATAAATATTTGTATTTCAACATTAATTATGGTAGCTGTAGGGTTTTTCATAGATCCCTTTTATCAAATGGAAGAAATGTCTTTATATCCCCAGTTTTCTGAGTTTTTGAGATGAATGAATTAAATTTTGCCAAGTGCTTTTTCTGCATCTACTGAAATGATCACATGAATTTTCTCCTTTATTCTGTTAATATGATGAATTTCACTGATTGATTTGTGAATGATAAACTAGCCATTCATTCATGGGATAATTCCATTTTAATCATGATACATTATTATCTTTTTCATATATTGCTAGATTTGATTTGCTAATATTTTGTTAAGGATTTTTACATCTACAAACATAAGTTATTACTCTACATTTTTGTCTGCTCTTTTCTTGTAATGCTCTTCTTATGTGGTTGTTACCACGCTTATGCTGGCCTCATAAAGGGAAATGGGAAGTGTTCTCTATGCCTCCATTCTCTGAGTTTATATAGAATTGGTATAATTTCTTCCTTAAATGTGTGATAAAATATACCAATGCAGACATTTGGATCTGGAGTTTTCTTCATGGGGATGTTTTTAATTATAAATTCAATTGCTTCACCACATATGTCACTATTTCAATTTTTTTTATTATTATTTCCCTTCTGTCAATTTTGGTAACCTGAATCACTCAAGGAAGTTGTTTGTTTTATCTAAGTGGTCAAATTTATTGGCATATGTTGTTTATAATATTTCATTTTTATTCTTCCAGATCTGTATGATCTGAATGATAGTACTGATCAACCTCAAAACCAAACTCACTGCCATCAAGTCAATTTCAATCCACAATGACCCCCTTTGAGTTTCCAAGGTGGTAAATCTTTGCAGAAGTAGATTGCCCAGTCTTCCTTCCATGGAGCAGCTGGTGGGTCTAGAACTGCCGACTTTCTGGTTAGCAGTCAAATGCTTTAGCCACTCAGAACTCCTTTTTAGTAGTGATGCTGACTGGTACTTTGTGCTTTCATTCTTAGTTAATAACATAAACCGATTTCTAAAATTTAAAAAGTCTTTTAAGAAACTAAAATATAAAATCTCTATCTAATCTGCAAGGAATTCTGGTAGCAAAGTGGTTAAAACATGTGACTGCTAACCAAAAAGTCGGCGGTTTGAACCCACCAGTTGCTCCATGGGAGAAAGATGAGGCAGTCTGCTTCCATGAAGATTTACAGCCATGGAAACCATATGGGGCAGTTCTACTCTGTCCTACAGGGCCTCTATGAGTCAGAATTGACTCAATGGTCAAGTCTGCTGTCAATTCAAAGTCAAATAGAAATGACATATTTTGGTCTTGTCAAAATATTCCATTTCACTACATAGTTTCTAGAAATCAGATTATATTCATTTTCTAACCCACAGTGTCTGCTGAATACAGGGACTTTAATAATCTGCCTACACTTTCAGGCTTTAAGAATCTGCTTACCAGACTTCTGGTAAGATGGCGGACTAGGCAGAAAAGCTACACAGACCCTCTTCAACAAAGAAAAGAGAAACCAACTGACAGAGATATAGAAGATAATCCTAGAGCTCTGAGCTTTTAAAGGAAGTATACAGAAGTGGATTACACACTAACAAATGGAAAAACCTGAACAAAAACAATGAGTAAGGAGACAGTCGAAGCAGTGGACTGTCAGCTACTCTGAGGGGACCAAGAGCCTGAATATTTCCAAGTGCTATTGGGACCTGAGAATTGACTTAAAGATCAGCCCTGATCACAAAGGGCTGCAGGAACAACAGCATTGGTGGCCTATGATTAGGAAGGGAAACAGCAATGAAGGAAATAATCTGAGCTGTGGACTTTCAGATGGCCAGAGGGTCAAGCCATTTTGATTATTTACAAGTGACAATCATTTTGGATATTTAAAATGACCAAGGGCACAGTCATTTTGATTGTTTACAAGGGGTGGCCATTTTGGGTATTTAAAGTGACTGAGGGCACAGCTACTTTGAATATTCACAAGTGGTGGCCATTTTGGCACAGCACAGTACCCTGCTTACATAGATAACACCCAAACAAAACAAAAACATGGGCAAAACACTCCAACATACAATCATCAATTAAATGTTGTTGTTGTTAGGTGCCATCGAGTCATTTCCAACTCATAGAGACCCCATACACAGCAGAACAAAACACTGCCCAGTCCTGCGCCAGCTCCACAATCCCTGCTATACTTGAGCCCATAATGGCAGCCACCATGTCAATCCATCTCGTTGAAGGCCTCCCCCTCTTTTGTCGACCCTCCACCCTACCCAGCATGACATCCTTCTCCAGGGAATGGTCCCTTCTAACATGACGAAAATAGGTGAGACGAAGTCTGGCCATTCTCGCTTCCAAGGAACATTTCGGCTGCACTTCCTCCAGGACAGATCTGTTAGTTCTTTTAGCAGTCCATGGTACTTTCAGCATTCTTCGCCAGCACCACAACTCAA
>NW_006921622.1:14533942-14538752 GCF_000298275.1 Orycteropus afer afer
GAGTAAGGCTGGGTTTACTCTGATGTTGCAGCTCTTTCCCAGTCTCATTTTGAGAGCCTTCTAACCTAATCAGACTATTCATAAAGTTGTGCGGTAATGTATCAAACAGTGTTTCTTTGCTATTCATAAGGTTTTCCCTGGCCAATTCTTTGAGAAGTGGACGGCCTCTTCCTTCTTCCTAGTCTGTAGCTCAGTCTGTAAGCTGGGCTGATACCTGTGCACCATGTGCATGCTGCTGGGTTTGAAACACCAGTGGCTCAGCCTCAAACTCATATCAACATGTCACCACGGTAGGACAAACCAACAGACAAATTTGTCTTCCTGTTGGAAACCTCTCGTACCACCCTTACCTGGGTCCCTGCAGCTGACTCCACTTAGATATAAACACAAAAACATCACAATGCCCCGGACCAGCACAACTAGTTAACAACAACAGACCATCACAGTCCATACAAAGAAGCAAGATAAAGCAGGAGAAATAAGGGACCATGATACAGATGCAAAACACATCCCTGAGGAAGAAGCAGCATTGGAAATTCCTGATAAGGAATTTAAAATAATTATATTTAGGTACTTTCAACGAACTGAGAGACAGATCAAGAAAAACACCAACAGAACTGAGGAAAACAGAGAAAACCCTAAAACATTTTTGAAGGACAATACAAGAACAGAATGACAAAATAAATGAAAAATTAGAAATTATACAAAATCTATCCACAGAAATCCAGAAGATTAATACTACATTTTCAGAAATAGATGACACATTGAATAGGCAAAGGAGTAGAACTGAAACAAAGGAAGATAGAATTAGTGAAATTGAAAGCAAATACCTCAATATATCTTTGGGAAGGGGTCAATCAGAAAAAAAATATCAAAATGTAAAAACCCTAAGGTTCATTGGGATACCGTCAAAAGGAATAACCTATATGTAATTGCAATTCCAGAACAGAAAGAGACAAAACCACAGAAAACAAATGTCGAAGATTTATTGGAAGGGAATTTTCCGGGTACGATGAAAGATGAGAATATATCCATTCAAGAAGTCCAGTGGGCCCCCAAACAGGATAGACCCCAAAAGAAAATCACCAAGACATATCATCATCAAGCTCACCAAAACTAAAGACAAAGCGGAGAGGATATCAAGCTCAATTGGCATAACATACTACACAAAACACTGTTCCATCTCCTACGTTGGCGAGTAGCGACTGGGATCTTAAAAGCTTGCAAGTTGCCATCTAGATGCAACAATGAGTCTCTCCTCATCCAGAACAAAGAAGAATGAAGAAAACCAAAAATTCATGGAAACAATGAGTCCCAGGGACTGGTAAACCATTCAATCTGCAGCCTATACAATTATGAGACCAGAAGAACTAAATGGTGCCTGGCTACTACTGTCAACCCATTGGAAGGGGATCTGTGTAGGAGATCCTGGATAGAGAGGGAAAACAATGTGGAACAAAACTCAAAATAACTTGGAGAAAAAAAAGGGGGGACCAGGTTTGTTGGTCTGACAGAGCCTGGTGGAACCACTGAGACTATGGCCCATAGCTACCCTTCAGATCTGAAATTGAACCCACACCTGTGATTTCCAGCCAAACAAAAGACAGGCATATGAGTTGAACATTTACCTGAGGTCGATACACTCCTTGGAAAGAAAAATCATAGGAGAAAGAAGGGCTGCTTATGCACAGGGACACAGCTCAGGGTGCTGGAGTGCATGGAGGGATGGACACAGGGAAGAAGTAACTATCGGGAGGAAGTGGGAGGGGAGCTGTTGCATTGTGGTAAATTGCAGTCAATGTCATGAGACAAAGTGTATATGAACTGCTACATGGAAAGTAAATTTGCTGTGTAAATTTTCACCCAAATCACAATTTAAAAAAAAAAAAAAACTAAAGACAAAGAAAGAGTCATGAAAGAAGCACGGGAAAAATGAAAAGTTATGAAAAGTTACCTATAAGGGCCAATAAGACTAAGCTTGGGTTTCTCGGCAGAAACCATGCAGGCAAGAAGACAATGGAATGGTATAGAAAACTCCAACAATTCAACAACAAAAAGATTAAAAATCCAATTAAAAAATGAGCAGAATACATGAATACACACTTCATCAAAGAGGATATTCAGGTGGCCAGCAAATACATAAAGAAATGTTCACAATCATTAGCTATCAGAGAGATACAAATCAAAACAACGAGTTACCATCTCCACCCAGAACTAATGGCAAAGTTCAACAAGACAGAAAATAACAAATGCTGACGAGGATGTGGAGAGATTGAGACTCTCATACACTGCTGGTGGGACTGCCAAATGATACAACCACTGTGGAAAACAGTATGGCAATTCCTTAAACAGCTGGAATTAGAAATACCATTTGACTTAGCAATCCCATTAGTAGGTATATATCCTAAAGAAGTGAGAGCCAGGACAAGAACAGATATATGCACATCCATGTCCATCACAGGACTATTTACAATAGCAAAAAGATGGAAATAACCTATGTGCCCATCAGCAGAAGAATGAATAACCAAACCATGGTACATACATAGCTCTGGTGGTATAGTGCCTAAAGCACTTGACTGCTAACCAGAAGGCTGGCGGTTCAAACCCACCAGCCACTCCTCGGAAGGAAGGTTGGGCAATCTACTTCCATAGTGATACCACCTCGAAAACCCAAGGAGGGGTCACTATGAGTCAGGGCTGACTTGATGGCACATAACAAAGAATAACATGGAATCTGCAAAACACTGCAGAACATGGATGAACTTGGAGGACATTATGTTGAGTGAAATAAGTCAATCACAGAAAGACAAATATAATATTAGTTTATTATTGTAAAAAGTCAAGGGAAGGTTTATATATGGGAGGAAACTTTCTTTGTTGGTTACACCAGGGGTGGAAGGGGAGGGGAGGGAATACTGCAAAAAGAAAAAAGAAAAAATGCATTAACCCATGTCACTTAAGTTTTGTGTATTTCACTATACATAAATTATATTTCAATAAATTGTATTTTTAAAAAAAGAATCTGCCTACCCTATCCTAGAGATTCCAGTTAATGGTATTTCAGTAACCTTTTGATAGTAAGAGCTAGATATAAAGATTATGGTGGTCAAATAAAAAGAGTCAGGAGTAGAGGTAGCAGCCAAGAATTAAGCAGGGAAAAATGATTCTCCCTCAAGTTTGTCTTCCTCAAATGGAAAGAATGTTCATTATCTCATGTCAGGGTAGTTGCAGTTTTAGTAGCCATAGATGATGAAGTTCTGTCAATATCCTCAGGTAATGATTCTACTTTTGCTCTTATCCTTCCAAAGAAGACTCTCGGTGGTACCTACTCTCTTCTACAAAGTCTATACATAGAGGTTTCTATCAATTGCACATTTTGCTAAGGTAAGATGAGTACTTATAGGCAGCAAAGACCCCAGAAAGGCAAAATTAAAAGCAGTTAAAATAATCAGACCTCTGCAATTTTGGGCATCTAAGAAGCATAGTGGCTAAGGCACTTGACCGCTCACCAGAAGGCTGGTGGTCCAAACCCACCAGCCACTCCTCGGAAGGAAGATGGGGCAATCTATTTCCGTAGTGATACTGCCTTGGAAACCCAAGGAGGGGTCGCTATGAGTCGGGTCCGACTCGACGGCGCATAACAACAACAAGAACTATTAGCAAACTCTATGGAGCAGTTCTACTCTGTCACATTGGGTCGCTATGAGTTGAAAATCGACCTGATGGCACATAACAACAACAATAAAAAAAAAAAAAAAAAAACTATTATAATAACACTAGGACCTTTTAAGAAGCTATCCCTAGATATTTGGTTAAACGTCTTCCTTCCAAAGTCTACTAGAAAAACTAGGATTTCTGTTACTCTACTGTTCTGTTTTTATCAACTCTCAGTAGTGCTGCCTCTACTGAGGAAAGGGCACCAAAAGAGAAATCTATTCAACACTGCTATTCCTTCTTCTATCAATACATTCATACCTACTTTTTAGTGTTTCTTGGCATTTAGAGCTAAAGCATGGGGTCAAATTAACATCACTTCCTGGAATAAAAGAAATGCACCCCTGAATATGCAATCACATTCACATAAAGACTCAAATACAAACCATGTTGGAAGTTATTCACCTGATATTTCTAGGTCACCTGCACTGTGGATAAATGTGTTTCAGTGAAACAAAGTCTACTCTTACAGGCACTGAATTGAAAACTACTATATATAACACACATTTTAATGCCAAGTTTACCTATCATCTCCTATCTGCACAGGAATAATGTTTTATGATGGATTTTTCTACCAAAAAAGACAAAGCATACACATTCTGTACACAGTTCCATATCTCCCTTTTGGTTTCTGAAACAAACAGGTGACAATCACATTAGGAATCTACAAAGATGTGATACAGGTAGTCACTGACTTATGATGTATTTGAATTACGACAAACTGCTTTTTGTGTGGTGTGTGCTTTTTGTACATATTATCATTAGTAATACGTATTCCACACAATGTTACAGCATGTAATTTGCTGATGTTATCATTCACAGATGTTCACTTGCAGATGTTCAATGTTATGATTTACTGTTCAAAACACAGCCCTATAGCAGGCTATGGCAAAATAATGAAAACTAAAAAAAAAAGAGGTATTTGACTTACATCAGAACTGAATTAAATCAAAATGAAATCTCATTGTAAATCAGAAACTACCTGTACTTTCATATAATAATGAACAATGGAAGCATTTGAGATAAGATGAGTTTAAAAATGTCAGTTACACTGTTGATAGAGAGATCTTTTAACAAATATGCATCTCTATTTATT
>NW_006921622.1:14538852-14546635 GCF_000298275.1 Orycteropus afer afer
ACTTACATTAGAACCTACCTAGTCAGAACAGAACCCTGTCATAAGTTAGGGACTACTGTAATTAATTTTCTTTTCTGTGAAAATAGAAACATAAAGAAATTCCTCATTATCTGAGGATAGCTGATCTTAGAAAATGATCACTTAAATGAACTATGTAAAATGAAAACCAGAATTTCAGAGTAAAGGATGGGAAAAAAAAAGTTTGATTAGGATATTCTCTAGCAATGGAAATGAGAAAGCATAAAAATAGTTTATCTTTTTAAATAGAAAATTTTGTTTCAATTGTGAGCATGAGCTGATTCTTAGAGTGACCAAAAATGAATCAAACATTGGGGGATTTTTTGGGCACAATTTTCCACAATATCATATAACAGCATAAAGTATCTTTCACTTCATGGTACACTTTTACGGCATTATGTGCAAAAGTATTCAAGGGCATCATGAGTTTTCTTAAGAGCTACTCTTTCTTCTACAAATCAAATAGTTGTTCTCTTTCAAGGTGCCATAAAAGTCCTATGCCACAGTTCTGCTCTGACACACATGGGGTTGCCATGAGTAGAAAAAAAAAGTTGAGTTATTCAATTTGAGTTTGTTTTCTTCATTTGATAATTAATCTCATTCTGTCTGATCTTTTTTATCAGTAGCTTTGCTCCTTCTCCAATGTTATTTTCACTGACTTGAAGAAATCCTGCATTGTTTGCAAAATTGGCAAACTCTGCAACTAGTCTGCATTGTACTTGGAATGTATTATCCAATGCATCTTACAATCAGTAAGATTAAAAGACAAGGTTGATTCAATCGACAGGGTAAGAATGGCTGCTGGTATCAAATGAGGAAGGTGTGCATGTGGAATTATCTTACTAATGATCAGTTGATTATAAAAGATTTATGTCACAATGATTTCTGTAAACCTCCACAATGTATACTTAGATGAAAAGTACCACCTGTAATATATGCTTCCAGTGTTAAATTTTCCTATTCCTTGATAAGGAATTGTTATGGATAAATGAGGAGCTCTGGTAGCATAGTGCCTAAGGCACTTGACCGCTAACCAGAAGGCTGGCAGTTCAAACCCACCAGCCACTCCTCGGAAGGAAGGTTGGGCAATCCTACTTCCGTAGTGATACTGCCTCGGAAACCCAAGGAGGGGTCAGGGCCAACTCGATGGCATATAACAACAATAACAACATAGATAAATGATTACAAAGTTGCACAAAAGAAATTATGAAAATGATTATTTGTTAACAGAAAATACACTCTTCCATAAATGACAGCAAACAAATTACTTTGGTAATACAACTAAAAAACAACAAAGTAGCTGCAGTGTAACCAAAGCCAGAGGTCTACCACAGTACTTGCAGCATTCTTTGCCAGCACCACAATTCAAAAGCATCAACTCTTCTTTGATCTTCCTTATTCATTGTCCAGCTCTCACGTGCATATGAGGAAATTGAAAATACCATAGCTTGGGTTAGGTGCATCTTAGTCTGCAAGGAGATATCTTTGTTCTTCAGGATTTGAAAGAGGTCTTTTGCAACAGATTTGCCCAGTGCAATGTCTTTTGATGTCTTCACTGCTGCTTCCAGTGGCATTGATTGTAGAACCAAGTAATATGAAGTCTTTGGCAACTTCAATCTTTTGTCCATTTATCATGATGCTGCTTATTGGTCCACTTGTGAGGATTTTTGTTTTCTTTATATTGAGGTGTGATCCACACTGCAGACTTTAATTTTCATCAGTAAGTGCTCCAAGTCATCCTCACTTTCAGCAAGCAAAGTTGTGTCATCTGTGTATCTCAGGTTGTTAATGATCCTTCCTCCAATCTCAAAGTAGAGTCGACCACAATAAGGTGGATGGAGTAAGCTTTGGGGACCTTCACTTGCTGATGTGGCAAGACTTAAAATAAGAAGAAACAGCTGTAAACATCCACTAATGACAAAAACATGCAATGTGCTAATAATGAATCTAGATACTTTTGAAGTCATCAAAATTGAAATGCAACACATAAAGATGGACATTCTAGCCATTAGTGAGCTAAGATGGACTGGTATTGGCCATTTTGAATCAGATAATCATGTGATCTAGTATGCTAAGAATGACACATAAAGAGGAATGGTATGGCACTAATCATCAAAAAGAACATTTCAAGCTCTATCCTGAAGAACAAGCACTGGTGGCATAGTGCCTAAGACATCTGACTAACAGGGGGTTGGCAGTTCAAATCCACCAGCCACTCCACAGAAGGAAGACTGGGCAATCTACTTCCATAAAGATTTACTGACTTAGAAACCCAAAGAGGGTCATTATGAGTTGGAAATGACTTAATGGCAATGAGAAAGACCAGTTAATATGACTATTATTCAAATTTATGCACCTACCACTAATGCCAAGGAGCACTGGGGGTGCAATGCCCAAGGCATGTCACTGCTAACCAGAAGGTTGGTGGTTCAAACCCACCAGCCACTCCGTGGAAGGAAGACAGGGCAATCTACTTCTGTAAATATATACCACCTTGGAAACCCAATAGGGGTCACTATAAGTTGGAATTGACTTGATGACAGTGGGTTGGGTTTGGTTGGTATGACTAATGCCAAACATGATGAAACCAAAGATTTTTACCAGTGTCTACAGTCTGAAATTGAACAACTGTTCAATCAATATGCAATCAAAATTACTGGTGATTGGAATGCGAAAGTGAGAAACAAGGATCAGTAGTTGAAAAGCATGACCATGGGACTTCCGGTAAGATGGTGGACTAGGCAAACAAGCTACGCAGACCCTCTTCAACAAAGAAAAGAGAAACCAATTGACACAGACACAGAAGTGGATTAAACTCCAACTGGTAGAAGAACTGGGAGCTCTGTTAAGATAGTGCCTAGGGCATTTGACTGCTAACCAGAAGACCGGCAGTTCAAACCTACCAGCCACTCTGTGGAAGGAAGGTTGGGCAATATACTTCCATAGTGATACTGGCTCAGAAACCCAAGGAGGGGTCGCTATGAGTTGGATCTGACTCGATGGCAGTGAGTTTGGTTTGGTTAGTAGAAGAACCTCAATGAAAACAGTGAATAAGGAGACAAATGAAGATGCAGACTGTCAGCTATCCTGATGGCACAATAGTATGGGTATTTCCAAATGGTGTTAGGACCTCAGAATTCACCTAAAAATCAGCCCTGCTAACAAAGGGCTGCATGAACAACTGCACTGGTGGCTGATGACTAAAAAATGAAACAGCAAAGAAGGAGACAAACTGAGCTATGGACTTTCGGCTGTACAGAGTGTGCAGGCATTTTGAATGTTTACAAGACGTTCAGCCAGTTTGGATATTTAAAGCAACAGTGTTCTCCTTCATGTTCCAGGGACCTAAGAATAGGCTCTGCTTGCCAAGGACAGCAAGGACATACTAGAGGCTGATGAATGGAAAGGTAGGATATTTTTCTTGTTACTCATATATCCCACATCCTCTTGGTGAAGAGGGAAGCAGCCATCCCTCACCTCCACCAACCTTCTGGGCCAGCAGGAATTCCATTCCAGTCTGTGTGCTCTGACAGAGCCTGGGTAACCTGCCCCGCCACCCCCCATATTTGTTTTTTAGGATCTCCTTTTTGGTTTTTGTTTGTTTTAAAATTATTCTTTTTTCTTCTTTTTCTTCCTTTTATTTTTATTCTTTTTCCTTTCCCAAGTTCCAGTTTTTGGCTCTTTTTTTTTTTTTTTTTCTTTTTCCTTTTCCTCATTCCCATTTTTTTCTTCCTAGTGGTTCTACCCATCACTTGTTTTTCTTGTTGCATTTTTCCATTTTTTTTCTTCATGGTTCTCTTACTCTAGCTCTTTTCTCTTAGTCCCTCTGCCCTAGATATTGTGTAAGGCTGGCAGTTCAAACCCACCAGCCACTCCTCAGAAGGAAGGCTGGGCAATCTACTTCCACTGATACTGCCTCAGAAACCCAAGAAGGGGTTGGCTGCTATGAGTCGGGTTCAACTCAATGGCAGTGAGTGAGATATTGTGTCTTTTTTTTTTTTTTCTATTTACATTTCTCCTGGCTTTCTAAAGTAATTGTCTAAATATCTTGGCCCACTTATTGCCTTTCCTTTTTTTTTTTTTTCTTTCTCTTTTTGCTGGAGCTCTGGTAGTTTAGTACCTAAGGCATATGGCTGCTAACCAGAAGGTTGGTGGTTCAAACCCATCAGCCACTCCTCAGAAGGAAGACTGGGCAATCTATTTACATAAAGATACTGCCTTGGAAACCCAAGGAAGGGTCGGCGATGAGTTGGGACCAATTCCATGGCAGTGAGTTTGGTGTTTTCGGTTTTTGCTAATTGTTCCTGTGTGTTAATGCAGTGTGTGTTTTTTGTCCTCTTGCTTTTACATTTTTTAATGTTTTCTGGATTGTTGTTTTTGTCTAAATGAGTGGGAGACAGCAACTGTGCCCATACAACTCAACCATACCCACACCTCCTGCAGCCACACCTACTGGGTGAGGGCCACCACTTGCTTCTGCACCAACTGGCCAACAATAAATAACAGCCAATACAAACCTGACTCACCCTTAACTGCTCTTCACAAGCAGCTAACAGAGATCTGTGCACCCACTCTCATTCTCTGTCACACCCACCATGAGACAGGTGGTGAGTACATAAGTGCTGCCAACTAGGGAACAGAGGAGCACAGTACCCTGCTTACTCATATATATCCAAAAAAAAACAAAAATCTTGAGCAAATCACCCAACATACAATCACTGATTAAATATAAATACAACAACATATATTTATACAATGTATAAATGTACTTAATAATGTCTCAGAGACAACAGAGCATCATAGTCCACACAAAGAAGCAAGATAAAGCAGTAGAAACAAGGGACTAGGATACAAATCCAGAAAACACTCATGAAGAAGCAGCAGCATTGGAACTCCCTGATAAGGAATTCATAAGAATTATATTTAGGTACCTTCAACAGATTGAGAGAGAGATAAAGGAAAACACTAAGAAAATTGAGGAAAACACAGACAAAAACCTAGAACAATTTGGGAAGACAATACAAAAACAAAATGAGAAAAGGAAAAATTAAGAATGATACAAAATCTGCAGATACAAATCCAGAACATTAGTACTAAATTTTCAGAAATAATTAATAACACATTGAATTGGCAAAGGAGCAGAATCAAACCAATGGAAGACCGAATTAGTGAAATTAGTGAAACCTCAATGCCTCTTCAGAAAGGGACGAATCAAAAAAAATAGATCAAAACAAAATGAAGAAAGCCTAAGATTCATGTGGGATACCATCAAGAGGAATAACCTAGTTGTAATCGGAATTCCAGAACAAGAAGAGACAGATAAAACCACAAAGAAAATTGTTGAAGATTTGTTGGAAGAAAATTTCCCTGATATGATGAAAGGTGAGAAAACATCCATTTAAGAAGTCCAACAAACCCCAAACAGGACCCCAAAAGAAAATCACCAACACATACCATCATCAAACTCACCAAAACAAAGACAAAGAAAGAATCCTGAAAGCAGCACAAGAGAAACAAAAAATTACCTATAAAGGGCAACCAAGAAGACTAAACTCTGATTTCTCAGCAGAAACCATGCAAGCAAGAAGACAATGGGATGGTACATATGAAACCCTGAAAGAAAAAAATTTCCAACAAAGAATTATATCCAGCAAAATAGTCCCTCAGATATGATAGTGAAATTTGGAAATTTCCAGATAGCAGAAATTAAGGAAATTTGTTAAAACCAGATCAACCTTACAAGAGATGCTAAAGGAAGTCCTTTGGACAGAAATCCAACCACAGCAACAACAACTTACCACCAACACACATGACGACATAACCCAGAAACCAACCCAATTATTGAAGTATCCAAAGTAAAATAAGCTTATAAGATTGTAAAAAGGGAACCAGAGACATCAATGGACAAATGAAGACAACTACAAATCAAAATGGGAAAAAACAGTGTAGTTATAGAATTTCTAAATGCTGAGGAAGTAAAGACAATTGCAAGATAAAACAGAGTATTCAAACCTTGGGAAGAAAATTATAAATCACAGGGTAACTTCAAAGAAAAATGATGAACCTTTACATCAAAATTAAAAAGAGGACAAGCACAAATATTTAGCAAATGTTAAAACAATACAACAAAGGAAATGATAACACAATTCATAAACAAAATGAGCTCAGCACAGAAAATTATATGGAACAAAGAAATTAACACCACGAAAAAACACATAACAAAATGACATCGATAAATTCATACTTGTTGATAATGACACAGAACGTAAATGGACTAAATGCACCACTCAAGAGACAGAGAGTTGCAGACTGAATGGGAAAACATAACTCATCAATATGCTGTCTACAAAAGACACACCTTAGAGACAAAGACAAAAACAGACTAAAAACCAAAGGTTGGAAAAAGATATATGAAGTAAATGGCAATCAAAAATGAGCAAGAGTGGCAATATTAATTTCTGATAAAATTGACTTTCAGACAAAAGCCACTATATGAGCCAAGGAATGACATTATATCATGATTAAAGGATTAATTGAACAAGAGGATTGTGATAGTTGGAGCTGTGTGTCAACTTGGCTGGACCACAATTCTGTGTGGTTTAAGCAATTGTGATGTGGCTTGTTCCAATGATGGGATCAGATGTATACGTTTTGAGCAGTCAATCCGTTGAAAGGGAGTTGCAGCAAGGGTGTGGCCTGCTTCCAGTATATTTATGGACATCCTGGGAAAAGAGACACTCTTCTGTGGATCGGGATTCTGTCATGCTGCCTACAAATATCCATGAGCAAACAATCCACCATTTGGCCTGGAGATCATGGATTTGTCATTTGTTGCAGTCAATAGCCAGTATACTGCCTGCCAACCTAGAGCTTCTCAGCCCTGGCAGCTGTGTGAGTAGGGAAAAGCCGCCAGCTTGACGTTTGACCCAAGAACTTTGGACTTGCCAGCTTCCAAAAGTGTGTGAGCCATTTTCTGAAGATAAATTTCTCTTTCTCTCTCTATAGGTAAGTTTTACTGGTTTTGTTTCTCTGGAGAACACAATCTAATACATTTGGTATTGAGAGTGGAGTGGTTTTAGAGAAACAAAGTCATAAGGATGGGCTTCCTAAATTGGTTCTCCAATCTGATTAATCATAAAGGCACTGGTGACCCTACCTCCATTAGTAAAGAGGACACTGTTATTAATTCATGGCGTGAGGTGGCAACATTAATATGCAAAATAGTACCACCAACAGATCAAGTACTTTTGAGAAGTGAGGCTCTGGGTGATCAGGGATTACTGGACACTGGCTCTGAACTGACACTAATTCCAGGAGACCCAAAGCATCATTGTGGCCCACGAGTTAGAGTGGGGGCATATGGAAGTCAAGTTATTGATGGAGTCTTAGCTAAGGAATGCCTCACAATCGTCCAGTGGGTCCCCAAACCCATCCTGTAGTGATTTCCCCAGTTCCAGAATGCATAAATGGAATAGAAATACTAAGCAATTGACAGAATTCCCATACTGGGTCCCTGACATATGGAGTAAGGGCTATTATGGTAGGAAAAGCCAAGTGGAAGCCATTAGAACTGCCTCTGCTCTGGTAGCATAGTGCCTAAGGCACTTGACTGCTAACCAGAAGGCTGACGGTTCAAACCCACCAGCCACTCCTCAGAAGGAAGATGAGGCAATCTACTTCTGTAGTGATACTGCCTTGGAAACCCAAGGAGGGGTCGTTATGAATCATGGCCAACTCGACGGCACATAACAAGAACAACAAAAAT
>NW_006921622.1:14549005-14553164 GCF_000298275.1 Orycteropus afer afer
TGATATGCAGGCACCACTCAAAAGTGGACAGCAGCGGCACTGCAGCTCCTTTCTGGGACTTCCTTAAAGGACAGTGGTGAAGGGAAATTCTCCCAATAGGCAGAACTTCGAGCCGTGCATATAGCTGTTCACTTTGCATGGAATAAGAAATGGCCAGATGTGCGATTATATACAGATTCATGGGCTGTGGCTAATGGCTTAGCTGAATAGTCTGGGACTTGGAAGGAGCATGACTGGAAAACTGGTGACAAGGATGTATGGGGAAGAGGTATGTGGATAGATCTCTCTGACTGGGCCAAAGGAATAAAGATATTTTTGTCTCATGTGAATACCCACCAAAAGGTGAACTCGGCAGAGGAGGACTTTAACAATCAGGTGGAGAGGATGACAGTTCAGTGAAAACCAGCCATCCTTTTTCCCCAGCTACTCCTGTCATTGCTCAATGGGCTCATGAACAAAGTGGCCATGGTGGCAGGGATGGAGGTAATGCACAGGCTCAGCAACATGGACTCCCACTTACAAAGGCTGATTTGGCTACTGCAACTGCTGAGTGCCCAATCTGCCAGCAGCAGAGACCAATGCTGAGTCCGCAACATGGAACCATTCCTCAGGGTGATCAGCCTGCAACGTGGTGGCAGGTTGATTACATTGGACCACTTCCATCATGGAAAGGGCAGTATTTTGTTCTTACTGGAATAGATACTTATTCTGGAGATGGATTCACCTTCCCTGAACGCAATGCTTCTGCCAAAACTACCATCTGTGGACTTACAGAATGCCTTATCCACCATCATGGTATCCCACACAGCATTGCTTCAGATCAAAGGAATCACTTCACAGCAAATGAAGTGTGGCAATGGGCCTATGCTCATGGAAATCACTGGTCTTACTATGTTCTTCATCACCCTGGAACAGCTAGCTTGATAGAACGATGGAATGGCCTACTAAAAACACAATTATGGCACCAGCTAGGTGGTAATACCTTCAAGGGTTGGGGCAATGTTCTCTAGGAGGCTGTATACGCTCTAAACCAACGTCCAATATATGGTTCTCTTTCTCCAATAGCCAGGATTCACGGGTCCAGGAACCAAGGGGTGAAAACGGGACTGGTACCACTCACTATTACCCCGAGGTACCCACTCAAAAAATTTTTGCTTCCTGTCCCTGCTACCCTATGCTCTGTGGGTCTGGAGATCTTAGTCCCAAAGGGAGGAACATCCCACCTGGAGACACAATACTGATTGCACTGAACCAGAAATTAAGAATGCCACCCAGCCATTTTGGCTTCCTCATGCCTCTGGATCAACAGACAAAGAAGGGCATTACTGTACCATCTGGTGTGATAGATCCTGATTGCTGTTGTTGTTGTTATGTGCCGTCGAGTCGGACTCGACTCATAGCGACCCCTCCTTGGGTTTCCGAGGCAGTATCTCTACGGAAGTAGATTGCCCCATCTTCCTTCCCAGAGATCGTGATTACCAAGGGGAAATTGGATTGACATTACATAATGGAGGTAAAGAAGAATATGTCTGGAATACAGGAGATTCTTTAGCACATCTTTTAGTATTACCATGTCCTGTGATTAAAGTCAATGGAAAATTACAGTAACCCAATCCTGATATGACTACTAATGGCCCAGACCCTTCAGGAATGAAAGTTTGGGTCACCCCACCAGGCAAAGAACCACAACCACCTAAGGTGCTTGCTGAGGGCAAGGGAAATACAGAATGGGTGGTGGAAGAAGGTAGTTCTGAGTATCAGCTATGACCACGTGACCAGTTGCAGAAACAAGGACCATAATTGTTATATTTCTTCATTGTATATGTGTATCAAATATTTTTGTTTCCTTCTGTTATGAACTGTGAAATGTAAATAAGGTTAATGCATTTTGGTTGTACGTATGTCAGCATATCATGTTAGGTGCAAATATGACTTTATAATTGTCCTTATTTAGGAACATAGATAGTTAAGAAGACGTGTACAACTGCCAAGTTGACGAGGGGTGGGCAGTGATACTTGGAGCTGTGTGTTAACTTGGCTGGACCACAATTCTGTGTGGTTTTGGCAATTGTGATGTGGGTTGTTCCAATGATGGGATCAGATGTGTATGTTTTGAGCAGCCAATCCACTGAAAGGGAGTTTCCCTAGGGGTGTGGCTTGCTTCCAGTATATTTATGGACATCCTGGGAAAAGAGGCACTCTTCTGTGGATCAGGATTCTCTTGTGCTCCCTACACTGTCTGTGAGCGAACAATCCACCATTCGGCCTGGAGATCTTGGACTCATCATTCATTGGAGTCAACAGCCAGTATACTGCCTGCCAACCTTGAGCTTCTCAGCCCCTGCAGCTACATGAGTTGGGAAAAGCCCCCAGCTTGACATTTGATCCAAGAACTTAGGACTTGCCAGCTTCTATAAGTGTGTGAGCCATTTTCCTAAGATAAATTTCTCCTTCTCTCTATATATAAGCTTTACTGGTTTTGTTTCTCTAGAAAACCCAGTCTAACACAAGGATATAACTATAATAAATATCTATGTACCAAATGAATGACCCCACAATACATAAATCAGACTTTAATAGAATTGAAATGATGAAATAGATGACTCCACAGTAATAGTAGAAGACTTTAATATACTACTTTTAATCAAAGATAGAACAACTGGAAAGAAACTTGACAAAGATGCTGAAGAATTAAAACAATACAATCCACCAACTTGACCTTATAGACATCTACAGAGCACTTCAGCCAACAACAATATGATATACATTCTTTTCCAGTGCACATGAAATATTCTCCATGATAGACCACATGTTAAGCCACAAAGCAAGCCTCAATAAATTTAAAAGCACTGAAATACAAAAAGCATCTTCCCAGATCACAATGCTATAAAATTAGAAATCAACAACAGGAAAATCAAGAGAAGAAGAGCAAACACATCCTCCTTTAAAATAACCGGGTAACAGAAGAAATAAAAAATGAAATTTAAAAGTTCCTTGAATCAGACAAGAATGAAAATACAGCATACCAAAATCTCTGGAACACAGCAAAAGCAGTGATCAGAGGCCAATTTATAGCAATAAATGCACGCATCAAAAAAGAAGAAAGCCAAAATCAACACCTTAAGCGAACATCTCCAACAATTAGAAAAAGAGCAGCAAAAAAAGCCTACAGTCAAGAAAAGAAATAATAAAGATTAGAGTAGAGATAAATGAAACAGAAAACAGAAACACAACAGAAAAAATCAACAAGACTAGAAGTTGGTTTTTTGAAAAGATTAATAAAACTGGCAAATTTAACAAAGGAAAAGAAAGACAGAATAAAAATAACACAAATAAATGAATTGGGTGATGTCACAGCAGAACTAACTGAAATAAAAAGGATAATATCAGGATACAATGAAGAACTATACTCCAACAAATTTGAAAAACTAAAAGAAATGGGCAGATTTCTAGAAACATACTACTTACCTAAACTAACACAGATTGAGGTGGAAAATTTGAACACATCCATAACAAAGGAAGAAATTGAACAGGTCATTTAAAAATTACTAACAGAAAAAGTCCTGGGCCAGATGATTTCACCGAAGAATTCTACCAAACTTTTCAGAGAACTGACTCCAATCCTACTCAAACTGTTCCAGAATATAGAAAAGGATGGAATCCTCCCAAACTCATCTTATGAAGCAAACATAACCTAGAAACTAAAACCAGGCAAAGACATCACTAAAAAGGAAAACTACAGACCAGTATCCCTCATGAATACAGACGAAAAAATATTCAACAAAATCCTAGCCAGTAGACTCCAACAATGTATCAAAAAAATAATACATTATGACCAAGTAGGGTTCATACCAGTTATGCAAGGATGGTTCAACATTAGAAAAACAAACAATGTCATCCAGCACATAAGTAAAACAAAGAAAAATAACCACATGATCTTATCAATTGATGCGGAAAAGGGATTTCATAAAGTCTAATACCCATTCCTGATTTAAAAAAAAAAAACCTCACAGCAAATTAGAATAGAAGGGAAATTCCTCAACATAATAAAGGGCATATAGCCACTCCTCGGAAGGAAGATGGGGCAATCTACTTCCGTAGTGATACTGCCTCGGAAACCCAAGGAGGGGTCACTATGAGTCAGGTCCGACTTGACGGC
>NW_006921622.1:14553724-14565408 GCF_000298275.1 Orycteropus afer afer
AAACTTGGGAATAATTCTTACCAGGGACACAAAAGACCTGTACAAAGAAAACTACAAAACACTACTTCAAGAAACCATAAGAGATCTACATAAATAGAAGAACATATCATGCTCGTGGACAGGAAGATTGAACATTGTGAAAATGTTAATATGACTCAAAGCAATCTATACATTCAATGCAACCCCAATCCAGATCCCATCAACATTCTTTAATGATAGGGAAAAAACAACCACTAATTTTATTTGGAAAGGAAAGAGATCTCAGCTAAGCAAAGCACTATTGAAGAAGAACAACAAAGTAGTTTTCACACTCCCATATCTCAAAACCTACTATACAAGCCGCAGTAGTCAAAACAGCCTGGTATTGGTACGACAGATACACAGACCAGTGGAATAGAACTGAGAACCCAGAAATAGATCCATTAACCCATAGTCAGCTGATTTTTGACAATGGGCTCAAATCCATTAAATGTGGGAGAGAATTTTTGTTTAATAAATGGTGCTGGCAAAACTGGATTATCAATTGCAGAAAAATGAAACAAGGTCTGTACCTCACACCATACACAAAAACTAACTCCAGATGGATCAAAGACTTAAATGTGAAACCTAAAACTGTAATGTTCCTCAAGGAAAAGCAGGGGTAAATTTAGGGGCCTTCATTTATGGCATAAATAGACTGTCAAGCATAACCCAAAATGCACAAACAGCAGAAGATAAAGTAGATGAATGGTACCTTCTAAAAATTAAATTTTTATGTGCTTCCAAAGACTTCTCCAAAAGAGTAAAAAGAGATCCTACAGACTTGGAAAAAATATTCGGCAATGACATATCTGACAAGGGACTTAGTGCTAAAATTTATAGAAAACTCCAACAGCTCAAAAACAAAATGATTAACAATCCAATTCAAAAATGGGCAGAAGACATTCAGAGAACTGACACCAATCCTACTCAAACATTTCACCAAAGAGGATGTTCAGGCGGCCAACAAACACATGAAGAAATGTTCACGATCATTAGCCATTAACTAACTAAACTCACTGCTGTCAAGTAGCATCCAAGTTATAAGCCAACTCTCCCTGGGCTTCCGAGATAGTAACACTACTTAAGTAGATTGCCCAACCTTCCTTCCAAGGAGTGGCTGGTGGGTTTGAACCGCCTGCCTCTGGTTAGCAGTCAAGTGCCTTAGGCACTACACCACCAGAGCTCTTTATTAGCCATTAGAGAAATGCAATCAAACAACAATGAGATACCATCTTGCCCCAGCACTAATAGCAAAGTTCAACAAGATAGGAAATAACAAATCCTGGTGAGGATGTGGAGAGCTTGGGACTCTCATACACTGCTGGTGGGATTGTAAAATGATACAACCACTGTGGAAAGCAGTATGGCGATTCCTTAAAAAGTTGGAAGTAGAAATACCATTTGATCCAGCAATCCCATTGCTAGGTATACTTCCTAAAGAAGTGAGAGCCAGGATGAGAACAAACATATGCACACCCATGTTCATTGCAGCACTATTTACAATAGCAGAAAGATGGAAACAACTTAGGTGCCTATCGACAGAACAATGGATAAGTAAACTATGGTATATACACACAATGGAATACTGTGCAACACTAAAGAATAATGTAGAATCTACAAAATACCGCATAACACGGATGAACTTGGAGGACATGCTGAATGAAATAAGTCAATCACAGAAGGACAAATATTGTATTAGTTTATTATTGTAAAAAGTCAAGGAAATGCTTATATATGGAAGGAAACTTTCTTTGTTGGTTACCAGGTGTGTAAGGGAGGGGAGGGAACACTGCAAGATAGGCAGAGACAAGGATTGATTTGAGTGAAGGGAAGGTCAATGTACCAAATGTGAGTGATCAACACCATGGCACTGAGGAAGAGGAAGACACAGAGAAGTACATGGGAGGTACAGGCAACAAAGACGAACCCTTTTGCATAAACAGTACTGCATTGCTAGTGATGGCAAACATTGATCTATGGTTGTATAGATGGGTGGACAGGCTGCTCGATCAGGTATAGGGGGTAGTGTGCCCATGACAATGTACAGGATTGTCAAATAATGTTTCTACAAATGTATTTGGATGTGATATAAGAATTCCCAGGTATATAGTAGAGCTGACAAGGGACAAAATTGTAGTTACTTCTCGGTCACAGCCAGTTGCCTGGAGGGAGCAAGTTTTTGGACCTGTGGGCTCAGGACCATGGTCACAGGAGACATCAAGCTCAACTGGTATAACATACAACACAAAAACACTGTTCCACATCCTGCTTTGCTGAGAAGTAACTGCGATCTTAAAAGCCTGCAAGTGGCCATCTAGATTCAATGATGGGCCTCTCCTAATCCAGAGCAAAGAAAAACTAAATAAACCAAAGACATATGGAAACAATCAGTTCAAGGAACTGGTAGACCATGTGATCCTCCACCTACATGACCATGAGACCAGAATAACTAGATGGTGTCTGGCTACCACTGTCAACCACTTGGAGGAGGATCTGTGTAGAAGATCCGGGATAGAGTGAGAAAGCAATGTGGAACAAAACTCAAAATCATTAAAAGAAAAAAGACCAGGTTTGCTGGTCTGACAGAGCCTGTTGAGACCCCTGAGACTATGGCCCCTAGCTACCCTTCAGATCTGGAATTGAACTCACTCCTGTGGCTTCTAGCCAAATTAGAGAGGCATATGGGCTGAACATTTATATCAGTCGATCCACTACTTGGAGTGATCAATCATGGAAGAACAGAAGGGCAGAGTTTGTACAGGGAGACAGCTCACAGGGTGGGCGTGTATGGGAGGGAAAGACACAGGAAAAAGGTAACTGTGGGAAGGAAGTGGGAAGAGAGCTATTACTTTGTGGGAAATTGCAGTCAATGTCATGAGACAAAATATGTATGAACTGCTATATGGAAAATGAATATTCTCTAAAAATTTTCACCCAAATAACAATAAAAATTAAGTAAAAAAAAAAAGAAGGAAAGAAAAATGTGGCCATGGTGATAGAAGTAACGTGAGAGATCGTGTGATAGAATTTTGCATGAGCAATGACTTATTCACTGCAAACACTACTTTCAACAATGTGAAAGGTGATCACGAGCTCTGGTGGCACAACAGTTAAAACATTTGGCTGCTAACCAAAACATCAACAGTTTGTACCAACCAGCCGCTCCATGGGAGAAAGATGAGGCAATCTGTTTCCATTAAGATTTATAGTCTTAGAAACTCTATAGGGCAGTTCTAGTCTGTCCTATAAGGTTGCTCTGAGTAAGAATCTACTTGATGGCAGCGGGTTTTAGTTTCAAAGGTGATTATACATGTGGACTTCACAAGAGAGATTATACAGGAATCAAACTGACTACATCTGCAGAAAGACACGAGGGACAAGCTCAGTATCTTCAATCAGAACAAGACCAGAGGCCAACTGCTGACCAGACCATTCATTGATCATGCACAAGTACAAGCTGAAGGTGAAGAAAATTAAAACAAGTCCTCGAGAGCCAAAGTATGACCTTGAGTATATTACACCTGGATTTAGAGATGATTTCAAGAACAGATTTGACACATTGAATAATAATAAACCAAAGACCAGAAAAGCTGTAGGGTAATATCAAGGGCACCATATATGAAGAAAACAGTAAGTCATTAAAAAGACACGAAAGGAAAGAAAGACCAAAATAGATATAAGAAGAGACTCTGAAATTTGCTCTTGAACATAAAGTAGCTAAACAGAAAGGAAAAAATAATGCAGTACAAGAGTTGAAGAGAGATTTCAAAGGACAGCTTGCGAAGACAAAGTATAGAATTTAGTGAAATGTGCAAAGCCCTAGAGTTAAAAAACCAAAAGGGAAGAACATGCTTAGCATTTCTCATGCTGAAAGAAATGAAATAAAAATTAAAGCCTCAAGATGCAATGCTGAAGGATTCTATGGGCAAAATGGAGGAGCTCTGGTGGTACAGCGGATAAAGAATTCAGTTGCTAACCAAAAAGTTGGGGATTCAAACTCACCAGCCACTCCATGGGTTAACGATGAGGCAGTCTGCTTCCATAATGATTTACAGCCTTGGAAACACCTACTCTGGCCTATAAGGTCCCTATGAGTTGGAATTGACTCAATGGCAGTGATTTTGTTTGATAGCAAAATATTGAATTGTGTGGGAAGTAACAAAAGAAGATGGAAGGAAAATAAGTGGTCAATGTTCAACCAGTTCAGGAGGCAGCATATGCTCAAGAACGAATTGTATTAAAGGAAGAATTCATTGAAGGCACTGGCAAAAAATAAGCAACAAGGAATTGACAGAAAACTAATTGAAATGTTTCAACAAATGAATACAATGCTACTTGTCTATAACAAGAAATTTGGAAGACAGCTATCTGGCCAACCAACAGGAAGAAATCCATACTTGTACCCAATGCCAAAAAAGGTGACACAATGGAACACTGAAAAATCAAACAACAGCATTAATATCACACGCAAGTAAAATTTGGCTGAAGATAATTCAAAAACAGATGCAGCAGTACATCAGCAGGGAACTGCCAACAATTCAAGCCAGATTCAGAAAAGGAACAAGAGATATCATTGCTATTAGACGGATCTTGGCTGAAAGCAAAGAATACCAAAAAGATGTCTACTTATGTTTTATGCAAAGGCATTTGACTGTGTGTATCATAACAAATTTTGGGTAACACTGAGAAGAATGGAAATTCCAGAATACTTAACTGTACTCATATGGAACCTGTACATAGATCAAGAGGCCACTCTTCGAACAACACAAGGGGATACTGTGTGGTATATAATAAGGAAAAGTGTTTGTCAGGATGTATCCTTTCACCATATTTATTCAGTCTGTATGATGAGCAAATAATCTCATCATCACCAAGAAACCAGACTATATGAAAAAGACCGTGGATCGAGATGGTGGAAAACTCATTAACCACCAATGATATGCAGATGACACAACCTTCCTTACTAAAAGTGAAGAAGACCTGAAGCAATTACTGAAGAAAATCAAAGACTACAGCCTTCCAGTATAGATTACACCTCAACATAAAGGAAACAAAAGTCCTCATAATTGAACCAATAAGCAACATCATAATAAATGGAGAAAATACTGAAGTTGTCAAAGATTTCATTTTACTTGGATCCATAATCAATGCCCACGGAAGCAGTAGTCAAGAAATCAAATGACATATTGCACTGGGCAAACATGCTGCAAAAGATCTCTTAAAGTTTTAAAAAGCAAAGATATAACTTAGAGGACTAAGATGTACCTCACCCAAGCCACGGTATTCTCAATTGCCTCACATGCACGTAAGAGCTGGACCATGAATAAGAAAGACTGAAAACAACTGATACCTTGAACTATGGTGATGGCAAAGAATATTAAATATACCATGGACTGCCAGAAGAAGGAACAAATCTGTCTTGCAAGAAGTACAAACAGAATGCTCTTCAGAAATGAGAATGGTGAGACTTCATCTCACATACTTTAGGTATGTTATCAGGAGGGACCAGTCCCTGGAGAAGGACAGCATGCTTGGTAAAGTAGATGGTCAGCGAAATAGAGGAAGGCCCTTAATGAGACGGACTGACACAGTGGGCCTAACAATGAGCTCAAACATATCAACAATTATGAGGATAGCACAGGATCAGGCAGTACATAGGATTTTTATTGTCCATAGGATCATGAGGAATTGGAACCAATTCAACAGCACCTAACAACAACCATCTAGTTCTGCCCCTCAAACCTACAGAAAATAAATCTGTCTTCCATATTACAGAACTTGAAAATATCTTTGGACTGTACTTTCCAAGAATTTATTTTCCTCCACTTATAAAGTGGATAAAAATTATATAAACAATCTGTGGCTACAGAAAGGAGTCTAAGATACTATTTTTAAAAGAACCTACCTTCTACTCTCTCAGAAGGAAGATTGGGCAATCTACTTCTGTAGTGATACCACCTCGAAGGCAGTGAGTTTGGTTTGATTTTGGTGCCTTCTACTCTAGCTTTGGGAGCTCTGATGGTGTAGTGCCTAAGGCATTTGACTGCTAACCAGAAGGCTGGTAGTTCAAACCCACCAGCCATTCCTCAGAAGGAAGGTTGGCCAATCTATTTCCCTAGTGACACTGCCTCGAAAACCCAAGGGAGGGCTTGCTATGAGTTACATCCAACTCCACGGTAGAGGGTTGGGTTTTTGGTTTGACTCTAGCTCTGCATACTAGCTTCTGGAAACATGTTATGTACAAGAGGGTATGCAGGGAAGGAAAGGATGTTCTGTGCACCAAGTTTAAATTAAAAAAAGAAAACAACAACAACAACAACAACTCACTACTGTTGAGTCGGATGCGACTCATAGCGACCCCTTTTTGGGTTTCCCAGGCAAGAAAACTTTTTCACTGTGGAAGTAGATTGCCCAATCTTCCTTCTGAGGAGTGGCTGGTGACCTATACTACACTGGTAGCATTCTCTCCTTCCATGTAGGGTACTCAGGTTTTGTCCCTGACCAGGGCACGTCAGGTGTAGCCTGTCTGTGAGTGGAGGCTTCTGTGCTGCTGTGATGCTGAACAGCTTTCTGTGGAGCTTTCAGACTGGGATGGACTAAGAAAGGCCCTGTGATCTACTGCTGAAAATCTGCCAATGCAAAAACCCTATGCATCTCCATAGTTCGATTTGCAAACAATCATGGATGGTGTAGGATTGGGTATCACTTAGATTGGTCATCCTAACTTGACAGCAGCTGACAGCATACTGCTTTTAGAAAACTTTTCAATTGACTTTTTTTCATTTAACAATATATAGGAAAATACTGAGGATTAAAGGTGCCTTAGACACCTTGAGGTAATTTTTTTAAAAAGGTGCTTGCTAATCCCCAAGCTGACACTAAGTACGCTCTACCCAGAAGAAACATCTAAAAGTAATAAGAAATCCAGCTCTGTATATATTGATATTTAAGGATACTCTCCACATTACAAATAAGGAGAAAATCAAGAAGTTAAGAATAGAAGTTCTGTCAAGATATATAAAGATTACTGCAGTCAACAGTGAACAGAAGTCTTCATTAGGTTATAAGAAAAAAACTGTGAGATTATAAGCAGCACTGTATGCATATCACTGCTCATAACTATGTCAGATGTCTATTCAAAACAGAGATAAGCAACAGGGGAAAAGGCAGTAAGTAAGCAATTTTGAATTAGAAAAACACACCCAAAATCAAATAGAAGGCTCAACAGCAGCTAATGACTAAGGCAAGATGAATAAAGTCTTTAACATGCCAGATCCTGATACTAATAGATAAACTGTTCTGCCTAAACACTTTCCCAAAAATAAATGAATATTCAGAAATATCAAATATGAGTTGTAAACCTATTCTATTATTCACAAATTTACACAGTAGAATTTCTTACATATGAATAGATAACTAAAAGGAAGAGGGTTTATTATAAAAAATAATTTCCATCACATCTTGTTTCCTAAACCATTAGTACACTATATCCATTTGGTTTTCAGATTATCTTAGAAGTGCAAAAAGCCGTCTTCCTAATTTTATTATGAAAAAGACTATTTGCACTATACTCAATTTTACAGAAATATGGCCACTTAAACTAAAAAACAACTATTTCGGTGGAAGCAATTCAAAAGTGAACCTTTTAATGAAAACGTCTTCCTACTGCAAACCAACAGAATAAACAGAAGACTCCATGATATTTTAACACATTTAATTCCTCATGTTGTTGTTGTTGTTGTTATGTGCCGTCGAGTCGGTCCCGACTCATAGCGACCCCCTCCTTGGGTTTCCGAGGCAGTATCACTACGGAAGTAGGATTGCCCAACCTTCCTTCTGAGGAGTGGCTGGTGGGTTTGAACCGCCAGCCGTCTGGTTAGCAGGCAAGTGTCTTAGCCACTATGCTACCAGAGCTTAGTACAACGAAAGGTTACTGGAGTTAAAGATTGTCCTAGTATTTATTTAATTTTAATTCCTCATGGTCAATTAAAATTAAATAAATACTAGGACAATCTTTAACTCCAGTAACCTTTCGTTGTACTAATCTAATCACATCAACCAGAAAGAAAAACAAGTGCCTACCATATGGTCCTTCTGTAATACAAAATAGCTGCATTCAAAAACAGCATCTGTGCATCTTTATCAACACTAGCTTTGCCCATACTTACATAAGCATATTGTTGAATGTAATAAGATGACAGGTCCCCTCACAAACCAAGGAACAAAAGGAAAAAAACTGAGTATAATTTTGGTACTAGATCATCTGAGCTGGTGGTAAGTAAAAACATGAGGAAAGGACCAGAGAGATTATGTAATCAAGGTGAACTGGACCTCATAAAATGTTACTTTCCACTTGAAAGAGATGAATGGTAAGTATCACTATCAATTTATGAAGAAATTCTCTTTAGATCTGGACAGTCATTTTGTTGATGGCTTTTTGTAGTGATAAATTCCAATCAATACATTCAAATGCACAACTTCTGCCGAAATGCTACTTAACTGCTTTCTGCTGCTGTTACTGCCATTAGTCTCAATTCCAATAGGCTTTACCCTTCATTTCTAACTTACAGTTTTTAACATGTGATGGTATTATGACATATTTTAAAAAAATACATAAGCTCATTGCCATCAAGTTGATTCCAATTCATGACGATCCCATGTGTTACAGAGTAGAACTGAGATCCACAGTTCTCATGGCTGTAACCTGTAAGGAAGCAGATTACCAGGCCTTTCTTCCATGGTGCCACCTGATGTCTTCAAACCATCAACCTTTCCGCTAGTGTTGTTGCTGTTTGCCGTCGAGTCAGACCCGACTCATAGCAACCCCTCCTTGGGTTTCCAAGGCAGTATCACTACGGAAGTAGATTGCCCCATCTTCCTTCCGAGGAGTGGCTGGTGGGTTTGAACCGCCAGCCTTCTGGTTAGCAGTCAAGTGCCTTACACACTATGCTACCAGAGCTCCTCTTTCCACTAGTAGCAAGCACAAATCATTTGCACCACCGAAGGACCTTCTGACATAAAGATTCTCATATACAAAGGAAAACAAGTTTACAATGAACTGACAGTGTTGTATAATATTGTACTATAACTAGGCTGGGACTTCTGGTGGTGTAGTGCCTAAGGCATCTGACTGCTAACCAGAAGGCTGGAGGTTCAAACCCACCAGCCACTCCTTGGAAGGAAGATTGGATGATCTACTTCCGTAGCGATAACTATTTGGAAACCTAAGGAGGGGTCGCCATGAGTCGCATCCGACTCAATGGCAGTGTGTTGCATTGCGTATATCTAGGCTATAGTGAATCCTAGACCTCCACTGAAAAAAAGCTATGTTTTGACCAGAAGACCTAGATGTTGCCTGGCTCCCACTGTCAACCACTCGGAGGGGGGATCTATGTAGGAGATCCTGGATAGAGAGGAAGAACAACGTGGAACAAAACTCAAAATCATTTGGGGAGGGATAAAAAAAAAGGAGGGGGGGACCAGGTTTGCTAGTCTGATAGAGCCTGGTGGAACCACTGAGACTATGGCCTCAAGCTAGCCTTCAGGTCTGGAACTGAACCCACACTTGTGGCTTCCAGCCAAGCAAAAGACAGGCATATGAGTTGAACATTTACCTGAGGTAGATACACTCCTTGGAGAGAACAATCATGGGAGAAAGAAAGGCTGTTTATGCACAGGGAGACAGTTCGGGGTCAGGAGTGCATGGAGGGATGGACACGGGGAAGAGGTAACTATCTGGAGGAAGTGGGAGGGGAGCTGTTGCATTGGGGTAAACTGTAGTCAATGTCATGAGACAAAGTGTATATGAACTACTGTATGGAAAGTGAATTTGCTGTGTAAATTTTCACCCAAATCACAATTTAAAAAAAAAAAAAAGTTATGTTTTTAAAAAAAATATTTAAGGATTGTTTTTAAGCAGTGTCTATGCTTTCTAAAAAGTGTTTAAATATTGTTTTAAGCAGTATAGGTTTACTAGAAACCAGATTTCCACAAGCCTAGTAATCTATCACCTTTTTAAAAAATCTGCAATAGTCTTTCTATTGTAGTTTTGGAAATTAAAAAAAGGAAACCACAAAGCCTGTATCATCATCCAGAATTAACAACTGTTAATATTTTAAGACATATGTCAATGCTGTCTTATTTTTTAAAATGTATTATGAATGAATAACATAAAAGGAAAAAATAATACATAATAATTAACATTTAAATACTGACCATTCATTTTAAGAAATAAAATACTGTCAATACAGACATATTACTTGTTTATAGTTTCTCCTATCCACCAATCTGACTTCCTTTCCACTAGTCCATTAATTACCATTATCTCTCCTCTTAATGCAAAATACACATTTGTACTATACTCTGGGTTGGTTACTGTTCCTTGGTTACCAGTTTCCCAAAGGTAAGAAAGATGCACAAAAAACAGGCACCCATAAATATTGACAGTAGTCCTAATGGAGATGGAATGGAATTGGAGGGGGAATGAAGGTCAAAGGAAAAACATACACGTCATATTCCACATATTTTTGTGTAATTTAAAATACATATCCACATATTACATGCTTAATTTAAAAACCTAAATGCAAGTTCAATAACATTTTGGAGTTTTTCTAAGTCTTCATTTATTCATTCAAAAAATATTTACTGAGGGCCTACTATGTGACAGGCACTTTTCTTGGCACAAGAAATACAACAATGAACAAAACAAACTCTGCACTCTTAACACTTACATTGTAGATATATTTATCTGTCTCAAATAAGTAAGTAAAATCTATAGCATGCCAGATTAGATTAGTGATATGGAAAAAAATAAAGCAAAGGAGAGCAGGATGTGTTAGGGGTGTGAGGGACATTCATTCAATAAACAGAGTGGCTAGCAAAGGCCTCATTGAGACCATGACCTCTAAGCAAAATCCTGAAGATGAGGGAGCAAACCATGCACACATCTGGGGGAAGAGTGTCCCCAGGAGAGGGTACAGCAAGCAGAAAGGCTCTGAGGCAATACCATGCCTCATACTATACGAGATAGCAAGAGCTAAGAATGGTTAGCACAGAGGAAGGAGATAAAGACAGAAACAGGAGAGGAGATCAGGGAGGTGGGAGGTTAGATTGTTGTTGTTGTTATGTGCTGTCGAGTCGGACCCGACTCACAGGGACCCCACCTTGGGTTTCTGAGGCCTTGGGTTTCTGAGGCAGTATCACTACGGAAGTAGATTGCCCAATCTTCCTTCCAAGAAGTGGCTGGTGGGTTTGAACTGCCAGTCTTCTGGTTAGCAGTCAAGTGCCTTAGCCACTATGCCACCAGAGCTCCCAAAGGAGGGTAGATTATATGGGGCATTACAGACTACCGTAAGGACTCTGGCTTTTAATCTTAAGGGAAATGAGAAGTCATTAGAAGGGTTTGAACAAAGGAGTGACGTGATCTGATTTATGACAGGTCCACTCTGATTACTATGTGGAGACAGACTCTAGGCTGGCAAAGACTAAAACTGAGACACACAACCAATTAGGAAGCTGTTGTAAAGATCCATGTAAGATGGGAGGTACAGACAACAAATATGAACCCTTTTACATATACAGTACTGAGTTCTCAGTGAAGGTAAACATGGGTATATGGATGGATAGATAGGTGGACAGGCTAAACGATTAGCTATGTCTATGAA
>NW_006921622.1:14566327-14594327 GCF_000298275.1 Orycteropus afer afer
AAAAAAAAAAAAAAAAATGATCCATGTAAGAGAAGATGATAGCTTGGGCTGAGAGATTAGTGACAGAAGTAATAAGTAGTTAGAAAACACTGTGTGTGTGTGTGTGTGTGTGTTTATTAGTATAGAGTCAATCAGATTTGCATGGAATGTATAAGAAAAAAAGAGAGGTCAAAGGTCTCTCCAAGATATCTGGCCTGGAAGCATGGGGTTGCTATTGCTGAAGATGAAGAAGTAAACTTGGGAAGGTGAATTCAGGGAATGGATGTGGAGAATCAGAAATTTGGTTTGGATATTCCTCTTTAATATCCAAAGGGGAGATTCTGAGTGGTCAGGTCAGTTGGATGAAGGAATCTGAATTAAAGGTATAAAGGATAAGTCAAGGAAAAAAAAAAATTCTGCCATCGAGTCAATTCTGACTCATAGTGACCCCCACTGGGTTTCCAAGGCTGTAAACCTTTACCGGAGCAGATTGCTTTATCTTTTTTCTGTGGAACAGCAGGTGGGTTCGAACAGACCTTTTGCTTAGCAGTCAAACGTCTTAACCACTACACCACCAGAGCTCCTTAAAGGATAAGTCAGGAGTGGAAAAATAAATAAACAAATATATTACACACATTTATACACATACACAGATATAAAAACATATCTGTGTATATATATATATGAATTATCAGTATATACATGATATTTAAAATCACGAACTGAATGTAGAGAAAGAAAACAAGTGCAAGACCAAAGAGGAGGGGACGAGGTAGGAGGATAATCAAAAATATATGGTATACTAGAATCTATGTGAACATTTAATAAAAAACTTTTCCAGCATATTCATTCATTAATTCAACAAGTATTTATTGAGCACAACTATGTCCTAGATACTGCAGAAACAAACATAGTCCCCACTCTTAAGGGGTTTATATTCTAGTAGGGCTATATGTTACAAGTAAATTTTATTTTATTTACAAGTAAATTTGTAAATGCTATTCCCAAGGCAGTTTAGGTCCTTTGGGATGTCACTCTAGGGACAACTAATCCAGTCTTGGAGGGTCAAGGAAGGCTTCCCTGAACAAGCAGTTTTGAAGAAAAGACCACAACAATGAATAAAGATCAGCAGTGGAGGGGGTAGGGTAGGAAAGGTGGAAGAAAACAGCATTTATAGGAACATGAACTAAAAGAGATGTCAAGGTATCCCTGGGGAACTGAAAGTAGCTCAGTATAGCAAGTACAGAAAGAGGTAACAGGTGACATCTGAGATGGGCCAGATTATGAACGTCCTTTGCGACGTCTAAGGACTTTGAACTTCATTCCAAAGGTAGTGTTTCAGTTATTCATCAATAAGATGCAGATGCCTGAACTCAGGTAGTGGCTGTAGAGGGGAAGAGACTTGGAAAGCAGACTCAATAGAATTTGGGATATGAGAAATGAGGAGACAGAAGAGCCAAGGATGACAACCTAGTTTTTGACTTGGGTAAAGAAGTACATGGTGGTGCTATTCACTAAAAGAAGAAAGACAAGGGTAAAATGTGTTGAGTTTGAGATGCCTGTGGGGTATCTAAGAAAACTGTTTGGTAACTAAACAACTGGCAATATAAGTCTAGCATTTAATGACAAAATTCAGGATAGAGTTGTAGATTCGGAGTCACCAGCATATAAATTAAACAGGGATGTGTAAGATAAAATCCAGGCAGTGAGAAAAGAAGAGAGCATAGGAATGGAAAGAGCTTGGCTTCAAGGCTCTGGTTAAAACCAGCAACAAAGAGACAAGAAGAGCAAAAGGAATAAGAGAGTGTGGGACAAAAGCAAAGTGTATAGTATCTCACAAAGAAGAAAGAGTAAAAGTATGGCTTCACAGGAGTTTGTGCCTCATTTTATTATTTACACTATTCCAAAACCAACCAACACATATTTCTGATTAGCTATATTTTTTTGGTTATAATATATTGAAAGAGACCTGGTAGTACAGTGATTAAGCACTCTACTGCTAACCAAACATCGGTTGTTTAAACCCACCAGCCGCTCCATGGGAGAAAGACACGGCTGTGTGTTTCTGTAAAGATACCAAAAAAAAAAACTCATGGCCATCAAGTGGATTCGGACTCACAGTGACCCCCTTTGGGTTTCCAAGGTGGTAAATCTTTATGGAAGTAGATTGCCCAGTCTTCCTTCCACAGAGTGGCCGATGGGTTTGAACTGCCAACCTTCTGGTTAGCAGTCAAATGCCTTAGGCACACCTTGGAAACTCTATCTGAAAACTCTATTCTGTCACATAGGGTCGCTATGAGTCAGAATGGACTCAACAGCAACATGTTTATAATATGATTAAGTCATATGATAATCTTATTAGTTGAAGAATCAAAGCATAAATATGAAATAAGTTAATCAGCTTAGTAAATAAGTATATTTTAATAATAGAAAGCAAAACTGCTGAAATTGTTATTTCTGAACAATACTATGGACTACATATAAAAAATTAATGTTAGAAATGGGAAAATAAATCAATGTGGAATAAAAAGTTGAGTTTGTCTGGAAAATTAAGTTAAACTTTGAAGTTTAAACAACATATGACAGTGAAGGTGGTGATATATCAGAGGATTCAAAGGAAAGGTACATATAAAGATATTTTATGAGCCAAACTACTTAACAATACACCACAGATCAGCTTTACATACACACACACAAAAGAACACTTATCTGGCTCAGAGTGAGTGAAAAGTACATTTTTAGATGTGTGAAGTAGCCAATTTTATGTGAATGTAATCTGTTCTATCCTTCCTGTATATTGCCAAGATGTATTCTCCTGATTTGTCACAATTCCTGGTTGTGTATTTGTTTTGTTTATTTTGTAAACTTTCAATTCATAGTTGGGAAGATGACTAAGTTTATTCAAGACAATTAGATTATAATACATAAGATAAACAAGAAATTTCTCACTGCTTTTGAACAAAGCAATAGACTTTATTCATAGAAAGTTGTTGTTGTTATGTGCAGTCGAGTCGGCAGACTCATAGCGAGCCCTCCTTGGGTTTCTGAGGCAGTGTCACTACAGAAGTAGATTGCCCAACCTTCCTTCCAAGGAGTGGCTAGTGGGTTTGAACTGCCAGCCTTCTGGTTAGCAGTCAAGTGCCTTAAGCACTATGCCACCAGAGCTCCTATTCATAGAAAGTAGAGTTAGCTAATTAGATAAGTCATAAAACAGAGACTCCTATTAATTCACTACAAAGTGGATTATTAATTCACTGAAGTTTTTAGGCTAAGAGCATTACTATTAAGATATACATGCTCATCTCTAGGTCAGTTTAAAAAAAAACTGTTATTCAAACACATTTAGGAACATAGCCAGTGGTTTAAAAACAAATAAATAAATAACAGCACTCTAGAACATAAGTATATCTAATAAAATTAGTACAAAAATTAAATGCAGAGCTTAAAGATCTAAATATCTTGAAGTATTCTAATGGTAACTCCCTTTTTATTACCAATAAATAGACTTAAGACTTAATGTACACCAGAAGCACCAATGAGAGATAAATTCATATCGCAACTAAATAGAGGTAATAATAATCACACAAGTTCCCCCTGCTTACACTCTGGGGTTTTAAAATGTTTTCTGCCAATATATAGCCCCTTTATTACCACCTCACATAAAATCAAAAGAAGATATTTGCTGATTCTAAAAACCCTAAATAATATTATGGTTTAATACCAAAATAAGAACTGTATACAATGCAATGCACTGGCTTCAAGTCGGATCCAATTCATAGCGAGCCCTCCTTGGGTTTCCGAGGCAATATCACTATGGAAGCAGATTGTCCAACCTTCCTTCTGAGGAGTGGCTGCTGGGTTTGAGCCGCCAGCCTTCTGGTTAGCAGTCAAATGCCTTAGGCCCCACGCCACCAGAGCTCCCAAGAACTGTATATATTCTTTAAATGAGCAAAATATGTACAATTCTGTTTTCTTTTGTCCCAAACTAGAAACAATCTGATCAGGCCAATAGCAAGATCCAAATGAAAAGAAATTTCACAGCCCTTAAAAAAATACATAACTGTCATTGTTAATTCCAAGTGTGCAACTGCAAACACTGCTTTCTAGCCAAGGACAAGATGTGTCTATTATAAATTCTTGGCTTTGGGGCATCCGTTAAATGACCAAAAAAAAAAAAAAAAAAAACTTTTTTTTCCAAATTAGTTTTTGCAAATGGAATGCAAATATAATGCTAATTAAGGTATTCAGAGGACAACCATGACAAATGAGGCTTGAGGACTATGTTGTTGTTATGTGCCGTCGAGTCAGCCCCAACTCATAGCGACCCCTCCTTGGGTTTCCGAGGCAGTATCACTACAGAAGTAGGATTGCCCAACCTTCCTCCCGAGGAGTGGCTGCTGGGTTTGAACCGCCAGCCGTCTGGTTAGCAGGCAAGTGTCTTAGCCACTATGCTACCAGAGCTCCCTTGAGGACTATAGTATATATTATTATGTAACTACAATACACAATAAGCAATCACCAAAAGGAATTATTACACTTTACCATGATCAGAGGATTGTGGTGTTATACTTGGTCATGCTTTTACCAGCAAGCAGATGTCTACAGATGTCAAGAAGTAAAACAATGATTCTAAATGCAAACCTATAGTTTTAATAAACTGTAATAATGGTACACTGTACCTCACTGTATTCTGGATAAACTTTCTAATCCAATATGAATTAAAATACAGGAAGTTCAATTCTCCTGCATACTTTAGGAACAAAAATTTAACTTCTGATTCATATTTATTATAATGTGAAAGCTCACACACATAGAACTTGACCTTGTTTCAGTGACCATGAAGTTAAAATTTAACACTTAGGAAACACAAAAGAAACAGTGAGACAGTGAAACCTCATTTGGTGATGTTAGTGTTGTCTAAAGTAACCTTCAACCTTCCAGTAAAAATACAGGCATCTCAAAAGTAAAGTTTAAGGGCAATAATATTCAGTAGGTTTAGCAAGCAAATTACAGAAACCACGAATAACAAAATGAACACAATATTAATTATAGAAGAAAATTCCAAATACAAGGAGGAAAAAAAATACAAGACGTAACAGGGTATACGGATATCAAATCAATGGATTTTCCATGATTTCCCCCTGCCTGCTCAAAAAACTTTCAGGACAACCAATGTGAAGGCCTCAGGGTATACAGAGGGAAAGATTCTTATAATGCTATTAATAAAGAATCTAGGGCCGAGCTGAATGATTATTGTTGTTGTTGTTTGCCATCGAGTCGGCCCCGACTCATAGCGACCCCTCCTTGGGTTTCCGAGGCAGTATCACTACGGAAGTAGGATTGCCCAACCTTCCTTCCGAGGAGTGGCTGGTGGGTTTGAACCGCCAGCCTTCTGGTTAGCAGTCAAGTGCCTTAGCCACTATGCTACCAGAGCTGGACTCTTCAAAACATATCAGTGTGAACAGCAATGCAAGCCACCTGACACTCAAGAGCAGTTCACAGAACTTCTGAGCAGTGAAAGGACCCACATAAATAAAAGAATAGTAAAGGCAGGAGATTTGGCAGGGGGTTGTAATTACTATAAGGTACTTTTCCAAGGCTGTGCCAAAACCATCCACAGGAAAGCACTTGTTTTTCTACCCAAAACAGACAGCCACACCAACAGTCAGGACACCAGTCCTAGTCAAAGATAGTAAGTTTCAGGTGCAACAAACATACAACCTCCCCTCTCTCCACCTTGGAAAGCAAATCATAGATACATACACACAAAATCCACAAATCTACCCACTAACCAGCGTCCACTGGAACAACACTGAAGGACGGAGAATGAAGACAAACGGATACTGAGGATCCCTATTCTCAGACTCGTAGCACTCACTGAGCAGCTAAAACCCCAAAGCCTCTGCTTAGGTTCTGAGGTCTGGTAGCAGCTGACCCATCATCTGTAGGAAAGACTTCAAAAGAGAACCCACCAACAAGCCGCGCAGGGGGTGCTCTTACCTCACAGGCGGGGGAACCGCAGGCCTTAAGCTTGTCACCATCTCCCTCAGGTAGACCAGTCCGACGTGTGGCCATCATTTCATCTCAAATGACAAAGATGAAGCAAATCCTCTAGGGTCCACATTGGGGGAAAAAATGCAACCACACAGCAGAAAGGAAAGGAATCTACACCAGGATCCAAGGTGGTGCAGGACTGGGGAGCCAAATAATAGTGCCAGGAAACGAAAGTTTTTATGAAGCCCCTTCAAAATGCCTTGATGATTTCCTCAGATTCAACTGACTCCGCCGGCTCCGTCCATTTCTTGAGAATTAAACAAAGAAAAAAGGACGGCGAGGAAGACGCGTCGATGCAGAAAGCGGCCACCTTCCTCCTAGTCCTCCTCGAGTCCAGGAAGAATCTCAGTGTGTCATGAAGGCTCCAGCGTCAGCCCTCAAGCAGATCGTTCCTAGAACAGGAAAAAGTTAAAGGGCATGAACTTTCTCTGTACGCTGAGTCTTGTCCACATGTCTATATCAAGTTCGCGTTACAACACTTGAACGGATTATTTGGTCCATGCTGATGATCAACACAAACGAAAGCTTAAATAATCACTCCATACCAAAAAAGTAAAAAACTGTAAATCAAGGGAAAAATGAGGAAGCGTCAGAACTGCACGCTGGTTGCGTCAAACATGCTTAGGTGTTTTTCTTAAAAACATTTTAATTAGTACATTTTCTAGGCAGAAGAGAGGGAGTATATATTCTTCTGCATCGCTCGGATACGTACACTTAAGGGAAGTTTTCTCCCCATGAAGCTAAAATGGGATAATACTTTTCAAACATCCTATTCGACCCCCTCTGCGCCCAAAAACAACGAACAAAAAGCAAGGCCGGGGCCAGTCAGCTTCGCTCGGCCGGCGTTTACAGGCAGGCCGGCCGGAGCGTCCCGGGCTAAGTCCGGATTGAGTCCGCAAGCTCCGCCGCCGGTTCCGGGTCTCCTGCAGGAGGAGGCTGTTTTCCTTGGCCTCCGGCGGAGCTGGGTGCGGAGCGGTGCAGAGCCGGGCGGGAGACGTGCGCGGTCGCGGGTGGGAACCGGGCGCAGCTCCCTCTCGGGGCATTATTCTTCAGCTACATAAATGAGGCCACAAGTCAAGCAACTTTTATTTAGTTGCTGCTCCCTAAACTACGTCCCGGCAGTACCTTTCCCTTTCCCCGTAGCCACCTAGGGAAAGAAAAAAAAAAAGGGAAAAAGAAAACCACCACCCACCTACCACTATTTCCTCCGCCCCTTCCAGAGGCGGGTCGGTGATCTCTATCTCCCGGGAAGAGGGGCCCAAATATGTACTTTTAAAAAGGTATGGGGAGGCTCGGGGATAAAGGGGGGGGGGGGAAAGGTAAGGGCTTACCCTTCCCGCCCTGCTCTGCCCAAGCTTCAAAGGCGCGCGGGCGAGCTAGAACCCGGTCGCGGGCCGGGCCCGGCCGGGACGCGCTAGGCCGCAGGCTCGGTTAATATTCATGAGCAGACGGGAGGCGCCCCTCCTCCACGGCCGGCCAGCCGAACTCCGACGCCCGCCGCCGGCCTTTGTGCCCTTCCCTCCTCCCTCGGTCCCTCCCTCGCTCTGCACACGCGGGCGCGGCCCCACCGCCCCCGCCTGGCGCCCGCCCTGAGCTCCGTCCCGACCCGAGCTAGCCGAGCCAGCGCCGGGCGAGGTGGCCAGAGGTGGCGGGAAGGGAGGGAGCCCGCTGCGAATCCGGCTCTCCACTGGCCCTGGGAGCGCTGCGCCCTCTCGGCAAATGCGGAAAATAAAACAGACACGCACCAGAGAAAAACGAAGTGAGTGAATCCGGAGGGGGCTTGCGGGTCACGAGACAGCGCAGCCCGCCGCGCCCCGCATGCCTGGCGCGAGCCGGACCAAACGTGAGGACGATCCGGCGCTGCCCACCGCGGCACTCCGAGGCCGCCGCCTCCGACTGGCCGCTCCCAAGCACCGCTGCGACCTGCCCCAGTCGGCCCCGGGCTCTCGGCCGCCGCGGGAGGGCGTGGGGCGGGGCGCCGGCGGCCGCCGGACTGTCCCCTCGCCTCGCCGGGCCGGGCCGGGGCCCCGTTCGGGAGCCCGCAATTGCCAAGTGACAGAAGTGCCTTGCTCTGTTGCCGCGCTGAGCTGTTTCCCGGGGGCGGATTTCTCGCTTCTTCCTCCCTGGATCCACCTCCTCCCACTCCACCTCCTTCCCCTCCCCTCCCCAGGGGAGGCTCTGAGGCTGAATATTTTCTGTCTTGAATAATACGGTCCCCGGGAACCGACCCTGGAGAAGGGGATTAGCCCGTGTGTGCTCGCCAACTCTGTGTGTCTCTGAACCTACAAGCCCCCACCCCACTCACCCACCCACCCACCCCCCAAACCCAGGCACACACAAAACCTTCCCCGCCTTCTCCGATCTCCCCAGCGCAGAGCCGGAGCGGCTAGGAACCGGGGTTTCTGCTAGACGAGGGAAGAGTGACTTAGTGCACGGTTGTCAGGGGCGGAGCGTAAACCCGTTGCTTTCGAGTAGATTCCTATTTACAGCGACCCTATGGGGCAGTGTAAATATGCCCCCATAGGGTTTCCAAAGCTGTAATCTTTACCGAAGCAGACTAGCACATCGTTTTCTCAGAGAGTGGCTGGTAGGTTCAAATCGCGACCTTTTGATTAGCAGCCAGCACTTAACCACTGTGCCACCAGGGCTCCTAAGGGTTGGAGACGGGGAAGAAAATTATAGTTAAATATGCAGAATCAAGGACTCAAAAGTCCTAGACTGAGGCAAAGTCTTGGTGATTTTTTGCCTCTTATTGGCAGCGGGAGAGGAGAGAAGCTGCAACGCGATGTGGGACTTAAAGGGAGTGTCCCTTCGCACCCTACAGCAAAATATCTTCCCGTATTGGGGGTAGCAATGTGTGTGTGTGTGTGTGTAAGAAGCGCTGTTCATTCAAATCATTTCTCTTTTTAAATTTCATCAGCAGCTGAACGAATTTGGCGCGGGTAGTGGAATTGAGAAGAGGTGGTTGCACTTCTCTACACTACTTGTCATGGTGGCCCCAGGCCCAAAGCACTACCAGCGTCTCCCCACCTAACTCCCTGGCCTTGTCAGACCCGGGGGCAGCTTGCTCCGCCCGGCCGCGCCTCACAACATCTCCCGCTGCAAATTGCCCAATCTGGAGACGCTACGAAAGAAAAAGAGCCAATCAGGGGCTGCTGACTTAGGCTGCTCTCCACCCCTTGCCCCTCCTCCATTAGGAAAAGCCACCGCCCCTTGGTCTCTCCTTCCCATCCCGCCTCTTTTCCCTGGAGGTGTCTCTCTCATCCTCACCAGACTGAAGTGGAGTAGCTCGCCAAGGCGGCGGCGCTTGTCACCTTGTCACTCTTATACCCTTCCCCCCATACAATCCCTCCTCCCTTTTTCAGTCCCCCTGCTGATGCTGTTGAGGGTCATTTTTATCTTCACTCCTGCAGGGGACTTAGAGCTATTGTGTCTGCTCAGCTGCCACACCATCCTGAGGGACAAAAAAAGAACAAAACCAAGAAGCTGTGGGGTCTGCTTACCATTTCATTCTTTCTTACCACACGATCCTATGAAAACTTAGAGCCCCCCACACACACACCTCCCGGGTTCCCTCCACACCCGCCACCTGGGGTCTTGTTCCTTGATTTGGGGGACGGGGGCGGGGTAAGAAGGGAACTCCCTGTAGCCTGAGTACTTGTGCCTTAGTTTTCAAGATCTTTCATAGAGGGGAAAATGCAGAACACGTACCTAAAATATATAATTTAAATCCTCAGTCTCGATTTGAATAAAGACTTTCACTAGATCATTTTCATAGGGTCATGAAATTTTCATGTTCGTGACAGCCCCTGACCAACTAGTTAGTCAATAACAGTCAATAACAAAGAATAACATACAGAATATGTTAATACACAAAGAATAAAATAGAGGGCGTGCCTGCCAATTGATAATTTACTAACCACTAAACTATAGCAGCCACTCCTCGGAAGGAAGGTTGGGCAATCCTACTTCCGTAGTGATACTGCCTCGGAAACCCAAGGAGGGGTCGCTATGAGTCGGAGCCGACTCGACGGCACATAACAACAACAACAACAACAAACTATAGCAGTATCCAGTTCTAGATACCGTTGAGTAAATTAATAAGAAATGAATAAAATGCAGGATTCAAGTAGTGTACCTCAGTTAGTTCATTACAGAATGTGTCCAGAAAAGGAAAACAATTTTAGGCACAAAGCTCACAAATGCAAATATGTATGACATAAATTGAGTACCTAACATCTGAGGACGTCTGTTGTTGTTTGTTGTTATGTGCCATCAAGTCGGACCCGACTCATAGTGACCCCTCCTTGGGTTTCCGAGGCAGTATCACTACAGAAGTAGATTGCCCAACCTTCCTTCAGAGGAGCGGCTGGTGAGTTATATTCTTTTAATAAAAATTTTTTATAAATGATGTTTTGAAAAGTTTTCAGTTTGGTAAAGAAGAGTAAATACTGCCTGTGGAAAGAGACGTGAATGAAAACGAGGTTAAAAAAGAAAATAAAGCACTGTTAAGGATTGAATTGTGTACCCCCAAATATGTGTTGTAAATCCTAATCCCTATATGCATGGCTAGGAGCTCTAGTGGCCTAGTGCCTAAGCCATTTGATTGCTAACCAGAAGGCTGGCAGTTCAAATCCACCAGCCACTCTTCGGAAGGATGAGCAATCTACTTCTGTAGAAGATACTGCCTCAGAAACCCAAGGAGGGGTCCAAGAAGGGGATGGAACCCACTCAATGGCAGTGAGTTTGGTTTTGGTTTTTTTATGTGTGGCTATACTCAAGGGCACATAACAACAACAACACAACATAATCCCCTTAGGGAATTGGGGTGTTCTTTGTTATGTTAATGAATGCTTATCATGTAGGTTGCGTCTTAAACTTGAAATATAAAATCATTTTTTAGGTTAAAAAATAAAAAAAAAAGAGCAGATTAGATACAGAAGCACGCAAGTATGGATTGGGGAAGATAGATGTCAGGTCACATGAAGATCACCAAGGCACTCAGGCACAGAAATTGAACAGACAAGGACCTTCTGCCAGAGCTGACAGAGAGAAAAGCCTTCCCCTATAGCCAGTGTTCTAAATTTGCACTCCCAGCCTCCTAAACTATGAGAAAATAAATTTATGTTCATTAAAACTACCTACTTGTATTTCTGCTGGAGCAGCACTAAGAGACACATTTAGAAATCGGTGGGGGGGGGGGGGTGGCAAGTAACCTAAGGAGGCAACATTTCTATAAGAAGCAATAGGATATAAGGATCAAAACTACAGTCCAGCTCCATCATTGACCATGAGATTTTGGGAAATTATTACTTATGTGTTGTTGTTATGTGCCATCGAGTCGGACCTGACTCATAGCGACCCCTCCTTGGGTTTCTGAGGTGATATCACTATGGAAGTAGATTGCCCAACCTTCCTTCCCAGGAGTGGCTGGTGGGTTTGAACTGCCACCCTTCTGGTTAGCAGTCAAATGCCTTAGGCACTATGCCACCAGAGCTCCTTTATGTAGTACAAGAGCTATCAAATAATAACTACTATCTGTCTGGAGGTCTATGAGTCAATGGACTTGATGGCCGTGGTTTATTTTTATTTATTATTATTACTGTTATTACCTATTTAGCACTTCCTGTGTGCTAGGCATTCAGCTATGAACTTTATACTTAATGAGATAGGTATGTGGTGGAACCAGGATTCAAACCGCAGGTGGTCTGGCTCCAGAATCCATGCTTTTATCCATACCAACATACCACCTCTAACACAGTTTTTAGTAACAACAACAGTAACTAACATTTATCACATGCTTACCATTAATCATTGTGTTTTGTGTGTTATGGGTTGAGCTGTGCCCCCCCCCCAGCTACCTTCCCAAAGAAAAAGATATGTTAAAGTACTTACTAACCCTCAGTACCTGTGAATGTCTCCTTATTTGGAAATAAGTTGTTTGAAGACTAGTAAGTTAATAGAAGGTAATACTGCAGTAGTGTGAGCCCTAAGGCAATTGTTGTCCTCATTAGGTGCTGGCAAGTCATTTTCAACTCTTAGCAACACTGTGTACGACAGAGTGAAACACTACCTGGTCCAGCACCATCCTTACAATCTTTGCTATGCATGAGCCCAATGTTGCAGCTACTGTGTCAATCCATCTCTTTGAGAGTCTTCCCCTTTTCACTGACCCTCTACTTTGCCCCACATGATATCCTTCTCCAGGGACTAGTCCTTTGTGACAAAATGACCAAAGTATGACAGACGAAGCCTGGCCATTCTCACTTCTAAAGAACATTCTGGCTATACATCCTCCAAGACAGATGTGTTCATTCATCTACCAGTCCATGGTATCTTCAGTATTCTTCACCAACACAATTCAATAGCATCAGTCCTCCTGCAGTCTTCCAATGCAGCATGATTAGTGTTCTTATAAAAAGATAAGAGATACAGACACAGAGGGAAGGCAGCATGTGAAGACTGAGGCAGAGATTGGAGTTCTGTTGCCACAAGCCATAGAACACCTGGAACTATTAGAAGCTGGGAGAGATAAGAAAAGTTCTTCCCCGAGAGCCTTCAGAGAGAACCTACACTCTAATTTTGGACTTCCAGCCTTCAGAACTGTGAAACAATAAATGTCTGTTGTTTCAAGCCACATGGTCTGTGGTAATTTGTTATAGCAGCTCTGGAAAGCTAATACATAATTAACTTATTCCTACTTCCTGGGGTATGTATGATTATGATTTCTGCTTTACAGAGGTTAAATATTCTATAAGGAGCTCAAATCTTTATAGAAGATTTGAAGGGTGCTATTGAGAGCACCCAAGGAGATCATAAATATAAAGGAGTTTTTAAAATGTAAAAATATTATTCCAATTAAAATATTATAATCAAGCAGGAGTTTGTCCTGTTTCTCCAAGAGGAACCCTACTCTTTATAACATTCCATGAATAGCTGCCAGCAACCACCCTGGTTAATTTAAACTAGTTAACATATAAGCCTAATATCTTTCTGAAGGTATGAGCAATAATAATATTTTACTACATGTTGGAGCTCTCATTTAGCTGCATCCTGAGTAGACCAAAGAGGACGCCCTCTAGGCATCTGACAAGTGGCTGCAAAAAAACCTGTCATACTCCATTCCAAAGGCTAACGGTGCAAATGGTGGAGGATCCAAGCCCTTGAAGTTCTCTTCAGCTACCCACCTTGGGCATTTCACTCATTTACATCTCCACCAGAGGGAGGGCAAGGGAAAGGAAAAGGAGCCAAAGTGTTTTTTTGGGAAAAAAAAAAAAAAAAAAAAATCATGTGGCTACCTGTTGACAGTTCCAGTGAGAGATTTGGTGAAGTAATAGGTTTTGAGTTCATAGTAACTGAAACAAGATTTGAAATCAAGTGTGAGTTTCACAATTGATATCTTGGTTGTATTCTTTATCCTAAATATCAAGGATAAATAAGAGCTAAACGTAATTCTAGCTTTGTTTACTTTGAAAGGCTGGCATTTTTCCCCTTCAAGTATAGCTAATAAACATCTGGGCTTCCTATAATCTCATTCTTAGAGTTTCCCTTGAAATGGCTTCAGAAATTGCTACAGCTATCTTAATAAATGGGAGCTCTGGTGGCGTAGTACCCAAGGCATTTGACTGCTAACCAGAAGGCTGGCAGTTCAAACCCACCAGCCACTCCTTGGAAGGAAGGTTGGGCAATCTACTTCCGTAGTGAAATCGCCTCAGAAACCCAAGAAGGGGTAGCTATGGGTCGGATCCGACTCCACAGCAATGAGGTGAGGTATTAAGAAATACAAGACTACCCTGTGTACTACAGTTCTCCCAATGTAAGCAAGACATTGTTAAAGATGGAAACTATATGCTCAATACAGAAGTTTTGGCTTTGTCAATGATACAAAGATATTGTTTGGTGAACCATATCAAGGAAAGATGTCAAAGCAAGACATAGAACAAGTGTCCTGGCCTGGTCTAATGTTATTCTGTTATAATCTATTGATGATTTTATTCTGTTACAATCTATTGGTTGATACAATCTATTTCTACTCTGAATATAGAAGTAGGATAAGCTAAGAGGCACAGTGTTATCAGTGAATTTTATATATAATAAAATTTATAATTTGAGGTGAAGCATTTGCAAAACTGTGTCTCAGGCAATTAAGACCAAAATCTCCCAGAGGAGTAGGCATTCTTTGGTTTTTAGGAAAACACTATTTGTTTCTTATTCATACAATATCAAAAAGACATATTATCTACTAACATTTCTTTGAAAAAGATTTTCATGGTAAATTAAATAGCTACAGAAATCCTATCTTTCCAGCAAGCCTTTTAACTAGTGTTATAATCAACAGAAGGGAGTAATTTTCCACAATAAACAACTTCCAGGATTCTTCTTCATTCACCATCTCTTTTAAATTAATAATGTAAATTATTTACTATTTAATATCCTGCATTTGTTAACTATGTCATTTATTATTTCTGTCACCACAATTATTATCTTGAATTATTAACTTCTAATTTAGAGAGTAATAATGCTATTTAAGAAGCTCTGATAGTACAGTGATTAAAGCATTCAGCTGCTAATCAAAAGGTGGTGCAATTTGAAGCCCTCAGCTGCTCTATAGGAGAAAGATGAGGCAGTCTGCTTCCATAAAAATTTATAGCCTTGGAAACTGTGGAGCAGTTCTACTCTGTCCTATAGGGTCCCTATGAGTTGGAATCAACTTGATGGCAGTGTGTTTGGATTTTTGGGTTAACAGTCTTCGATGTATACTAAAACAAACCAAACTCATTGCCATCGAGTCGGATCTGACAGTGCCTAGGAAGGGCCTCATACATAATAAAATATTCAGGAATAATTTATCTGCCCTTAGTTTATGGCGATTTTTTTCCTTCTCTGGATTAGTACTATGCTAAGCTTTTCTCTTTATTTTTTACCCTTAATTAGTTACTTCATTATAAATCATCTATATTGTTACTTAAATTACTTTATCTCCTTTCCTATCTAGATTATAAATTTCTGGAAGGCAGATTCCTAGGACTTTTACTTTTTTTCAGACCCGCATAATACCTAGCACAATTTATACACCTGGGAAACTCGGAAACTATGGTAGACGGAAACTTGTTAGAGAAGAAAACTTCCACTAAAATGAGTGATAGAAGAGTGGTAAGACAGCACCTTGTCAAAGACAGAAACATGCCAGACTAAAAAAAAAAAAAAAAAAAAAAACAAGGTAGTCTCACCAAATTCTAGCTCTCCCAAGTCTCAATGTCCATAGATATCACTACAAACTTAGTCAAGAAATGAATGGTGATTATTGTTATTGTGTGCCTTCAAATTGATTCCAACTCATAGTGACCCTATTTGACAGAGTAGAGCTACTACCTAGGGTGTCCTAGGCTGTAATCCTTACATTGCAGATGGTCAGGTCTTCTTCCATGAAGTGGCTGGTGACTTTAAACCATCAACCTTGTGGTTAGTAGCCAAGCACTTAACCATTGCACTACCGATGCTTCTTAAATGATTATTATGTCACTATTATTGATTTTTATACATCAAGAAAGGATGCTTTGTGGCACAGTGGTTAAGTGCTTTGCTGCTAAGGTTGGCAGTTCAAACCTACCAGCTTTTCCGTAAGAGAAAGATGTGATAGTTTGCTTCCCTAAAGAGTTACAACCCTGGAACCCTATGAGGCAGTTCTATTCTGTGCTATAGGATCGCTATGAGTTAGAACTGACTCAGTTGGAATGGGTTTTATACTTCTAGAATTCTAACAACTCTCCAGGTTACAGGAAGATATACGTATGTGTCTGTGTGAATACGCATAAAATGGAGAGTATAAATTACCAAGGGGTATCCACAAAGGGAACATTTAGTATGTGCCTCAGCTACCATAAGTATGTGCCTCAACTTCATCTCTGGAATGCTTTTTTGGCCAAGACACCACATTAAAAATTAGTATCAAATAAATTTTGGCATTTATTATAAAATTTCAACCCATAGTTGACCCATAATCATGTATCTAATATTTTATTTTTACATTCAAGTTATGTTTCAGCACCAGCATCTTCATAATTAAAATGTAATGGTATGATAGTCATATCCACTAGCATTATTAAGAGTTTATTTCTATATTTTAATTAAAAATAAGAATTTAAAATACCCATGTACAAGTTTTCATTTTATCCTAAGAACTGTGAGTTTTATTTAAGTATTCCAATTTCCCTTAAAAATATTTGGCCAGTTTTTAAAGTGTGTCCACCCACCCAACAAAGCAAATCAGAACAGTCTGTGAAAATATTGCACAATCTGGGTAGAAATTCATATTAAAACTGGGAAATTGAATTAAAGTATACTTTTATTAGAATAAAAGGAGCTCTAATGGCACAGTGCTTAAGGCATTTGACTGCTAACCATAAGGTTGGCAGTTCAAACTCTCCAGCCACTCTGAAGAAGGAAGACAGGGTAATCTATGTCTGTAAAGGTTTTCTGTGTCGGAAACCCAATGGTGGTCTCTATGAGTTGGAATCAACTGGATGGCAGTGGATTTTTTTTTTTTTTTTAAAGAATGCTAAATGCCATCCTTTCTAACCAGGAAACTGCTAATAATTTATATCTGGTATATTTCTAGCTATAGGAGCTCTGGTAGCATAGTGCCTAAGGCACTTGACTGTTAACCCGAAGGCTGGCGGTTCAAACCCACAAGCCACTCCTGGGAAGCAAGGTTGGGCAATCTACTTCCATGGTGATACTGCCTTGGAAACCCAAGGAGGGGTTGTTATGAGTCAGATCTGACTCCACGGCAGTGCGTTTGGTTTGGTTTTTATATTTCTAGCTCAGAGCAACCAACCATTTTCCATCAAACAAACAAACAAAAAATATTCTAGACCTCTGTTATAGATTGAATTATGTCCTCACAAAATATATGTTGTAAATCCTAACCTCTATGCCTGTGGTAATCATCCCATTTGGAAATGGATTGTCTCTGTTATGTTAATGGAGAAGGATTAGTGCAGGGTATATCTTGAGTCAATCTCTTTTGAGATAGAAAAAAGATGAAACAAGTGAGCAGAGAAGAGATGGGGGGAAGATTGATACCAAGCCACATAGAGGTCTCCAAGGCACAGGAAACAGAATCTGAAGAGACAAGACCATCCCCCAGAGCTGACAGAGAGAGTAAACCTTTCCCTATAACCTGTGCCCTGAATTCAGACTTCTGGCTTTCTAAACTGTGAGAAAATAATTTCTGTTTGTTAAAACCATCCACTTGTGGTATTTCTGTTATAGTAGCACTAGACAACGAAGACAAACTCCATCTTTATGGGATAGAAGTAGAAAGGATATCTAAAGGTCTCTCCATTCCTTGATTCAGTGAAACTCTAGATATCTTTCAATACTCACAAGCACTATGGATTCCATTCTTTTATTCCTGTCATTGTCTGCATTCCTCAGGAATCCAAAAGTCAACTGAACAAGGGTTCTTCTTTCAGATAGGAAAGGATTGCAGGATAACATGTAGTACTTCACACCTGGGTTTAAATAGGATATAGAGGCAGGCTTGCACAATATTTCTCCTACAAGATTTTTACAATCTTTAATTTTAATTTAAAAATTACAACATCAAATATATATATATATATATATATATTGAAACTATGGAGAGCTCAGTCTCAGACTACTTTCTATGACCCTGGGGATTCTCTTGCCTTCTTCTAGTCTCCTGCTGTGGCTCCCGTTGGCTGAATTCAACAAGAAGCTAGAAGCATGCAAAGATAATTTGTCCACTGTTCTTACTTTATAAACAGCAAATCTAGATACCATATCCTGATCAAAGATGAATGGGAAGGAAATAAAAAGATTGAAGTAAACATTAAACGGTGTGTGTGTATATGTCTGCTGGGGAGATAAAGGAATTTATTCCAAAGAGAAATAAAGTATGCATTATGGAAGACTTTCTCCTATGTTATGGATTGAATTGTGTCTCCCCAAAATACATATTGGAGTTCTGACCCCTCATACCTACAGATTAATTCCATTTGGGAATAAAGTTTTCTTTGCTATTCATGAGGCCGTAACAGTGTAGGGTATGGCCTAAACCTAACCACTGTTAAGTAGTAACACAAAGGGATGAGGGTGAGGCTTTAGCTGTAACATTGTAATTCTTTAAAAAGACAGCTCTGAAAACATAAATATTTGGATTTATAAATAATATGTAACTAAAAGCATTTGTCTTTTGGTGTAGAATGCAAACTAGAGAGGGAGGTAAAGAAGTACCTTTATTACCATTTGGAGTTTTTGTTTCTAATTTTTATGAGAATGCATTACTTACATTTTTAAAATAAGACAAGTTTAAAATGTCTTGCTTTGTACCTTATCTTGTCTGATCAAATACATATAAAAATAAAAGTATTGAGTACTTGAATAATATAAGCTTGAAATAATAATTATCTATCAAACTCTCCACTTTGAAAATAAATACTACCTTCTGTTCAGCCTCCCATGAAATGGTTACAATAATCGATCATATATTAATCCACATAAAATATTCTAATAAATTTCATAAGGTAGAAATAGCATAAAATATTCTTTACTATACACATATATGGGAGTTCTGGTAGCATAGGCCTAAGGCACTTGACTGCTAACCAGAAGGCTGGAGGTTCAAACCTACCAGCCACTCCTTGGAAGAAAGATGGGGCAATCTGCCTCCGTACTGATACTGCCTCAGAAACCCAAGGAGGGGTCACTATGAGTCGGATCCGACTCGACGGTACGTAACAACAATACACATATATATATATATTACATATAAAATATTTTTTGAGTGCTAACCAGAAGGCTGGCGTTTCAAACCCACCAGTCACTCCTTGGAAGGAAGGTGAGGCAATCTACTTCTGTAGAGATATCGCCTCGGAAACCCAAGGAGGGGTTGCAATGAGTGGAATCTGACTCGACAGCAGTGAGTGAGTAAAATGATATACACATATATATTACATATATCCTTTACTCTACAATTAGAAATAGTTCATAAATGCAGAAGCAAAATTCTCAGCCCATTGGAAATGTTCCGATGCTCTCCCAAAACAGATCTTACATTATAAAGGTGATTAAAACCAAAGGAATATCAAGTATTACTAGGGATTATTTTTTGGTACAGTGGGTGGGATTAAAAGATGGTATGATTTGTGTTTTCTGCTTTTCATATTTTTGTAATGTTTCAGGAATTTGCAATAAAAATATATTAATTTTATATTAAAATAATGTATGATTTAAAAAGTGAAAAATGAGAAAATTATATAGTAATCTTGCCTGCCTCAGTTGAGACACATGCATTTTCTCTCCATCATTAGTGGAGATAAAAAATATGTTTGACCGTTCATAAAACCATGCTTGAAAGCAATTACTAAATACACATGTAACTTGAAAAAAAAAAAAGTAATTTTGCTTGAATCAAACACAAAATTGATCAAGAGGTCTATACATAGTATTAGACCATAAAACTGAAAAGAAACAAACTGCCATTGAGTAAATTACAATTCATAGCAACACCTTTGGGTTTCCAAGGTGGTAAATTTTTACAAAAGTGAAGTGGCTGGTGGGTTTGAACTGCCATCCATTTGGTTAGCAGTCAAATGCCATTTGGTTAGCAGTCAAATGCCTTAGGCACTATGTCACCAGAGCTCCTTTATCAGACTATAAGGAAATTCAAATCTATACAGGAAAGAAAATATTCATCTAAGAAACCACTCCAGAGCAAGATCATATATGCAGTATGTTGAAGAATTATATTCACCAGAACTGAAAATGGGATGGGGGGGGGGAGTATTTCCTAGGGGATTTTGCGGACTTCCCTCTGTGTGGAGAAGGGGAAGATGGGATGGGGATGAGTGGCATAGGGCTGCCAGTTCTTGACATTCTAGAGTGGCTTGATTCTATTAATGGTCAGCACTAGACATCTCAGTAACCATTTTCAGTTGGGAGGCTATGGGGAAAGGGAAATCAATAGGAGAGACAAAATGATGGTTAGGGGACTATACAGCTATGAAAGAGGAGACTTTTTAGCAAATTTCCATAGAAGTGAAACATTGAGATGAAGTGAATTGTCTAAAGAGTATTAGGAGTGTTCTTTCTATGTGGTGCCCTGTATAAACCCCATACTGTCTCCACGAAGACAGCTGTCTAGAAAGAGTTGTAGGCACTCAGAAATATCTACTAACAACTTAGCCAAGCCCCTAAATCCAGCAGTGTAACTGAAAGAAACACATGCACATGCTGCTGTAACTGCAGGGTCTCACTGTGCAAGGAGAAGAGGGTGGGGAAAATAAACCATTGTGCAATTTCTGTTCTGCCTCCAGAGACAATTGCTGCTGTGGGGTATCACTGAGCCAATTCTGCCTGATGGCACCCCTATGTGACTGAACAGAGCTGCTCCATAGGGTTTTTTAGGGTGTGATCTTCGTGGGAGAAGATCGCCAGGTCCTTCTCCTGCAAAGTCACTGGGTGAGTTTGAAACTCCTACCTTTCAGTTAACAACCAAATGCTTCAATGTTGTGCTACCAGGGCTTCTTCAGTCAATTAGAGGGGAGCAAAGCCTTGTATAAAATAAAGAAAAGCTAATTTCAAAAGCCTAGTCAGTTCTCTTTTTAGCCAAGAGTTTGAAGACTGTGTTATTTGGAAAAGCAATCTAAGAGACCTTGTTTCTTATGCACAGTTAAGTCCCTTGGCATGGCCCAGAATAAGAAAGGGAGAGGAAAGGTATTGAAACCACTCTGGGATGTAATGCAGAGTGTGCTATCTGCAGTGAGCAGGGGCAATATCACATATTTTGTGGCTTCTGGGAAACCATTTCTTTCCCTCAATGTGGATATAGACTATTGTCTGTCTCTGAGAACTATGTTTGTCTTTGGGAGAAGAAAGTGCGATTGTGTGTGAAGGAATGTAAGTGGGTGTTTTGTGTGAAGGTGTGTTTGAATGTGTTACTTAAGAGTTACAGAGACCAGTAGTTTCTGGAGGAATGAGACTTTTCCCTTACTTTGATACACAAATCTCAAAATCGGAGAGCAGGACTTGGAATGCCAAAGCCAACCCTGGACAGTGAGTATGTATTAACTTTATATTAAAAATAATGTATTAGTTAAAAAGTAAAAAATGAGAAAAATCAAACCTTAATGTCTCCTACTTCAGTTGGAACATATGCATTTTCTCTCCATCATTAGTGGAGATGAAAAATATTTTGTAAGCGTTCATAAAACTATGGCTTAATTCTTCTGCCTGTCAAAGCTCACCTGGATGACTCTGCTGAAGTCTCTAGTTGGCCACTTCTGTGGGGGGTATTGTCTAAAACAAAGGTCAGCAAACTATGACTCATGAGCTAAATCTAGCCCACTGTCTTTTTTTTTTACAATTTAGGTCAAAGTTTACAGAGCAAATTCATTTTCCATACAGCAGTTCATCCACAGTTTCTTTCATGACACTGACTGAAATTCCCCACAATGTAACAGCTCTCTTCCCACTTCCTCCCCATACCTCTTCCCTGTGTCTTTCTTCCCTCCCATGTACTCCTGCCCCACCCCTCCAGCTATCTCCCTGTGTAAACCCTGCCCTACTGTTCTCTCATGATTGATCGCTCCAAGGAGTGTATCTACCTAATATAAATTTCACTCTCCACCCATTTTTTAAAATAAAGTTTTATTAGAATACAGCCACATTAATTCATTTACCACTATAGCTGCTTTCACAATGGCAGAGTCGATAAGTTGAGACAGAGGACATATAGCCTACAAACCCTAAAATATTTACTAATTAGACTTTTATGAAAAATTTTGCTGACATCTGATCTAAAGTCAGCACTTCACAAGGGAAAATTGCATATAATTAACATTGCCTTTGAAAATTCTTTAGGAAATAAAGACGAACATGTTACTCAACAAGCCCCTACCAGTATTTTCTCCAGCAATAGAGGACATCATTACTTCTTCAGGTGAGTGCTGGATAAGGTAGTTGGCATGTTAGTAATCATGTTGTAAGAAAAATATAAATACACTCATCCCTTGGTATCCACTGGGGATTAGTTTCAAGACCCCTGCAAATAGCAAAATCCGCAGATGTTCAAGTCCTTTGTATAAAATGGTGTAATATTTGCATATAACCTATGCACATCCTCCCATATACTTTAAATCATCTCTAGATTACTTATAATACCTAATACAATGTAAATGCTTTGGAATGGGAATTCCAGAACACTTAATTGTGCTCATGAAGAAACTGTATGTAGACCGAGGGGTTGTCGTTCAAACAGAATAAGGGAATAGTGTATGGTTTAAAATCAGGAAGGGTGTGCATCAGAGTTGTATCCTTTCACCATACTTAATCTGTATGCTGAGCAAATAATCTGAGAAGCTGGACTATATGAAGAACATGGCACCAGGATTAGAGGAAGACTCATTAACAACCCGCAATATGCAGATGACAACCTTCCTTACTGAAAGTGAAGAGGACTTAAAGCACTTGCTGATGAATATCAAAGACTACAGTCTTCAGTATGGATTACACCTCAACATAAACAAAACAAAGATCCTCACAATCGGACCAATAAGCAACATCATTATAAACAGAGAAAAGATAGAAGTTGTCAAAGATTTCATTTTACTTGGTTCCATAGTCAACACTCATGAAACAGCAGTCAAGAAATCAGATGTTCTATTGCACTGGGCAAATCTGCTGCAAAAGACCTCTTTAAAGTGTTGAAGAGCAAAGATGTCACTTTGAAGACTAAGGTGAGTCTGATGCAAACCAAGCTATTTTCAATACCTCATATACATGTGAAAGCTGGACACCGAACAAGGACACCAAAGAAGAGTTGATGCCTTTGAATTGTGGTGTTGGGGAAGAATACTGAAAATACCTTGGACTGACAGAAGAATGAACAAATCTGTCCTGGAAGAAATGCATCAAGAATGTTGCTTAGAAGCGAGACTGGCCAGACTTTCTCTCTCCTACTTTGTCATGTGGCCAGAAGGGACTAGTCCCTTTAGAAGGATATAATGCTTGATAAAGTGGAGGGTCAGAAGAAAAGGGGAAGACTCTCAGTAAGGGTTGACAGAGTGGCTGCAACGATGGGCTAAAGCCCAGCAAGGATTATGAGGATGGTGCAGGACATGGCAGTGTTTCATTCTGTTGTACATAGGGTCACTATGAGTCAGAATGGACTTGACAGCACCTAACAACAGCTTAGTCTTTGAGGGACTGCTTTGACCACTTAGTTGCTTTTGTTTTTTCTTTGAATAATTTCAGTCTGTGATTGAATCCACAGCTAAGGAGCACATCTAAATAGCAGAATTGCTCTTAGCACAGTGAGATGACAAGCTTGGGGAAAATGCTACCAAGGAAGGGCATACATGCAGATTTCTTGTCTCCCATCTCATTTTCACTTTTGTGCAAAAGCTTTTAAGAAGATATGCAGGATGTTGTTGTTGTTGTTATGTGCCATCGAGTGGGACCTGACTCATAGCAACCTTTCCTTGGGTTTCTGAGGCAGTATCACTATGGAAGTAGATTGCCCAACCTTCCTTCCAAGGAGTGGATGGTGGGTTTGAATTGCCAGCCTTCTGGTTAGCAGTCAGATGTCTTAAGCACTATGCCACCAGAGCTCCTCACCTGCAGTACAGAAATTGTCATTGTTTTAAGGAGGGGTGTATGCAGAATAGAGCTCTGGTTGCACACTGGTTAAAGCAGTAGGCTGCTAACCAAAATGTTAGCAGTCCAAGCCCACCAGCAGCTATGCGAGAGAAAGATGAGGCAGTCTGCATCAATAAGGAAACAGCCTTGGAAATCTTAGGAGAAAGTTCTTCTCTATCCTCTAGGATCACTATGAATCAATTCAACGGCAGTGGGTTTAGTATGTTGAGTTGAATTTGAGTAACTTAAATGAATATAAGTGAACACCATTTGAGGAAATATGCTATGAAAATTTTGTGCTGTGGATTGCCCTGGTCAGAGAAGGTGAGTGATTTTAGAGTCAGGGAGAGATTTTTTTTTTTTTCAGTACTGTGAAGAATTGGAGAAAGGTCCTTCTGCTGAGAGAGACAGAAGTTAGGCTTTGTGATCAGGAAGACAGGAACATGCCTTGAGAGGGCCCTGTATGAAGTGCTTAATTTATTTTCCTTTTTTTCTAAGACACTGAGAACAGTCCCTTTGCCTATATTACAATTCTCTCCAGTTAGTTCTGAACTTCAGTAAATTTTCTCATGTACTCAAGTTGAGATATTGAGGAAAACCAAAAGATGAGGCAGTGCACAGACAGTTGGCCTTCTCCAAATGCTCCTCTGCCCAGTCTGGCAATGAAACATTCATTGTATCAAAGATGGGAGGAATTGGTGGTTGTCCCAAATGCTAGTACTCTCAAAATTTCTTGCACAACCAGCAAGTGAACAGAGGCCGAACACAAAAACTGGAAGCCACAGGACAGAACAGAGGATAGAAAGGAGACATGTTTTCATGGTTACCTGATTCTGGAACAAACATAAGATAAGCCTGCTATTTCTTTTTTCCCAAAGGTGACTAACTCTTGACAAATGTGGAGAATAAGAGTGTAGCAAAGGGAGAGGAGAGAAAACACATGAATTACATAAACAGAAATACTTTACATTTGAGTGTTTTTAATGTACGTCTTTATTGTTGTTGTTGTTGTTATGTGCTGTCGAGTCAGCCCTGACTCATAGCGACCCCTCCTTGGGTTTCCGAGGCAATATCACTACGGAAGTAGGATTGCCCAACCTTCCTTCCGAGGAGTGGCTGATGGGTTTGAACCACCAGCCATCTGGTGAGCAGTCAAGTGCCTTAGCCACTATGCTACCAGAGCTCCCTACGTCTTTATACAATAAGGTAATTGCTCTTTTTACTTTCACCAACATTTTTTTCTCTCCTCTCTTGGAGACCATTTTTAACCAGATGACAAAGGTTTTTTCAATTCATGGCTATGAGTGCACAAGAAGAAGTACTGCAAAACTGAATTGAGATGTGAATATTGCTACACTACAGCCTTACAACACATCCAACTCAAATTTGTACTTCAGCCAAATTACAATTTGCTGCATGTCAAAGACCTCCAGCTTGCACAAAAGCCCAAGCTGCAAATGTGAAATCTCATTTACTAATTTATAATTGAACTGTCTAATCACTGAAGGGGGAATTTAGGACCTCGATAAGAAGTCTGCTTTAAAATTCCAATTGCATTTTTGGAAATCCAGATTCATCAGGATTACAAAGTAATTTAGTTGATAAAACCAGCAAATTAAGTAGCACCTGAATCTAGTCAAACATACAAAGCCAGTGCTTCTCAACCCTGATAGTGAGAAACTCCTGAGAGCTTTCATGTGATGCCCAGGCCACATTGGAGATCCATTAACTCAGAATCTCTGGGGGGTAATACCTAAGCATCAGTGGTTTTTAAAGTTTCTCAGGTGATTCCATCATGTAGTCAAGGTTGAGAGCTACTGCTCTAGATGAAAGTGGAGATGAAGTTACTGGTCACATCACAGGAACCACAAAAAGGGGGACTTTCTATCTATGCCTTTTTTTACTGTAGAGCAGGAAGCATTTTAGAAGTTCTTATTTAATCCAGAAATGTGAGCTATTCTGTTTAGATTTCATTAAACACGTGTAGGCGATGTCACAACGAAATCACTTTAACCATCTGGCAATGCAACAGGAAGTTATTCTGGTTTTGTAGAAAATGAAACAGGCGAGTGAGGCAGCAATTAAAACTTATCAAAATAGCTTTGATTTTTCTGAGCAATGCAGAAGGGAATTCATCTTTTCCAATGGGATTTTTTCATTCTTCCTTATTTCCATAGAAAGACATGGAAGATTTTAATTTAATTGTGCCAAGATTTAATTTAATTGTGACTGTTATATAAAGAAATTAAATACATTTCAATACTTTAAAGGCTTTCATAAAAACAGAAACCTCAACTTTCTTATTCTTAAAGAGAAAATGTAAGTCAAATCACTGGGCATTTGAAGTGAATTTTGAAGTACTATTACAGCTTAGGGAGCTCTGGTAGCATAGTGCTTAAGGCACTTGACTACTAACCAGAAGGCTGGTGATTCAAACCCATCAGCCACTCCTCAGAAGGAAGATGGGGCAATCTACTTCCATAGTGATACTGCCTCGGAAACCCAAGGAGGGGTCGCTATGTGTTGGGTCCGACTTGACAACATATAACAACAACAACATTACAGCTTAGGGAGCTCTGGTAGTGTAGTGCTTAAGGCACTTGACTGCTAACCAGAAGGCTGGTGATTCAAACCCACCAGCCACTCCTTGGAAGGAAGATGGGGCAATCTACTTCCATAGTGATACTGCCTCAGAAACCAAAGGAGGGGTCGCTATGAGTCGGATCCGACTCAATGGCACACAACAACAATGACAACATTACAACTTTAGGAGCTCAGGTGGTGCAGTGGTTAAGGCATTTGTCTGCTAACAAAAAGTCAGTGGTTGGAACCCACCAGCCATTCAGCAGGAGAAAGATGAGGCAGACTGCTTCCATAAAGATTTATACCCTTGGAAATTTTATAGGGGAGTTCTAATCTGTCCTATAGAGTGAGTCACTATGAGTCAGAAACGACTTGATGGCAGTGAGCTTGGATTTTTTTTTTTTTTTTAATTACAATGGAAACAACTTAAACATGTATGGAGAACTTGACTGTTGCAGGCTGTTGGTAACACTAAGCATTAACCTATGTAAGTGTAAATTAGTTAGGGCTGGCATATTTTGTACTCTGTCCTAGTCATTTACTTCTTCATTGATATTGCTAATACAAATAGGATCCCACTTTGTTGTTCATATCTTATGATCAGTTTTTATTGGAAATTATTTATTTAAAAGATTGTTAACCAACCAATTTGCTGAATATTTTTGTTGGTTGAGTCAAATATAATTTTTTAGATGATTTGCCTTCTTCCTCATATTCACTCTCCACATGTATATATATTTTTTCCATTGCATACGTTGGCTAGAATATCCAGAAATAATGGGTACTAGCAGTGGTGGCAGGTAACATTGCCTTGTTCCTGAATTAACTGGCATATTTTAAGGATTTTCCATTTATTCTTTTGGTTTCAGACAGAAGCCCTTATGTTAAAGAAATATATTTCTAGTACTAATTTACTCATATTTTATTTTTCCTCTTTTCATTGCTGTTGAAAGGAATGATGTTTGATACTACCTTTTTTTTAGCATAATTTAAGGTGGGTATATAATTTCTTATCACTTTATGATGAATAGTATTAATAGATATCCTAATATTAAGCTATCTTTGAGTTCATGTAACCATCACTACTCAGTCATGGTTTATTCTTGTAATATATTACTTAATATTATTTGTTAATATTTTATTATTTTTAATAAATATATGTTTAGTTTGTAGTTTACTGATTTTTATTGTTGTTGCTTTATTTTTAAATTTGTCTTTGGATTGTCTTTGTTAAGATTTGCACACAATGTTGTGTAAATATTCTGATTTCTATGTTGTGCTATAATTTAAATGGTATTAAAATTACCTTTTATGAAATCATCTATGCCAGGTTTTTTCAGTTTCCTGCAGGGATATTTATCCAGATTTTCTCTTTCTTTTTGCATCAATTTTGCTAACTTGTATAGTGCCTCGAAAGGAAGGTTGGGCAATCCTACTTCCGTAGTGATACTGCCTCGGAAACCCAAGGAGGGGTCGCTATGAGTCGGGGCCGACTGGACGGCACTAAACAGAAATACTTTACATTTGAGTGTTTTTAATGTACGTCTTTATTGTTGTTGTTGTTGTTATGTGCTGTCGAGTCAGCCCTGACTCAATAGCGACCCCTCCTTGGGTTTCCGAGGCAATATCACTACGGAAGTAGGATTGCCCAACCTTCCTTCCGAGGAGTGGCTGATGGGTTTGAACCACCAGCCATCTGGTGAGCAGTCAAGTGCCTTAG
>NW_006921622.1:14594427-14602562 GCF_000298275.1 Orycteropus afer afer
TCCTACTTCCGTAGTGATACTGCCTCGGAAACCCAAGGAGGGGTCGCTATGAGTCGGGGCCGACTGGACGGCACATAACAACAACAACAACAATAGTGCCTAAGGCATTTGACTGCTAACCGCAAGACTGGCAGTTCAAACCCACCAGCCACTTCTTGGAAGGAGGATTGGGCAATCTACTTCTATAGTGATACCTCCTCAGAAACTCAAGGAGGGGTTGCTGTGAGTCAGCTCTGACTTGACAGCAGTGAGGTTTTGTTGTTGTTGTTGTTTTGTTTTGTTTTTTCGAGTATATTCCTAGAAAACCCTGAGTAATACATATTTTCAGCTTAGAGTTTCATGTTGTATTCTCTTGTCCCTTTTCACAGTTCTAATGCTATGTATCTTTAGTTTTCTTTTCTGCTTTTTCCTTGATTATTAATAGTAATGGTGGCAGGTAGCATTGCCTTGTTTCCACTTTAACTGGAATGTTTTAAGTAAGATTTGTCCATTAAATGTGGACTTTTGGTTTTAGAATGATATTTTCTTGTTAATAAATATCTCTCTAGTCCTAGTTATTTCAAATTTTCCTTTTGTTCTTTTTATTGGTGTTCTTTTGTTGTTAAGGAGCTCTGGTGGCATAGTGCCTAAGGCATGTGACTGATGACCAGAAGGCTGGAGGTTCAAACCCACGAGCTACTCCTCAGAAGGCAGGTTGGGCAATCTACTTCTGTAGTGATACTGCCTCGGAAATCCAAGGAGGGGTCACTATGAGTTGGTTCTGACTCGACAGCAGTGAGTTTGGTTTTTTTTTTTTTGTTAAATATGAGTTGAATTTCTGTATTTGAATTTTAGAAATAAACAATTTTTAAAATTATTCAATTGTGTAGCTTTTTGTTTTATTTATGTTTTTACATTTATTAACAACTTCTTCATATATTCTTTAAGTTGTCTCAATGTTTTATTGCTTATTGAGCTGAATGCTTAGTTTACTTATTTTTAATCTTTCTTTGTTAATAATAATTTAAGGTTATACATTTTTAGTGAAGTTTTGGCCTCATTCAATACCATAAAACTTGAAATATGGAATTAATTGTTGATATTTTCTAAATTTATTATTGAATTTATAATATCCAAAAATGTTTTAAATTTACAATAAATTTCTTTTTTCCTTCTTTTTTTTTTTCGATTGTGATTTGGGTGAAAATTCACTTTCCATACAGCAGTTCACATACCCTTTGTCTCATGACATTGGCTATAATTTACCACAATGCAACAGCTCCCCTCCCATTTCTTCCTGATAGCAGTTACCTCTTCCCTGTGTCCATCCCTCCATGCACTCCTGTCCCCTGAGCTGTCTCCCTGTGCATAAACAGCCCTTCTTTCTCCCACTATTATTCTCTCCAAGGAGTGCATCTACCTCAGGTACATGTTCAACTCATATGCCTGTCTTTTGTTTGGCTGGAAGCCACAGGTGTGGGTTTAATTCCAGACCTGAAGGGCAGCGAGGGGCCATAGTCTCTGAGGTTCCACCAGGCTCTATCAGACCAGCAAACCTGATCTCCCCCACTGCCTTTTTATTCCCAAATGATTTTGAGTTTTATTCCACATTGTTCTCCCTCTCTATCCACTCTGAGTGGTTGACAGTGGTAGCCGGGCACCATCTAGTTCTTCTGGTCTCATAGTCATATAGGCTGCGGAATTTATGGTGTACCAGTTACTAGGACTAGTTGTTTCCATGAATCTTTGGTTTTCTTCATTCTTCTTTGCTCTGGATGAGGAGAGACCCATAATTGCATCTAGATGGCTGCTTGCAAGCTTTTAAGATCCCAGTTGCTACTCACCAAAGTAGGAGGTGGAACAATGTTTTGTGTAGTATGTTATGCCACTTGAGCTAAATTTACAAGAAATTTCTTAAAGTATTATTTTAAAATTAGTATCTTCTTGTATTGCATTGTGGTCAGAATATTTCCTGTAGTATTTTCTGCTTTGGGGAACTTACTGAAATTTTCTTTGTAGCTTGAATTATGAATGGTTTGTGTAAAAAGCTCATAAATATTTGGTGTTAATATGGAATCCTTAGGATATAAACCTGTGGACATTTGCTAAATTAAGCTCATTAGTTTCCAATGCAGTATCTCTACAGAAGTGGACTGCCTAATCTTCCTTCCAAGGAGTGGCAGGTGGGTTTGAACTGCCAGCGTTCTGGTTAGCAATCAAATGCCTTAGGCACTATGCCACCAGAGCTCGTGTTAAGTGTTAATTTTTCTCTAGTATTATTAACTTTTTACCTAGTGGATCCATCAAGACTGAAAAAAGATATATTATTTTGTCTTAAGAATTGTCAGGGTGGTCCTGTTTTGCTTTATATTTTGTACATTTTGTATTATAAAGTTTTGTGCTTATATCCTAAATATGGATAGTATCTTTATCTATAAAATAAATTACTCCATATTTTTTTCCTGCTGTTTGTTTGTATTTGTTTATATTATCTTTACTCATTCTTTTATTTTTAACTATTTTGTATTATTTTATTTTAGTAGTTGTTGCAGTTGATAGTTGGGTGCTGCCGAATTGGTTCTGACTCATAGAGTCCTATGTACAACAGAAAGAAACACTGCCTGGCCTGTACCATCCTCACAATCATTGCCACGTTTGAGCCCACTGTTGCAGTCACCCATCTTGTTAAGGGTCCTCTTCTTTTTCAGTAACCCTCTATTTTACCAAGCATGCTATCCTTCATCAGGAACTGGTCTCTCCTGATAACACGTCCAAAGTATGTGAGACAAAGTCTCACTGTCCTCACTTCTAAGAAGCATTCTGGATCTACAACTTCCAAGATGATGTGTTTGTTCTTGTGACAGTCCATGTTATATTCTTCACCAACAACACAATTCAATGCCATCTGTTCATCTTTGGTCTTCCTTATTCATTATCCAGCTTTTGCATGCAAATGAGGCAATTGAAAACACTGTGGCTTGGATCAGGCTCACCTTAGACCTCAAAGTGACATCTTTGCTTTTAACATGTCAAAGAGGTCCAGCAGATTTGCCCAATACAATACATCCTTTGATTTTTTGACTGCTGCTTCCAGGGGTGTTGATTGTGAATCCAAGTAAAATGAAATACTTGTCAATTTCAATCTTTTCTCTGTTTATCATGATGTTGTTTATTGATCCACTTGTGAGGATTTTGTTTTCTTTATGTTGAAGTGTAATCCACACTGGAGGCTGTACTCTTTGACCTCCATCAGTAAGTACTTCAAGTCCTCTTCTCCTACAGCAAGCAAGGTTATGTCACTGCATATTACAGGTTGTTAATGAGTCTCCCTAAAATCCTGATGCGACATTCTTCTTTATATAGTCCAGCTTCTTGGATTATTTGCTTAGAATACATATTGAATAAGTATGGTGAAAGGATACAATCCTTACACACACCTTTCCTTTTAAACCATTCAGTATCTCTTTTTCTGTTCAAACAACTGGTCTTGTTCTATGTACATGTTCCTCATGAGCACAAGTAAGGGTTCTGGAATTCTAATTCTTCACAACATTATCCATAATTTGTTATGGTCCATGCAGTCAAATGCCTTTGCATAGTCAGGAAAACACAGGTAAACATCTTTCTGGTATTCTTTGCTTTCAGCCAAGATCCATCTGACAGCAGTGATGATATTCCTTATTCCATGTCCTCTTCTGAATCTGACTTTAATTTCTGGCAGTTTTCTGTTGATGTACTGCTGCAACCATCTTTGAATTATTTTCAGCAAAAGTTTACTTGTGTATGATGTTGTTCAGTAATTTCCACATTCTGTTGGATCACCTTTCATTAAAATGGGCACAAATATGGATCTCTTCCTATTTGGATTTCTTGGCTTACACAAGTGGGCAACTGCAGAAATGCATTCATTTGTTAAAACATTTCAAACAGTAGTCCATCACTTCCAGAAGCTTTGTTTTTTTGACAATGCCTTCCATGCAGCTTGGACTTCTTCTTTTAATAATATTGGTTATTGATCATATGCTACTGCCTGAAATGACTGCACATTGACCAATTCTTTTTGGTTCAGTAACTATGTATTCCTTCCAACTTCTTTTGGTGCTTCCTGCATCATTCAATATTTGCCCATAGAATCCTTCAAATTGCAACTAAAAACCAAACTCATGGCCATCAAGTCAATTCTAACTCATAGTGACCCCCTTTGGGTTTCTGAGGTGATAAATCTTTAGCGAAGTAGATTGCTGCCAAAGGAGCAGGAAGGCCACATCTTCTGACTTCCTCTAACTGCACAAGTGGAAGACAGAATCACTATCAGTAGCCCAAGGCCCATTACTGTGAGGCCAGACATGCTACCTCCCTCCAGCCCTTTCACCAACCCTGACACCAACCGTTCCTCCCTCAGCACCCACCACCTCTCTGCTGGGTTCAATAATTCACTGCAGTGGCCACACAGAATTCAAAGATTATGGGGTTTATTAGGGAAGCAGCAGGCTATAATTCAAGTTCAAGAACAATGCTAAATCTCTCTCAGCCTGCTGTCTCTCAGCCAACAGTCTCTCACAGTCTCTCTCCTAGCAGTGCATGTGCCTCAGTGTCTCTCTTAGCAATGTGTGTTTCTTGCGTCTCTTTCCTAGCAGCACATGTCTCTTGGGAGTGCATATCTCTCAGAAGTGCTTTTCTCTCAGGAGCATGTTTCTCTCAGCAACACGTCCTTCTCAACCAGCAGTCAGAGAGACTTCTGCCCCTAGGAGGCCTCCTTTTGAGCCTGGCAGAGTGACCAAACTAGCCAATCATAACATCAGAATTCTAAGCATCTGAGAGAGAGCGAACTTCCCAGAACATTGCTTTGTGCCACTCTCAACAGAAATACCCCAGGTGGATAACTTTAATAACCAGGAGTTCCTCAGTTGCTCACAGAAAATTCCACTATGGAGTTTACAAAGATTTATGCTAGAAAAGCTGTACCAGGCAATTGCCCAGTCTTCCTTCCACAGAGTGGCTGGTGGGTTTGAACCGCCAACCTTCTGGTTAGCAGTCAAATGCCTTAGGGACTACACCACCAAAGCTCCTTAAGCTGGAGGGTTGAATTTTTTCTTTAGTTCTTTCTGCTTAAGAAATGCCAAGCATGTTCTTCCCTTTTGTTTTTCTAAATCCAGGGGTTTGCATGTTTCATTATAATACTTTACCCTGTCTTGTCAAACTGCCCTTTGAAGTCTTATGTTCAGCTCTTTTACTTGATCACTTCTTTCATTCACTTTATCTACTCTATGTTCAAGACCAAGTTTCAGAGTCTCTTCTGATATCCACGTCGTTTTTTTTTTTTCTTTTTCCTTGTCTCTTTAATGATCTTTTCCTTTCTTCATGTATGATGTCCTCAATGTCATCCCACAACTCATCTGATCTTTGGCCATTAATGTTCAATGTGTCTAAACTATTCTTGAGATAAGCTCTAAATTCAGGTAGAAAATTCTCAAGGTCATATTTGGTTCTCATGGATTTGTTTTCATTTTCTTCAGCTTCAACTTGAACTTGCATATGAGCAACTGATGGTCTGTTCCACAGTCAGCCCCTGGCTTTGTTCTAACTGATGATATTGAGTGTCTCCTTCTCTTTCCACAGATGTACTTAATTTTATTCTTACGTATTCCATCCAAGGAGATCCATGTATTTAGCAGTATCTGTTTTAAATAACATAAAGGTGGGTTTGTTTTTGGACCGGTTTGAGAGTCTGTCTTAACAGGGGCACTTAATTGTATAATAACTGAACTATTAGTGTGGTGTAAGTGAATTACTAATATATGGCCATGATCTTGTGGCTCCCACAAAATAATTGGGTAGGCTTATGCAAATATGATGCTTATGATCCATCAAGAGGACTGTACAACCTACTAATAATGCAAATAAGGTGCATGGAATTCTTGTGGGTGTGAGACTTGCAAATAGGGTACATGGAAACTTTGTAAGCAATTGGTCCTTTTTGCAATCTTGCTAGGCTTAAAAGGAGCCAACCCCAGAGTCTAAGAGGGGAACCTCACTATCAGAAAAGGGCCAGGAGTACAGCATGTGTTTTGGACCCAAGTTTCCTTCACTGAGACCCAAGAAACAAAGAGAATTGTAACAGTGGAAGGTGCGAGATGGCAGGAAGCAGTGGTAAGCACAGCAGGGAAACAGCAGCAGCAGAATTAAGAGACCAGTGAGACAGTGGTGGGCTTTCTGGTTCATGGAGTGAGGCAGCTACAAACAAATGGGAGTGAGAGAGCTGAGCGCCAAGGGCAGGAGGCTTGCTGATGGAATGGGTGCCTCCAGGCTTTTGTTGGCAGAGCTAAAAAGCTGTAACATTTCCTTGACCAGGGCTGAGGCCAGGCCCAAGTGAGGCCAGGTCCAGAGGCCAGACCAGAGCAGAGACCCAGACCAAGAGCTCAGAGCCCAGGACAGCAGCCAAATATAAATAAACTCTCCGAATCCAAGAACTATATTTTGAGTTGTCCCTGTTATTTCCAAGTTGACAAGTTGATCCTGATACTTAATTGTAAACTGTTACTTACCTAATAAACCTCATAACTCTGTGTATGATCAGTCAGTTCTGTCTGGCCACTACAATGAATTATTGAAGCCAGCAGAGAAGTAGAGGGTGTGATGGGAGGGACAGCTGGTGTCAGATTGGTAAAAAGTTGTAGAGGTTTGTCTGACCTCTCTCAGAGGAATCTGCCTTGGGCTAAGATTGATCTTGATCCTCCTTCCCTTTTGTGAAGTTAGATGAAGAAGTCTGATGCCACACCATTTGTGTGTGTGTGTGTGTGTGTGTGTGTGTGATTTGGGTGAAAATTTACAGAGCAAATTCATTTTCCATATAGCAGTTCACACACACACATTGTCTCATGACATTGACTACAATTTACCCCAATGCAACAGCTCCCCTCCCACTTCCTCCCAATAGTTACCTCTTCCCTGTGTCCATCCCTCCATGCACTCCTGTCCCCTGAGCTATCTTCCTGTGCATAAACAGCCCTTCTTTCTCCCATGATTATTCTGAGAAGTGTATCTACCTCAGGCAAATGTTCAATGCATATGCCTGTCCTTTGTTTGGCTGGAAGCCATAGGTGTGAGTGCAATTCCAGACCTGAAGGGCAGTTAGGGGCCATAGTCTCAGTGGTTCCACCAAGCTCTATCAGACTAGCAAACCTGGTCCCCCTCTTTTTCTTTTCAAATGATTTTGAGTTTTGTTCCACTTCCACATTGTTCTCCCTCTCTATCCAGGATCTCCTACATAGATCCCCCTCCAAGTGGTTGACCATGGTAGCCGGGCACCATCTAGTTCTTCTGGTCTCATAGTTGTCTAGGCTGCAGATCGCATGGTGTACCAGTCACTAGGACTAATTGTGTCCATGAATCTTTGGTTTTCTTTCTTCTTCTTTGCTCTGGATGAGAAGAGACCCATTGTTGCAGCTATAGATGGCTGCTTGCAAGTTTTTAAGATCTCAGTCACTACTCACCAAAGTAGGAGGTGGAACAATGTATTTTGTAGTATGTTATGCCAGTTGAGCTTGATGTCCCCTGTGGCTTTTTTTTACAGTTATTTTTGTCATCTTATTTGATCATGTTCACTTTTGATATTTTTATACTGTTTTCCTTTTTCTTTTTGACATATTGACCAAAATTATTTGTACCTTCTTCTTGTGATTTTGAGGTTATGAACTCTATTCTCATTTTCACCATTTCTAGTTTTACTGTAAGTATACAAATGAAACACTTAGTGAACTTTTACTATATATTTCTCATTTTTCACATTCAAGTTTTTCTTAAAATAATGAGGGATTTAAGATTTAAGATTATATTATCATTATATTATCATTATCCATGTAATACTTTTTTAGAAAAGGAAATGTCGCCAATCTTTATGTCGTTTCAAGAACAAATAGCAAGTATGCAGTCTTAACTGTGTTTTCTCTATTTAGTTGACTAGGTCATGTCTTTTAATGTGCTATTTCCTTGAGTTTTCTTCCTTTTAACTTTTTAGTTTAAAGAATTTCTTCAATTCCTTTCCAGTCCCTCACCACCTACCAGAAAGAACACTAGAGTGATAAATCTGATATCTTTTCATTGCCCTTGAACATAAACAACAAAAACAACAGTTTTAGAGGTTTTTTTTTTTTTTT
>NW_006921622.1:14606462-14607562 GCF_000298275.1 Orycteropus afer afer
TATCTTCTGTGTCTGTGTTAATTGGTTTCTCTTTTCTTTGTTGAAGAGGGTCTGTGCAATCCTTCTGCCTAGTCCGCCATCTTGCCGGAACTCCCTAGAGGTATTTTTAATTTTTAAAACTTTTCTTTTGATAAAATTGTAGATGTACATACAGTTATAAGAAAGCAGAGAGATCCCCCTTACCCATTATTTAGTTTCCTCTAATGGTAACATCTTGCAAAATCTTTATTCTTCCCTTCCCAGGTTCTAGTTTTCAACTTTTTTTCTTTGCCCTGTTCCTGGTTCCAATGGTTTTTCTTTTCTTTTTTCTTTCTTTCTTGTATGTAATCCTGTTCCTTGTTTTTCTTTCTGCATTTTTCCCATTTTTTTTCATTATTCTCCTTCTCTATTTTTTCTCTTATTGTCCTCTCCCAAGATATTGTGGTGTTTTTGTTTTTGTTTTTTTCCCTTTTCTCTTTTTTGGTTACTGTTCCTGTGTGATTATATGGTATGTTTGTTGTTCATTTGCTGTTATTTATTTTTTTTTATGGTTATTCAACTGTGATTTTTGTCTAACTGAGTGGGAGACAGCAACATCCCCATATGACAACTATACCCACACCTCCTGTAGCTTCACTTACTGAGTGAGAGCCACCACCTCCTTCTCCACCAACGGGCCTATGATAAATAACTCACCCTTAGCTGCTCATCACAAACAGTTAACAGAGATCTAAATACAACAATATCACAGTCTCTTGGAGACAACAGACCATCACAGTCCACACAAAAAAGCAAGATAAAGTGGTAGAAACAAGGAAGCAGGATACAGAAACAGAACACATCCCTGAAGAAAGCATCAGAAATCCCTGATAAGGAATTCAAAAGAATTATATTTTGGTATCTTCAAAAGATTGAGAGATAGACCAAGGAAAACACAGAAAAAAACCCAGAAGAATTTTGGAAGAAAATACAAAAACAAAATGACAAAATAAATGAAAAAATGAGAAATGATTCAAAATCTACAGATAGAAATTCAGAAGAATAATACTAAATTGTCAGAAATAGATAACACATTGGAAGGGCAAAGGAGTAGAATTAATGCAATGGAAGACAGAATTAAT
>NW_006921622.1:14614292-14617734 GCF_000298275.1 Orycteropus afer afer
ATCCCTTCCAAGTGGATGACAGTGGTAGCCGGGCACCATCTAGTTCTTCTGGTCTCATAGTTGTATAGCCTGCAGATTGGATGGTGTACCAGTCGCTAGTACTGATTGTTTCCATCAATTTTGGTTTTCTTCTTTCTTCTTTGCTCTTGATGAGGAGAGACCCATCGTTGCATCTAGATGGCAGCTTGCTAGCCTTTAAGATCCCTTTCGCTACTCGCCAAAGTAGGAGGTGGAACAATGTTAAACAAAGCACTATTGGAGAAGAAGAACAAAGTAGGAGGTCTCACTGCCAGATCTCAAAACCTATTATACAGCCACAGTAGTCAAAACTGCCTGGTATTGGTACAATGGAAGACACATAGACCAATGGAATAGAATTGAGAACCCAGATATAGATCCATCGACCTGTGGTCAGCTGATCTTTGACAAAGGGCCGAAATCCATAAATGGGGAAGAGAATGTTTGTTTAATAAATGGTGCTGGCAAAACTGGAGATCCATTTGCAGAAAAATGAAAAAAGATCTGTACCTCACACCATACACAAAAACTAACTCCAGAGGGATCAAAGACTTAAATGTCAAACCTAAAAGTACAGAGTTCTTCAAGGAAAAACTAGGGGCAAATTTAATTTAATTTATGGCATAAATAGACTATCAAGCATAACCTAAAATGCAGAAACAGCAGAAGAGAAACTAGATGAATGGGACCTTCTAAAAATTAAATTTTTGTGTGCTTCCAAAGACTTCTCCAAAAGAATCAAAACGGAACCTAAAGATTGGGAAAGAATATTTGGCAATGACATATCTGACAAGGGAGTTCTCTCTAGAATTTATAGAAAGCTCCAACACCTCAATAACAAAAAGATAAATAATCCAATTAGAAAATGGGCAGAAGACATGAATAGATACTTCGTCAAGGAGGATATTCAGGGGGCCAACAAACATATGAAGAAATGCTTACGATCATTAGCTATTAGAGAGATGCAAATCAAAACAACAATGAGATACCATCTTGCCCCAGCACTAGTAGCAAAGTTCAACAAGACAGAAAATAACAAATGCTGGAGAGGATGCAGAGAACTCAGGACTCTCATACACTGCTGGTGGGACTGTAGAATGGTACAATAACTGTGGAAAGCAGTATGGTGATTCCTTAAAAAGTTGGAAATACAAATACCATTTGATCCAGCCATTCCATTACTAGGTATATATCCTAAAGAAGTGAGAGCCATGACAAGAACAGACATATGAACACCTATGTTCATCACAGCACTATTTACAATAGCAAAAATTTAGAAATAATCTAGGTGTCCATCAACTGAGGAATAGATAACCAAACTGTGGTACATACACACAATGGAATAGTATGCAACCTGAAAGAATAATGTAGAATCTGCAAAATACCATATAGTGTGGATGAATTTGGAGTATATTATGCTGAGTGAAATAAGTCAATCACAGAAGGACAAATATTGTATCAGTCCATTATTGTAAAAGCCAAGGAACAGTTTATATATGGAAGGAAATGTTCTTTGTTGGTTACCAGGGATGGGAGTGTAGGGTAGGGAACACTGTTAGATAGGTAGAGAGATAAGTATTGATTTGGGTGAAGAGAAGGTCAACGTACCAAATGTGAGTGATCAACATGGTAGCATTGAGGAAGAGGAAGACCTAGAGAGGTACATGGGAGGTGCAGACAACAATGATGAGCCCTTTTGCATACAGTACTGCATTGTCAGTGAAGGCAATCACAGGTATACGGGTGGATAGATGGGTGGACAGGCTGAACTATTAGGTAATGTCTATGCAACATGGAGTGTACCAAAGACCATGTATAGGTTTGGCAGACAATGATTCTACAAGTGTATTTGTATGTTCAATAAGAATTGCCAAAGGTATAATAGAGATGACAAAGGACAAGTTTGTAGTCACTTCTTGGTTACAGCCAGCTACACAGAGGGACTGAGTAGTTGATCCTGTGGGCTTGGAGCCATAGTCACAGGGGACATCAAGCTCTATTGGCATAACATATTGCACAAAACATTTTTCCACCTCCTACTTTGGCAACTAGTGACTGGGATCTTAAAAGCTTGCAAGCTTCCATCTAGATGCAACAATGGGTCTCTCCTCTTCCAGAGCAAAGAAGCATGAAGAAAACCAAAACTTTATGGAAACAATTAGTCCAAGCAACTGGTCCACCATGCAATCCTCAGCCTATAGAACGATGAGACCAGAAGAACTAGATGGTGCCCAGCTACCACTGGCAACCACTCAGAGGGGGATCTATGTAGGAGATACTGGATAGAGAGGGAGAACAATGTGAAAAAAATCTCCAAATCTTTTGGAAAAAAAAAGGGGGGAACCAGGTTTGCTGGTCTGATAGAGCCTGGTGGAACCACTGAGACTATGGCCCTGGAAAAACTGCAAGGAGACCACATGTTCTGACCTCCTCTAATCCCACAAGAGGAAGACAGAACTACCATCAATAGCCCAAGGCCTATTCCTGCGAGGCCAGACATGCTGCCTCCCTCCAGCCCTTTCTCCAACCATTCCTCCCAAAGAACCCACCACCTCTCTCCTGGGTTCGCTAATTTGCTGCAGTGGCCACACAGAGCTCACAGATTATGGGGCTTATTAGGGAAGCACCACAGGCTACAATTTGAGTTCAGGAAAAATGCTTAGCCTCTCTCCCAGCCCACCATCCCTCAGCCAATAGTTTCTCACAGTCTCTTTCCCAGCAGTGCTGGTCCCTCGGTGTCTCACTCAGCAATACATGTGTTTTGCATTTCTTTCCCAGCAGCACATGTCTCTTTCAGAAGTGGGTGTCTCTTTCAGCAGCACGTCTTCCTCAACCAACAGTCAGAGAGAGAGAGAGAGTTCTGCCTCTAGGAGGCCTCCTTTTGAGCCCGGCAGGGTGGTCAAACTAGCCAATCATAGCATCAGAACTCTAAGCACTTGAGAGAGAGTGGGCACCTCCCAGAACATTGTTTTGTGCCACTCCCAACAGAAATACTCCAGATGGACAACTTCAGCAATCAGGAGCTCCTCAGTTGCTCATTCCACCACTGAGTTTACAATGACTTATGGGTAGAAAAGCCATACTAAGTAATTTACTACACTGCAGGCCCCTAGCTGCCCTTCAGGTCTGGAATTAAACCCACACCTGTGGCTTCCAGCCAAACAAAAGACAGGCATAAGAGTTGAGCATGTACCTGAGGTAGATACACTCCTTGAAGAGAACAATCATGAGAGAAAGAGGGGCTGTTTATGCACAGGGAGACAGCTCAGGGGGAAGGAGTGCAAGGAGGGATGGACACAGGGAAGAGGTGGCTATTGGGAGGAAGTGGGAGGGGAGCTGTTGCATTGGGGTAAATTGTAGTCAATGTCATGAGACAATGTGTGTGTGAACTGCTATATGGAAAGTGAATTTGCCCTGTAAACTT
>NW_006921622.1:14618847-14622031 GCF_000298275.1 Orycteropus afer afer
CCTTCTATGCATGTGAGAGCTGGACAATGAATAAGGAAGACCTGAAGAAGAGTTGATGCTTTTGAGTTGTGGTGCTGGCAAAGAATGCTGAATGTACCATAGACTGCTAAAAGAACTAACAGATCTGTCCTGGAGGAAGTATACCCGAAATGCTCCTTGGAAGCGAGAATGGCCAGACTTGTCTCACCTATTCTGGTCTTGTTGTCAGAAGGGACCATTCCTTGGAGAAGGATATCATGCTTGGTAGGGTGGAGAGTCGATGAAAGAGGGGGAGGCCTTCAACGAGATGGATTGACACAGTGGCTGTGATGATGGGCTCAAGTATAGCAGGGATCGTGGAGCTGGTGCGGGATTCGGCAGTGTTTCGTTCTGCTGTATGTGGGGTCACTATGGGTCGGAAACGAATCCATGGCACCTAACAACAACAACAAATTTCTATTTGTTAAAGTCACTCACTTGTGGTATTTCTGTTATTGCAGCTGTAGATAACTAAGGCATGTATGTGTCTTGTTATATTTGTTTTATATCTTGTGCCAAGGGTTTCTAATTATGGAAGCAATAAGGAAAAGTAACACTTTATATTTTATAATGGGTCAAAATAGAGTAGACATTAAGCATTCAAGTTCTGCTCTCAGACTGCTGAGGTCCAAATCCTGCCTCAACTATGTTCTGGCTTTGAAAACTTAAGCAACTTCTCTTTTCTTAGTCTTTCAGTCCACAAATTGGGAGTGAGACTTGCTTTGTTTTGAAGATTTGATGACCTAATGCATGCTAAGTGCTTCAAACAATACCTATAATATAGAAAATACATGAATAATTTTAGTTTTAAAGGATTCATTTGTATATCTTAAAATACATAATATATTCTAATTTTTGCTTTACTCTCTTGATGTTTTATATTACAGAAAACAGTTTTGATGCCAATTCCCCACACTCTTTTTAGTAACCTTTTTTTAGACATGTCTATGCTGCTTGTGGGAGCTCTGGTAGCATAGTGGCTAAGGCACTTTCCTGCTAACCAGACGGCTGGCGGTTCAAACCCACCAGCCACTCCTTGGAAGGAAGGTTGGGCAATCCTACTTCCGAAGTGATACTGCCTCGGAAACCCAAGGAGGGGTCGCTATGAGTCGGGGCCGACTCGACGGCACATAACAACAACAACAACATGCTGCTTATGGGGTTTTTATTTTTCCTTGCATTTCCAAGATGTCATAAATATACATATAAGAGAATGTCTATTCATGCTTAATAAATATTAGATAAGCTAAAAATCCGAAATTTAAATTAAAAAATTTAAATTAAAAATTTAAATCTGAAATTGTAAGTTTTCTGTGACTCAGAGAAACATAGCCAGATCAATTGTTTTTCAATTAAAGCTTATATGCACTAATCTTGCCCAGATTTCCTGAATTTCTAGGCATGTACAAGACACTCTTTCCCTTGTGTAATGTTAAATTTCTTTAATTATCTCAGGTATTGGGAAGAGAAGACTATAAAGAAAGGGAAAGGAAGTACTCAGTTCAATATAAAACTCCATTATTCTATTGAAATCAAAGAGATAAATGAATTTACTAGCATTCGTTCTTCTTCTAAGGTTCCTATTAACATAATGTTAGAATGTACTTGAATTTGTATGTATTTAAAGGCATAAAATATACCTTCAAAGTATAAAGATAAAAAAAGTTATTTTGTGAGTGACAAAGAAGTAACAAGCAAATCATTATTAACATAGTAATCATTTAATGGCACTTTCCAATCCTTGCATCATTTTAAAAGGATCTATACAAATCATGTGAGAAGTATCTTCATAATTACCAACAATATCAAATACTGTTGATGTTTAACAACAATATCTTAACATTTAAAATTCTATCCAAAAACATACGATTCCAAAATGCATTTGATAAATGCATAAATCTTTCCACATGGGGGAATTGACACTTGGATAAGTGGCTAAAACTGTAAGATTAGTAAATAAGTTATAATGCATTTTTAAATACAATATTATGTGGTTATTAAATGGATTGGACACACACACACGCACACACACATATATATGCACTGAAATGATCATCTGATAAAGTAAGCCCTCTTCTTTATATTAGTTTTCTAGGCTATTCTTCTTTGATTATTTATCTAAGGAAATCTCATTAAAATTTTAAATAAAATATTAAGTGGATAAATTAATTTGGAGAGAATTCACACTTTTAGAACATAAGAATAGGATATTAAGCATTCCCAATCATAAATGTAAATTTTCTCTTCAGTTATTTGTCATCTTTTATGACCCTCAGTGAAGTTTTATAATTTTTTCACATCATTCCTATTTCTTGTTCAGTATATCCTTCTCAATGCCATGGAGTCAGATTCAACTCATAGCGACCCCTCCCTTGGGTTTCCAAGACAGTATCACTACAGAAGTAGATTGCCCAATCTTCCTTCTGAGGAGTGGCTGGTGAGTTTGAACCGCCAGCCTTCTGGTTAGCAGTCAAATGCCTTAGGCACTATGGCCCCAGAGCTCCTAGTTTATCCTTAGGTATTTAATAATACATATTGATTTGTGATTTTGTTATTTGCTATCTTTTTGAAGAATTATTATTGGTATACAGGAAACTGATCAATTTTGCATATTTTTTTATGACTGATCAAAATATTAAACTCTTTCATTAGTTTTAATAGCTTTTGTCCCCTCTTCTTTCTGATATTTATGCCTATTTGTTTTTTGTGACTAGAACGTCCAGAACAATTTTGAATAACAGCAGTGATAAAGGGAAGAAGTACTGGATAATATTATTTCCTTGTTGCTGTTGTTAGGTGCCATCGAGTTGGCTCTGACTCATAGTGACCTTATGTACAACAGAACGAAACATTGCCTGGTCCTGTGCCAGTCTCACAATCCTTGCTATATCTGAGCTCATCCTTGCAGTCACTGTGTCAATCCATCTGGTTAAGGGGCTTCCCCTTTTTTTGCTGATCCTCCACTTTACCAACAAGCATAATATCCTTTTCCAGGGAATAGTCCCTTCTAACAACATGACCTCTGGTATCATAGTGGCTAAAGCACTTGACTGCTAACCAGAAGGCTGGCGGTTTAAATCCATCAGCCACTCCTCGGAAGGAAGGTTGGGCAATCCTACTTCCGTAGTGATACTGCCTCGGAAACCCAAGGAGGGGTCACTATGAG
>NW_006921622.1:14622681-14624303 GCF_000298275.1 Orycteropus afer afer
TTTTTTTTTTTTTTTTTAATGTTGTGGTGTAATCTGTACTGCAGACTGTAGTCTTTACTCTTCATTACTAAGTACTTCAAGTCACCTACACTTTCAGCAAGCAAGGCTGTGTCCTCTGCATATTGAAGGTTGTTAATGAGTCTTCCTCCAGTCCTGATGCCACATTCTTCTTCATATAGTCCAGCTTCTGGGATTGTTTGCTCAGCATACATATCAAATAAGTACGGTGAAAAGATATGACTCTGACACACTCCCTTCCTGATTTTAAACCATGCAGTATCCACTTGTTCTGTTTGAACGACAGCCTCTATGTACAGGTTCCTCCTGAGCACAGTTAAGTCTTCGGGTATTCCTATTCTTCTCAATGTTATCCATAATTTGTTATGATCCATACAGTTGAATGCTTTTGCAGAGTTAATAAAACACAAATAAACATCTTTCTAGTATTCTTTACTTTCAGCCAAGATCCATCATCCATGTCCTCTTCTGAATCCAGCTTGCATTTCTGAAAGATCCCTGTCAATATACTACTGCAACTGTTTTTGAATTATCTTTAGTAAGATTTTATTTAGGAGCTCTTGTAGCATAGTGCCTAAGGCACTTGACTGCTAACCAGAAGGCTGGTGGTTCAAATCCACCAGCCACTGTTCGGAAGGAAGGTTGGGCATTCCTACTTCCATAGTGATACTGCCTCGGAAGCCCAAGGAGGGGTCACTATGAGTCAGGGCCGACTCGATGGCAAATAACAACAACACAACAACAAGATTTTACTTGTGTGCGATATTAATGATATTGTTTGATAATTTCCACATTCTGTTGGATCACCTTTCTTTGTAATGGGTACAAATATGGATCTTTTTCAGTCAGTTGGCCAAGTAGTTGTCTTCCGAATTTCTTGGCATAAATAAGTTAAGTGCCTCGAGTGCTGCATCCATTTGTAGAAACATTTCAGTGGGCATTCTGTTAATTCCTGGAGCCTTGTTTTCCACCAGTCTCTTCAGTGCAGCTTCAACTTCTTCCTTCAATACCATTGGTTCTTGATCTTACACCACCTCCTGAAAAAGATGAACATCAACCAATTCTTTTGGTACAGTCTTCGGTCTTCCTTATTCATTGTCCAGCTTAACGTGCATATGAGGCAATTGAAAACACCATGGCTTGGTTTAGGTGCACCTTAATCTTCAAAGAGATATCTTTGCTCTTCAGCACTTTAAAGAGGTCTTTTGTAGCAGATTTGCCCAATGCAATACATCATCTGATTTCTTGACTGTGTATTCCTTCTATCTTCTTTTGATGTTTCCTGTATCATTCAATGTTTTGCCCACACAGTCTTTCAATATTGCAAGCTGGGGCTTGATTTTTTTTTCTTCAGTTCTTTCAGCTTGAGAAATGCCAAGCATGTTCTTCCCTTTTGGTTTTCTAACTCCAAATCTTTGAACATTTCATTATTTTTTTTAGTGCTTGAATAATCAGGAAATTTATTATGTGATCTTTAAAAATGAAAAGCAGGGACTTCCAGTAAGATGGTGGAATAGGGAGAAAGACTGCACAGACCCTCTTCAACAAAGAAAAGGGAAACCAATTAACACAGACACAGAAGATAATCCTGGACCCCTGAGCCT
>NW_006921622.1:14624848-14625918 GCF_000298275.1 Orycteropus afer afer
GGAGGCGCGGCCATCCCCCACTCCCACTCACTTTGTGGGCCCACAGGAACTCCATCCCAGTCTGTGTGCTCAGGCAGAGCCTGGGTGCCGTGTCCTACCCTCCCCCGATTTTTTCCTTTTCTCTCTCTCTCTTTATTTTTTTCTGGTTTTTAGTTTTGCTCGTTTTTGTCTGTTTTAAAACTACTACTATTTTTAATACATTTGTCCTTTTTGTTATTATTTTTTATTCTTCCCCTCCCAGGTCCTAGTTTTCAGCTCTTTTTCTTTTCCCTGTTCTTGGTTGCAATTTTTTTTTTTTTTTTTCTCTCATGGTTAACCCTGTTCTTTGTTTTCCTTTTCACATTTTTCCCATTTTTTTCTTCATTATTCTCCTTCTCTACCTTTTTCTGTTATTGCCCTTTACCTAGCTATTGCAGGTTTTCTTGTTTTTTCTTTGTCTTTCTCCCATTTTTTCTTTTTTTTAGTTGCTGTTCCTGTGTGATTACATGGTGTATTTTTTGTCCATGTGCTTTTAGTGTTTTGATGGTTATTCAGTTGTGATTTTTGTCTAATTGAGTGGGAGACAGCAACAGTCCACCTAGACACAACTACACCCACACTTCCTGCAACTTCACTTAATGACTGAGAGCCACCACCTCCTTCTCCATCATCAGGCCAATGATAAAACACCATCAAGAAAAGCCTGAATCACCCTTGGCTGCTCTTCACAAACAGTTAACAGAGATCTAAATACAACAATGCCACGATGTCTTAGAGACAACAGATCATCACAGTCCACAAAAAGAAGCAAGATAAGGTGGTAGAAACAAGGGAACAGGATACAAATCCAGAACACAACCCTGAGGAAGAAGCAGCATTGGAACTCTCTGATAAGAAATTCAAAAGAATGATATTTAGATATCTTCAAAGGATTGAGAGACAGACCAAAGAAAACACAGAAAAAAACCTAGAAGAATTCTGGAAGAAAATAGAAGAACAAAATGACAAAATAAATGAAAAATTAGAAATGATTCTAAATTTACAGATAGAATTCCAGAAGATTAATACTAAATTGTCAGAAATAGATAACA
>NW_006921622.1:14645565-14649577 GCF_000298275.1 Orycteropus afer afer
CAGCTTGCATTTCTGGAAGTTCTCTGTCAATATACTGCTGCAGCCGTTTTTGAATTATCTTCAGTAAGATTTTACTTGCATGTGATATTAATGATACTGTTTGATAATTTGCACATTCTGTGGGATCACCTTTCTTTGAAATGGGTACAAATATAGATCTCTTCCAATCTGTTGGCCAGGTAGCTGTCTTTCAAAACTCTTGGCATAACCAAATGAGTGCCTCCAGCAGGGTATCCATTTGTTGAAAAATCTCAATGGGTATTTCATCAATTTCTCGAGCCTTGTTCTTTGCCAATTCCTTCAGGGAAGCTTCAACTTCTTCCTTCAGTACCATTGGTTCTTGATCATATGCCATCTCCTGAAATGGATGAACATCGACCATTTCTTTTTGGTACAGTGACTCTGTGTATTCCTTCCATCTTCTTTAGATGCTTCCTGCATCATTTAATATTTTGCCATAGAATCTTTCAATATTGCAACTTGAGGGTTAAATTTTTTCCTCAGTTCTTTCAGCCTGTGAAGTGCCGAGTGTGTTCTTCCCTTTTGGTTTTCTAACTCCAAGTCTTTGCACATTTCATTATAGTAATTGGCTTTGTCTGCTCGAGCTGCTCTTTGAAATCTTTTGTTCAGTGGTTTTATCTTGTCGTTTCTTCCATTTGCTTTAGCTACTCTCCACTCAAGGACAAGTTTCAGAATCTCTTCTGACATCCATTTTGGTCTTTTCTTCCTTTCTTGTCTTTTTAATGACCTCTTGCTTTCTTCATGGATGATGTTCTTGAGATCATCCCACAATCCTCTGGTTTTTGGTCACTGGTGTTCGATGCATCAAATCTATTCTTTAGATGGTCTCTAAATTCAAGAGTGTTATCCTCAAGGTCACATTTTGGCTCTCATGGACTTGTTTTAATCATCTTCAACTTTACCTTGAATGTACATATGTGCAGTTGATGGCCTGTTCCACAATCAGCTCCTGGCCTTGTTTTGGCTGAAGATACTGAACTTCTCCATCACCTCTTGCCACAGATGTAGTCAGTCTGATTCCTGTGTATTCCATCTGGTGAAGTTCACGTATATAGCCATTGCATATGTTGTTGAAAAAAGATATTTGCAATGAATAAGTTGTTGGTCTTGCAATATTCTATCAAGCGATCTCCAGTGTTATTTCTATCACCAAGACCATATTTTCCAACTACTGGTAACTCTTCTTGATTTCCAACTTTTACATTCCAGTCACCAGTGATAATCAGCACATCTTGATTGCATGTTCGGTCAATTTCAGACTTCAGAAGTTGGTAGAAATCTTCAATTTACTCATCGTTGGGTTTGGTGGTTAGTGCATAGATTTAAATAATTGTAGTAGTAAGTGGTTTTCCTTGTAGGCTTATGGATATTATTCCATCACTGACAGTGTTGTACTTCAGGACAGATCTTGAAACAGTCTTTGTCATGATGAATGCCACACCACTCCTCTTCAATTTGTCATTTCCAGCATAGGAGATCATATGGTTGTCTGATTTAAAATGGCCCAAACCAGACCATTTCAGCTCACTAATGCCTAGGATATCGATCTTTATGTGTTCCATTTCATTTTTGACAACTTCTAGTTTTCGTAGAGTCATACTTCATATATTCCATGTTCCAATTATTAATGGATGTTTGCGTCTCTTTCTACTCATTTCGAGTCATGCCACATCAGCCAGTGGAGGTCCTAAAGCATTATTCTATCCATGTTAAGGTTACCCGTACTCTGAGGAGGCAGTTCTTGTCCAGTCAAATTTTGAGTGCCTTCCAACCTGATGGGCTCATTTTCTGGCACTATGTTGGACAATATTTCAGGGCTGTTCATAAAGTTTTCCAGTAATATATCAGACAGTGTTTCACTGTTATTCATAAGGTTTTCACTGGCCAATTCTTTGACAAGTGGATGGCCTCTTCCTTCTTCTGAATTTATCTAAGCCTGGAAGCTCCACTGAAATCTGTCCACCATGGGTAACACTGCTGGCATTTTGCAACACAGTGGCATATCCTCCAGCTGCATAGCTGCACATAAGCCACTACAGGACGGCAAACTGACAGACAAGTTCATCTCTCTTAGTTGTTCCTAACTCCTCCGTACCTGCCTACCTCAGTCTCTGGCCTTAATATAGAGCCTCACCCAAGTGAAAAGCAGCCTCCAAGCCCTGAGCCTACCTCCCTCAGTCCCCGGCCAGTCAGTTGGCCAGGTAGGTGTGTTGCAAATTTCTTGGCATAGGTGAGTGAGCACTTCCAGCATTGCCTCTATTTGTTGAAGCATCTGAGTTGATATTCTAGCATTGCCTCTATTTTTCCTTATTTTTCACCAAGACTTCAGTGTAGCTTTGACTTCTTTCTTCAATACTATCAGTTCTTGTTTCAGAATGTGCTACCTTCTGAAATTGTTGAACAATTCTTTTTGGTACTCTGGGTATTCCTTCCATCTTCTTTTGACGCTTCCTGCCTCGGAAGGAAGGTTGGGCAATCCTACTTCCTTAGTGATACTGTCTCGGAAACCCAAGGAGGGGTCGCTATGAGTCGGGGCCGACTCGACGGCACATAACAACAACAACAAAGCCTTGTTCAATATTCTGCCCACAGATTCCTTCAATATAGTAACTTGAAGCTTGACTTTTTTCTTTAATTCTTTTAGCCTGAGAAATGCCAACATGATTTTCCCTTCTGGTTTTCTAACTCCAGGGGTTTGCTCATTTCATTATGATACTTTACTTTGTCTTCTTGAGATGCCCTTTGAAATTTTCTGTTCAGCTCTTTTACTTCATCATTTCTTCCGTTTTCTTTAGCTACTTTACTTTCAAGTGTAAGTTTCAGAGTCTCTTCTGACATCAATTTGGTCTTTTATTTCCTGACTTTTTAATGATCTTTTGCTTTCTTTATGTAAGATGTCCTTGATATCATTCCACAACTCATCTTGTGTTTGGTCATTAGCACTCAATGTGTCAAATTTATTCTTGAGATTGTCTCTAAATTCATGTGGGATATACTCAAGGCTGTACTTTGGCTCTTATGCACTTGTTTTAATATTCTTCAGCTTCTACTTGAACATGCATATGAGAAATTGATGGTCTGTTCCCCAGTTGGCCTTGTGCTGACTGATGATACTGAGCTTCTCCATCACCTCTTTCCAGCCTTTTTGATTTCTGTGTATTCCATCTGGTGCGGCCCACATGTTATTTCCAGTGAATAGGTGGTTGGTCTTGCAAAATTCTATCATGTGATCTCCAGCATCATTTCTATCTCCATGACTATTTTCCTTCTTGTTTCCAACTTTTATATTTCAGTCTTCAGTAATTATCAATGCACCTTAAGTGCAGAAGTTGGTAAAATCTTCAATGTCTTCAACTTTGGCATTAATGGTTGGTGTGGAAATTTTGATAATAATCATATTAACTGGTCTTCCTTGTAGGTGTATGAGTATTACTTATCACTGAAGTTTTGTACTTTAGGATAGATCTTGAAATATTCTTTTTGATGATTAATGCCATGTTATTTCTTTTCAGTTCCTCCTTTCTAGCAGAGTAGATCATATATGTGTGTGTGTATGTGTGTGTATACATATACATGTATATATTTCTCACTTATCAACTCTCTTGTTACCTGGCATTTTGCATTTGCAACAATAGTAAAAAAGCTACTATCTGACTATTGTTACATTAACAACATACTTCTGGCAGTAATGAAAGTCAAAGTATGAAGCGAGAGTAATGTTGGCTGTGGTGGTTTAGGTTATGTGTCCACTTGCCTAGGCTATGATTCTTAGTGGTTTGGTGGTTATGTAACAATAATTTGGTAATAATGTAATGAAGTATTCATCCTTAATTTTGTTTTCTGATGTCATTCTTCAACTTTCCCATAATATAAATTTTGGCATAACTTGGTCTTTGTAACCTAACCATGTTGATAAGTGAGGCGTGGGTGTATGCATGTGTATATATATATGTATATATAGGCATATGCATATGTATGTATGTACATGTAT
>NW_006921622.1:14649677-14656020 GCF_000298275.1 Orycteropus afer afer
GGGTCTGTGCAATCCTTCTGCCTAGTCTGCCATCTTGCCCCGCCTCTCCTGTTATTCATTCTTAAGTTGAGATATACTCATAATATTTTTTCAACAGATAAATGTGTAGACTGCCCTGGCCCTACTCTGCACACTTGTGGGAAGAGTTCTTTTCTTAGATCTACCATTAGGGAGGAGGTTAAAATGCTATTTGTCTGATTGCCAGTGTTTAGGATGTTTTCAACTAATGTGATTCTATTCATGACATCTTATCTTACCAATGGCACTTTGAGACTATGTAGCATGAAAAAAAAAAAATCATTAGGTACTACAGCTGGGACTTTTCCAATCTGGGACCCCTGCCTTTAGAACTTTACATATACACCTGCAATATGCTCCACTTACTTTCCTGAGCCCTGCTTTCTGTCTTGGTGGTTCAACATTTAAGCACTTGGCTGCTAACTGAAAGGTTGGTGGTTCTAATCAATCCAGCAGCTCCATGAGAGAAAGACCTGGGGATCTACTCCTGCGCAGTTTACAGCCTAGAAAACTTCATGGAGTTGCTATGAATCAAAATCAACTTGATGATATACAACAGCAACACTACCTGCCCAATCACTCTCTGATATGAGAACTCTTAATTATAAATCAAAGTGATAATGAAAATGGTTAACATTTATAGGGAGCTTACTCAACTCAAATATTATGCTAAGTACTTTATATCTACTACCTCATCTAATGTAAAAATGTAGAAAGATGTGCGGAGATGGGGGAGTGAAGTGAGGAGCAAGAAAAAAAGAATTGATACTCAGGCTGCTGCATAGCTCAGGATCTATAGTCAAAGCACCATCTGCCCAGTTTTTGATTGGTACAGATACAGGGTCTCTGCATTCAGGAATAATGGAAATGGTATAAAGTACATTCCTCTTTTATGGTGGTTTAAATATACTATGAAGTTGGGGAGGTTTTTTCAGTCTAACTAGTCTCTAAGCTATTGAGCAGGTAGGTACTGTGGTAATACTCGTTCACTGTTGTGTTCCTAGTACCCAGTACAATGTCTGGCACAAAATACATCCTTAATAAATATGTTTCTAATTATTGTTTGTTGACTCTACTTTACAGTTAGTAAAGATTCCTCTCAGGTTCTGATAAATTGTGTACCTATCTTAATTTTCCTTGTTATAATTTTTCTTTTATCTATAATTTCATAAGGCACTCCAGTAGCACAATGCCTAAGGCCTTAGGCCTTAGTTCAAACCCACCAGCCACTCCATGGAAGCAAGACTGGGCAATCTACTTTCATAAAGATTTACCACATCAGAAACCCAATGTGGGTTGCTATGAGTCGAAATCGACTCAACGGCAGTGGGTTTGGTTGTTCGGTAGTTTCATAGCTACAATTGGGAGAAATTTTATTGAGACTTGCTTGCAAATATACTTTTAAACCAGAAATCACTTTAATAAATTTTGAACAATATTGTATTAAAGCGAAGGAGTCGTTCTATTAAAGGTGAACAATACCATACATTTCTTAAATTGAATTAGATTACATAAGATAGTTAATGCATGAGTCAGAGATATCAAAGCAGAATATGATTTGTGATCCCAAGTAAATACCTACACTTACCAGACCCCATTTCATTATCTATACAATGAAGATAATTACGGACAGCTCCTAGGTTTTGTTGTGTGTGTGTGGGGAGGGGGCAGTGTTTGAACTTGTATAATGCATGTAAAACTGCTTTGTAAATGTAAATCCTACGTAAGTATTAGATGCTTTGGTTGTTATCATTATCATCATTTACTGCCTGTGTACTAATCTATGTTCATCATCTTTTTTTGACCAAGACTGTGACCACGTATTTTATTTTGTCATTCTCAGAGGCAAATATTATACTCAATTTCTCTAGCATATTCAAGTGTCCCGACCTCTTTGGCAGGGAAAGAGTTATTGTTAGGAAAATCTTACTGTTGGATGCAGGACAAACCACTAAAAAAAAGTTGCATAAGTCTTTGTCAGCTTCGAGTTGTGCAGGTATTTTGCTATATTGATATGGCTTATATTTGCTGTTTTATTTATTGCCTTTTCTTTTGGAGGAAATCATAGAGAAAACAGGGCTCATACCACAAACAGAAACAGCTTATCTATTTAATAACTGTTAGACTCCTCGGGACAATAAGAAGAAATCAGTAAGAGATGCATGAAAGAATAAAAATGTTCACCTTCAAGATACACAAGAGTAAAGAGAGAGCCAGATTAGAGGCACTTGTGCCAAAGACATATCAGAGCTCTTGGAAAGGCAAGGGGAAGGTGTGAAAAGCAATTCAATTAATTATAATAGAGTAAATAATTGTTCATCTCCAATTATATGCAAAGGCCCTGAGGGACTTACACAGATGAAGAAGACATAATCTCTGCCTTCACAGAGTATACAGTTGGTCAGAGAAGACAAAACAAGCAAACAACTCTAATACAAAGCATATAACATAATAGTGACTATAGGTAGCCTGACATTCTAGCAAGTCTTCATAAGCATTAATGATATTAACACATCTTATTTTTCAATTATATATTTTTCTATAGCACATGTTAAAATCTTATTCTCAAATATAACACTTATGAATCTAATGAACAAACTTTGAGTGAATTATTTTTCATAGTCTGGAAAGAAAGAAGAGTTTAGGAAAATATAAGCAGCCTTAGTCCAAATGCCCATCTCTGTGCCTTGTTGATGATCACTGAAAAAACTGAACATATAGGAAATAGTCTTCTTCTAATATGAAAGGCATATTTGTGTTCCAATGGAATGAGAGGTATGTGTGGTATGAGAACAGGACCCAAGGTCATTGCAGAACTCACAGTTGTAACACATTTTTCCTGAGTTATGTTCCTCCAAACGGATCATTGCTTGTTGGTTATTCACATCCATTGCTTCTACTGGGTGTTTAATTATGATAATTTCCAATTGTTCTTCCTTTTCTTTATTGTTGTCTATCTTTGTTTGTGTAGAGTTTCAGTTTAGTCTTGAAGGCCATTTGATCTCATCTCCAATGATTCAGTAGCATTTGCTTTACATTTTCTGAGTCTTTCCATAGTTTCAGCAATTTTCATATTTCTTGAAAATTTTAACTCTTGGATAGAATTATATACAATTTTTATAAACATATTCATTTTAAGTCTGAGTAAGTGACATGTATTTATTGTTTTGCAGTGTGGAAATTTCAATATTAATTGAAAAATTAAATATTCAGAAACACAAGCCTCATGAAACATCAGTCATTATCTATCTGCCAGCTGATAAGGCTAATAATTATCTAAAGCAAGATTTATGTGGAATAAAACACACAAATCTGAAATACACATTTTGATATTTTGATAAATGTATACATCTATGAAACCACCACCCCAATCTAGATAACAAACATTTCCATCATTCCAGAGATGGACACACAAGACACTTGTGTGTCTTGAAGGTGGACATTTTTATACCACTTCAAACTTCCTTTCAGTTAATCCCCAACATCCATGGCCTATCACTGCCCTGATTGCTATCACCATAGACTAGTTTTCTGTTATTGAATTTCATTTAAATAGAATGATACAGTATTTACACTATTGTGAGAAATGTAACATAACATTTTTTAGATTGATCAATGTTGTATGTATTAGTAGTTATTTTCTTTGTTATAGCTGAGTAGTATTCCATAGTATAAATACATCACTATTGTTCAACTATCAATGGACATTTATTTGGTTGTTATCACTTTTGGCCATTGTAAATAAAGCCCCTATACACATTCTTGTACCAGTCTTTTTATGAACATGTTTTTACTTCTCTTGGGTGGGTACCTAGGAGAGGATTTGCTGAATCATAGGATACATACATACATAGGTATATGTTTAATTTTATCAAAATACTTACATTTTTCCAAAGTACTTGTATCATTTTATGCTGGCAGGAAAGATCCAGTAGTTTCACTCCTCACTGACATTTGATATTGCCAGTCTTTTAATTTTAATACTTCTGTGGGTGTTAAATATTATCTCATTGTGGTTTTAATTAGCATTTCTTTCTTAGCTAATAATATTGGGCACCTTTGCATGTGTTTATTTGCCATTCCTAGATCTTCATTTGTCTCTGTTCCAGATCTTGGCCTATTTGAAAAATTGGGTTGTTTATCTTTGATTTTGATTTGTAGTTGTTCTTTATGCAAGTTATTCTTGATACAAATTGTTGTTGTTAGGTGCCTTGAGTTGGTTCCAACCCATAGTCACCCTATGTACAGCAAAACAAAACACTGCCTGATCCTGCACTCTCCTCAAAATTGTTGCTATGTTTGAGCTCATTATTGCAGCCATTGTGTGAATCCATCTGGTTGAGAGTCTTCTTTTTCACTGACCCTTACAAGATATAAAGACTGGTCCCTCTGGATAGCACGTCCAAAGTACTCGAGGCAAAGGCTTGCCATCCTTGCTTGTAAGGAGTATTCTAGCTGTACCTCTTGCAAGACAGATTTGTTCATTCTTCTGACCCAAATACCAAAACCAAACCCATTGCCACTGAGTCAATTCCAACTCATAGAAACCCCCATTGAGTTTCTGAGGCAGTAAATCCTTACAGAAGTAGATTGCCCCATCTTTCTTCTGTGGAGTGGCTGGAGGGTTTGAACAACCAAACTTCTGGTTAGCAGTCAAATGCCTTAGGCACTGCAGCACCAGAGCTCCTTATTCTTCTGACAGTCCATGGTATACTTAATATTCTTCATCAACAACATAATTTAAATGTATCAGTTCTTCAGGATTCCTTATTCTTTGTCCAGCTTGAGTCTGGGCACCTTAGTCATCAAAGTGATATCTTTGGTTTTTAACATTTTAAAGAGGTCGTTTGCAGCAGATTTGCCCAGTGCAATATGACATCTGATTTCCTGACTGCTGCTTCCATGGACGTTGATTGTGGATCTAAGTAAAATGAAATACTTGCCAACTTCAATCTTTTCTCTGTTTATCATGATGTTGCTTTTTGGTCCAGTTGTGAATATTTTTGTTTTCATTATGTTGAAGTGTAATCCATACTGAAGACTATAGTCTTTGATCCTCACCAGTAAATGCATCAAGTCCTCTTCTCTTAAAGCAAGCAAGGTTGTGTAATCTGCATACAGCAGGTTATTAATGAGTCTTCCTCAATCCTGATGCCACATTCATCTTCATATAGCCCATCTTCTTGGATTATTCACTCAGAATACACATTGAGTAAGTATGGTGAAAGGATGCAACCCTGATTTTAAATCACATAGTATCCCCTTGTTCTGTGTGAATGACTGCCTCTTGGTCTATGTACAGGTTCTGCATGAGCACAATTAAGCATTCTGGAATTCCCATTCTTCACAATATTGTCCATAATTTGTTATGATCCACATAGTTGAATGCCTCTGCATAATCAATAATACACAGGTAAACATCTTTCTGGTATTCTCTGCTTTCAGCTAAGATCCATTTGACAGCAGTGATATCCCTCACTCCATGTCCTCTTCTGAATCTGGCTTGAATTTCTGGCAATTCCATGTTGATGTAGTGTTGCATCCATTTTTGAATTATCTGCAAAATTTTGCTTGTTTGTTGTTTTGGTTACCTAGTGCCACTCTAACAGAAATACCACAAATGGGATGGCTTTAACAAACACAAGTTTATTCTCTTACAATCTGAAGGCTAGAACTCTGAGTTCAAAGTGCCAGGCTCTAGGGCCTGGGTGAAAGCCCCTTAACCTTGGGCTTCAGCTCTGCATCCTTCTGCATCCTACTCCCAGGACACTGAAGCTAGAGGCTTTTCTTCACTCAGACAGCTGCTGGCTGCTGAGGCTGACAAACCCAAGGTTGACAAGTGAAAAGGCACAGTCCCAATGTTACTAAACCACAGAGCAGGCCATTAATTCAAGTCCACTGAAAATCCCAAGGTCGGCAGAGCATAGCAGGCTGCTGAACAACAACACAGCTACATTCAGTGTTCAAGCATGCCAAAAGGCTTGAGATCAATCCCAAAGCTTCTCTTTATATGCGGGAAGCAGGCCACCTTCTTCAAGCAGGTACTCAGCTGCTTATGGTAGATTCCACCATGGAAGTGATTGCCAGTCTCATCATGGGTAATAACTGCCACCAGCTGCCCAGCCACTAACCAGGCCCAGCCAAATTGACAACAACCTTAACTACCACACATGTGATATTAATGATATTGTTTAACAACTTCCACATTTTCTTGGTTCACATTTCTTTGTCATAGTTGTTGTTGTTGTTGTTGTTATGTGCCGTCGAGTCGGCCCCGACTCATAGCGACCCCTCCTTGGGTTTCCGAGGCAGTATCGCTACGGAA
>NW_006921622.1:14661480-14665832 GCF_000298275.1 Orycteropus afer afer
AGAGAGAGAGAGAGAGAGAGTCTGTGACTTCCCAATCTGTGGCTTCCTTTTTATTTTCTAAATCAACCCAGAACTAACATAGATGTTAGAATTAACAAACAAGGGCATTAAAACATCTTTTGAGGAATATAGTATTACATTTTTATAAAGACCAATTTATCAAATTTTTTCTTCTAAGGTTAATGTTTTTCCATATCTCCTCTATGAAGTCTCTGCCTATCCTAAGGTATTCTTCATTGTTTTCTTCTAACAGCTTTATAGTTCTGGCTTTTGTGTTTAGGTCCATGATCCAGATTAAATTACATTTTGTGTGTGACTTGACATAGCAATAAAGGTATCTTTTTTGTTAGGTTTATCTAGTTTTTCCAAACCATTTGTTGAGAAGCTTTTCTTTTCCTTATTAAATTATATCAGAACCTTTGTGAATATCAATTGATTGTATGTATGTGTATCTGTTTCAAACTCTATTCTGTTTCAGAGATTCTGTTGGATGTTCTATCTGGACTATCATGTTATCTGTGAATAAATAGTTTTATTTCTTCCTTTTCAATATGGATGTCTTTTCTTCCCGTTTTCTTGTGCTGGTTATAAACACCAGTGCAAAGCTAAGTAGAAGTCATGAGAGCAGACATCTTTGTCTTGTTCCTGATTTTAGAAGGAAAGTATTCTATGTTTCAACACCAGGTATAATTTTACCTGTATGATTTTTACTGAGAATTTTTATCAGGAATGAATGTTGAATTTTATCAATTGCTTTTTCTATGTCTACTGAGATGATTACATGGTTTTTATTTTTTAGTTTGTTAATGTGGTAAATTATACTGATTATTTTTTAAATGTCAAACCAACCATGCCTTTCTGGATTAAACCTCACTTGGACATGATATTTTTAATGTATTCTTGAATTTAATTTGCTAAAATGTTGTTTAGAATGTTTTACATCTATGTTCACAAGAGATACTTTTCTCTAGTGTTCTCTGACTATAGTTGTGTATTTGTCTATTCCTCCTTGAAGATATATTAGTTTTTCCTCATATAATTTAAAGCTCTGTTATTCTGTGCATAAATTGTTATCTTGAGCTTGCTGAATCTGTGGGTGCATAATTTTCATCATATATGGAAAGTTTATATGGAAAGTTTCTTCAAATACTTTTTCTACTGTCTCTCTTATCTCCACTGGGGCTCCAAGTGCAGATATATTAGGCCACTGATGCTTTATTTCATCTTGTAAAATTCTTTTTTTCCTCTTTTTCTGTTGTATAGTTTCTATTGTTGTATCTTTAAGTTCACTAATCTTTTCTTCTGCAATGTCTAATGTGTCATTAACTCCATCCATACTTTTTATATCTCATACGTTACACTTTTCATTTCTAGAAGTTCAATTTGGGTAATTTTTATGACTTCCATTTCTATGTGTAACCTTTTGAACATTCAGAATGCAGTTATAGTAACTGTTTTAATGCCCTTGTTTGTTAATTCTAACATCTATGTTAGTTCTGGGTTGATTTGAATTAATGTATTTATTTATTTTTTCCATTATGAGTCCTATTTTCCTGCTTAATTTATGCAAATCTTTGATTGGATTCCAGACATAATAAATTATATTTTTGTTGGGTGCTGGATATTTTATATTGCTATAAATATGCTTGAGCTTTGTCTTGCGATGCAGTTAGTTTACTTAGAAATTATTTGGTTCTTTTGAGTATTGCTTTTTTTAGTTACGAAGGACTGCAGCAGTGCTCACCTAGGGTTACTCATTCCCTCACTACCAAGGCAAAGTGCTTTTGTTTATCCTTCTTATTGTCCCTTGACACTATAACTAAATGGTTATTTTCCCATTTGTGCTGATGGGAACAGGCACTATTCCTGGCCCTGAATGTGTACTGGGTGCTGTTCCTTCCAACCTTTTTGGATGGATCTTTTCCCAGTATCTAGTAGCTTCCTCATTCTTTTTTTTTTTTTTTTTTGATATTTGCTATTTTATTTGAGTGAAAGTTTACAGAGCAAATTTGTTTTCCATGTAACAATTCATACACATTTTGTTTCATGATATTGACTGCAATTCCCCACAATATAACAGCTCTCTTCATACTTCCTCTCTATAGTTACCTCTTCCCTGTGTCCTTTCCTCCCATGCACTCCTACCTCCCTGAGCTATCTCCCTGTACAAACACTGTCCTTCTGTTCTCCCACAATTGATTGCTCCAAGGAGTGTATCTCAAACCAAACTCACTGCCATCAAGTCGATTCTGACTCATAGTGACCCCTCCTTGGGTTTCCGAGGCGGTATCTCGGAAGATTGCCCAGCCTTCTTTCTAAGGAGTGGCTGGTGAGTTTGAACCGCCAGCCTTCTGGTTAGCAGGCAAATGCCTTAGGCAGTACACCACCAGAGCTCTACTTGATGTAAATGTTCACCACATATACCTGTCTATTGTTTGGCTGGAAGCCACAGGAGTGAGTTTAGTTCCAGACCTGAAGGGTAATTAGGGTCTATTCTGATTACTTAGTGCCTCTCTGACAGAAATATACCACAAATAGGATGACTTTAACAAACAGGAGTTTATTTTCTCACAATATGGAGGCTTTAAGTCCAAGTTCAAAGTGCCAGGCTCTAGGAGCTGGGTGAAAGCCCCTCAACCTTGGGCTCTGCCTCCTGCTCCCAGCCCGCTGGAGCTGGAGGCATTTATTTACTCAGACAGCCACTGGCTGCTGAGGCTGAGAAGCCCCAAGGCTGACAAGTAAAAGGCACAGTCCCAATGTTAACAAACCTCATGGCAGGCCATTAATTTAAGTCCATTTTAAGTCCCAAGGTTGGCAGAGCATAGCAGGCTGCTGAGCAATGACACAGCTACATGCAGGGTCCAATTGGCTAGAGACCATTCTCAAAACCTCTCCTTATATACAGGAAGCAGACCACATACCCAAAGGCAGCTACCCAGCTGCTCATGGTATATCCCACCATGGAGCTGATCACCAGTCTCCTCATGGGGATTAACTACCACCAGCTGCCCAGCCACTCAACCAGGCCCAGCCAAGGTGACACACAATTCAAACTACCACAGGGGCCATGGTCTTAGGGGCTTCACCAGGCTCTATCAGACCAGCAAACCTGGTCTTTTATTATTATTTTTTATTTTTATGATTTTGAGTTTTGTTCCACATTGTTCTCCCACTCTATCCAGGATCTCCTGTACCAATTCCCCTTCAAGTGGTTGGCAGTGGTAGCTTGGCACCATCTAGTACTTCTGGTCTCATGGTCATATAGTCTGAGAATCACATCATCTACTAGTCCCTTGAATTAATAGTTACCATGTGTCTTTGCTTTTCTCTGGGAGCTCTGGTAGTGTAGTGCCTAAGGCATTTGATTGCTAACCAGAAGGCTGGCAGTTCAAACCCACCAGCCACTCCTAAGAAGGAAGACTGCACAATCTACTTCTGTAATGATACTGCCTTGGAAACCCAAGGAGGGGTCGCTATGAGTAGGATCCAACTCAATGGCAGTGAGTTTGTTTTGGTTTTTTGGTTTGCTTTTCTTCCTTCTTCCTTGCTCTGGATGAGGAGAGACCAGATGCATCTAGATGTCTGCTTGCAAGCTTTTAAGACCCCAGTCACTACTCACCAAAGTAGGACATAGAACAATATTTTTGTGTATGTATTATGCCAACTGAGGTTGATGTCCTCTGTGACCATGGTCACGGTAGCTTCCTTACTCTCATCTACTGAAGCATACTCTGCTGAGCACTTGAGGGGGACCTTATATCTATCTCTGGACTTCTTTTTTCTTGTGTAGTTCTCTCCCCTCAAATACTCTATTCTGCTGATTTGTACAGACTCTCAGTTCAATATCTCCTTGATTTAAGGAGTCTACAGATTTTCTCCTGGTTTCCCTTTCTCTATGCTGTAGCCTAAGAACTCTCTCAAGGTAGTAAGCTGGAAAATGTAGCAGTCATGTTGTCTTCTTTATTTCAGAAATCACTATTCTTCATTGTCTTATGTCCAGTGTTTTCAAACCATCATTTTATGGTAGGAAGGCAAATCAGTCACTATTTCTCCATCTTGACTGGAAGCAAAAGTCTCTTTTAGTTTTTGATACTATTTTATATGGATTTTTAAAACTTTAACTTTCCGTGAGTTCTGGCAAGATGGCGGACTAGGCAGAAGGACTGCACAGACCCTCTTCAACAAAGAAAAGGGAAACGAATTAACACAGACACAGAAGATAATGTTGGACCCCTGAGCCTTGAAGGGAAAGATACAAAAGTGGACTAAACCCCAACTAGCAGAAGAATTTGCGTGAAAATACCAAAAAAGGAGACACACGAAGCTGTGGTCTGGCAGCGACAGATGGCTTG
>NW_006921622.1:14665932-14667110 GCF_000298275.1 Orycteropus afer afer
GCTTGGTCCTGTGCCAGCCTAATGATCCTTGCTATACCTGAGCCCATCATTGTAGCCACTGTGTCCATCCATCTCATTGAGGTCCTTCCTCTTCTTCATTGACCCTTCACTTTACCAAGCATGCTATCCTTCCCCAGTGAACGATTCCTTCTGACAACATGACCAAAGTAGGTGAGACAAAGTCTGGCCATTATAGCTTCCAAGGAGCATTCTGGCTGCACTTCCTCTAGGACAGGTTTGTTAGTCCTTTTAGCAGACCATGGTCCTCTTAGCATTCTTTAACACCACAACTCAAAAGTGTGAACTCTTCTTTGGTCTTCCTTATTCATGTCCAGCTCTCACATACATAAGAGGTGATTGAAAATACCATGGGTTGGGTTAGGTGTACTTTAGTCTTTAAGGAGATATCTTAGCTCTTCATCACTTGAAAGAGGTCTTTTGCAGCAGATTTGCCCAATGCAATATGTTGTCTGGTGTCTTGACTGCTGCTTCCATTGGTGTTGATTATAAAGCCAAGAAATATGAAATCCTTGACAACTTCAATTTTTTTTTTTCCATCCACCATGAAGCTGTTTACTGGACCAGTTGTGAGGATTTTTGTTTTCTTTATATTGGGGTGTAATCCATACTGAAGACTGTAGTCTTTAACCTTCATCAGTAAGTGCTTCAAGTCATCCTCCCTTTCAGCAAGCAAAGTTGTATCATCTAAGCATCACAGGCTGTTAATGAGTCTTCCTCCAATCCTGATGCCATGTTCTTCTTCATAAAGTCCAGCTTCTCAGATTATTTGTTCAGCATACAAATTGAATAAGTATGGTAAAAGGATATAACCTTGATGCACTCCATTCTTGTTTTTAAACCATGCAGTATCCCCTTGTTCTGTTAGAATGTAGCTTTCTGATCTAGGTACATGTTCCTCATGAGTACAATCAAGTGTTCTGGAATTCCCATTCTTCTCAATGTTATCCATAATTTGTTATGATTCACACAATCAAATGCTTTTGCATAGTCAATAAAACATAAGTAAACATCTTCCTGGTATTCTTTGCTTTGAGCTAAGATCCATCTGACATCAGCAATGGTATCCCTCATTCCACATCCTCTTCTGAATCCAGCTTGCATTTCTGGAAGTTCTCTGTCAATATACTGCTGCAGCCGTTTTTGAATTATCTTCAGTA
>NW_006921622.1:14674025-14704763 GCF_000298275.1 Orycteropus afer afer
TCAGGGCGCAGGAGAGTATGGAGAGATGGTCACTGGGAAGAGGTAACTATGGGGAGGAAGTGGGAGGGGAGCTGTTGCATTGTAAACTGTGGTCAATGACATGAGACAAAGTATTTGTGAACTGCTGTATGTAAAGTGAATTCACTGTGTAAATCTTCACCCAAATCACAATAAATAAAATAAAATAAAATAATAATAAAAAAACCTTTAACTTTCCAATTGCTTGTTTCTATTACTTGTAAATGCAATTTTTTTTGACTACCATATATCCTGCAAACAGTTATGGTTTTAACATAATTATTGGATCAATTACACACGTATCTGAAGAGAGCTAAACATAAAGTGATAGAGTGCACTAAGGGAGCAAGAACTCAACAGCTGATCTGGGAAAATAGTAAATAGATCTTGCATGGAGATGGATTTGAAGGATGGATAGAATATATATTACAAATAAAAGGTACAACATGAACAAAGCACCGGAAGACACATAATCAATGATTCTATGTAGTTTGATTTGAATGAAAGACTTATTATTAGTAGAGAATTTGAGAAAAATAAAGTTTCAAAATATATGCTATATACATTAAACTTCTTTAGGGGAGCCAGCCCTGATCAGACCAGATTAGTGTTTTGAAATAACATATGGAAGCTGGTTTTTTGCTCCTACTTCTGCAAGGCACAGTGATGAAAGAAAGAGCTGAGCTCAGGGCTTTGGAAACACAGCTCAAATGCCTAACAAAAGACCTCAATGTTGTCACTTGGGCCCTGAAATGAAGCCTTACTTTTTGTAGTAACAGAACTGATATTTCTCAAAACCAAGCCCAGAGTCTTATGGTAAGAGTGACTGAATCACAATGCCAATTGAATTCTCAACTTCCAGTGGTGGCTGAATTAAAGTGAGGATGATGATTAGGAAAAAATGAGATCATGAAACTTAGGATAGGATATATGGGCAGATAATCAGGAAGATGGGGACACTGATCCCCTAAAGTCCATTGAATCATTCCTGCCAACAGATCCAGCCCTCCTACTCCCATCTGATTAGATTAACCCAGCTGTGCCTGATGAGTCTTTGAGATACTGCCTGGGGCATTTTCTGAGGCATATGCTTTACCAGACATTGCTGAATGTTCCCAGGAACCAACCCACCACCCATTGTTGCTTCTAGACCTATAACTAGAATTAAGTCCCAAAAGGTGAAGTGTAAAGTGTGACCCAGAAAGAGATGCTACATTCCAAAATAACTGCTTGATTTTTCTTATATGTACAGACATAAACCTGGAGAATGTGTGTGGGATAATGGTGCAAGGAACACAAAGTTGGATCAGTCTGAGTTTCTTGATTTGGGCCCGCTAATCAGATTCTTCATTCAGTGTTTTGGTGAAAAAGGTTAGGAAATGATCTAATAGCTTATGTGGTTGTTTCATGGCAGTATGGGTAATGTGCTGGTCTACACTAAGTTGAAGTACTAGACTGTCTTGGTTATCTAGTGCTGATATCACAAATATCACAAGTGGATGGCTTAACAAACAGGAATTTATTCTGTTACAGTTTAGGAGGCTGGAAGTTTGAGTTCAGAGTGCCAGCTCTAGGGGTCAGGTGGAGGCCCTTCAATCACAGGCTTGAACTCTGTCTCTTGTTCCAGAGCAAAGTTAATAAGGAGTAGATTGTGATGATCAAGATTGTATGTCAGCTTGGCTGGGCCATGATTCTCAGTGGTTTGGGAATTATGTAATGTAGTCATTCACTCTTTAGTAATCTAATATAGTGTAATGTCTTCTGTGATGAGAGCTGACATAATGTAATCACCTCTGTTTTGCTTCTGTCAAAACCAAACCAACCTCACTGCCATGAGTCAATTCTGACTCATAGTGACCCCCATTGAGTTTCCAAGGCTGTAAATTTTTACAGAAGTCCATCACCCTCTCATCCTTCCATGGAGCAACTCTTGGGTTATGAACCACTGACCTTCTGGTTAGCAGCCAAATGCATTATCCACTATGCCACAAGACCTCCTAAAGTGCTGCCATAACAGAAATACCACAATACCAAAAGTAGTTGCCTTTAACAGGAGCTCTGGTACCGTAGTGCCTAAGGCACTTGACTGCTAACCAGAAGGCTGGCAGTTCAAACCCACCGGCCACTCCTCGGAAGGAAGGTTGGGCAATCTACTTCTGTAGTGACACTGCCTCGGAAACCCAAGGAGAGGTCGCTACTAGTTGGGTCCAGCTCCACAGCACATAACAACAACAACAACAGATGCCTTTAACAGACAGAGATTTATTCTCTTACAGTTTAGGAGGCTAAAAGTCCGAGTTTTAAGTGCCAGCTCTATGGGCTGGGTGAAGGCCCCCCAACCTTGAGCTTCATCTCTGCCTCTTGCTCCAGGCTCATTGGAGCTGAAGGTACTTCTTAACTAAAGCAGCTGCTGTGGCTGACAAATGCAAGGTTGACAAGTATAATGGCACAGTCCCAAGATTATCAAACGACACAGCAGGCCACTAGTTCCAGTCCAGAAATAGTCCCAAGATCAGCAGGCAACATAACAGGCTGCTGAACAAAGACCCAGCTATGTGCAGGATTCAAGCACGCAAAAAAACCTCAGAGACCTTTCTCAAAACTTCTTCTTATGTGCTAGAAATAGACCACATCCTAAATCAGCTACTCAGCTGCTCATAGCAGATTCCACCATGACATTGATTACCCGTCTCATCATGGGGAATAACTATATCCAGCCGCGCAGCCACTCAAAATCAGGCCCAGCCAAGTTGACACATAACCTTAATTACCACAACCTCCATGATGAGATATGCTATGAGCTCCCGGTGCCCACTTGTGATGGTTAAGGTTATGGGTCAACTTGGCTGGGCCATGATTCTCAGTGGTTTGGCAGATATAATACAGTCATCCCCCATAAGAGATGATATAATGTAATCATCTCCATGATGAGATCTGTTATGAGCAGCCAATTAGTTGAAAGGGAGTTTCCCTGGGTGTGTGTGGCTTGTATCCAATATACATGGGCCTTCTCACAAAGCTCCCTGGATTTTTGGTCAGTCTGGATCCTGCAACTGACTTGCCATCATTTGACCTCAAGTTCTTTGGACTTGAGCCAGTAGCCTACCATACTGTCTGCCAATCTTGGAATTCATTAGCCTCTGCAGCCTTCAAGCCAGCAGCATACTGTGTTACCTGCTGAAATGGATTCATCAGTGCTTGCAACTACGTGAGTCAGCCTGAGATCTGACACGTGGACCTGGGACTTGCCAGTCTCTGCAACCACATGAGCCATTTCTTTGAGATAAATCTCTATCTCTCTCTCTATATATATACATATATTAGCTTCACTGGTTTTGCTTCTCTAGAAAACCCAGCCTAAGACACCTAGGATTAAAATTACTTTATAAATAGGTATCATTATTCAGGAAACAAAACAAAACAAAACACCAAGGACAACTCAAGAGCATTTCCATGGTTATTCACTCTTCCCTTGCCAAAAAGTAATCAGACAAGTCCACAGGCTTGGTTCCATTTTGGTCAAATTGCAAATATGTGACATTTTAGAAATCTTGGGCTGTTTCACTTTTCACACCCATTTAATCATAGTGTGGTGAATGGGGTTTGATGGAATAAAGTAATTCTGTAGATTCACTGCAATTCTGTTTCTAGGATTTTGTAGCAACTATGGTTTCAGAAAAGAAAGGAAAAAATAAACAGTCTTAGCAATTCAAAGGCCAGCTGCCTTAAAACTGGGCTTGGACATTCTGGACTCATCTCCATGACATTTCCAATTTTTTTTTCTAAATTGTAAACAGATTTGTGTGGATTTTTCATTTGTATATTTTTATTTGGGGAAGGCGAAGTTTGGGGCATTCCTCTTTTCCATGTTTCTATAACCTTTAGAAATGTAAAATAACAAAACCTCAGATATCATATTTTAAAAATTAAGAGCAAAGACTGAAAAGATATGTGTTTGTTGAGTATTGGTATCATTTGCTACCCCGTTAAGTGAAACTGAAAAAGGAAATCTTTTACTCTAGATAGCATCCTCTAGTTTAGAGTGTCAAAATGCTTTAGAAAACATTGACAGCTAGTGTGTGTGGTGGAATTATACTTAGTTGTATTGTAGGTATCAGAGGGACACATGTGGAATAAAAGCTTAATTAGAGAAAGTTAACTTGATGGTCCAAGTTAACACAGAATGTTGGCAAGAGGATACCTATTCAATGATTCTCCCCTCCTTGGACTAAGCAAAGGTCTTGAAGTTCAGTTCCCATTACAGTGATGTATCCAAACAGTTTTACACTTTCTATGACAGAAAGATGTCTATCTGTGTTTTCTTTACTATGCAAAGGCATTTGACTATGTGGATCATAACAAATTATGGATAACATTGCAAAGAATAGGAATACCAGAACACTTAATTCTTCTCACGAGGAACCTCTACATAGACCAGGAAGCTGTCGTTCGAACAGAACAAGGGGACCCTTACTTCATGGTTTAAAATCAGGAAGGGTGTACATCAGAATTGTATCCTTTCCCCATACTTATTCAATCTGTATGCTGAACAAATAATCAGAGAAGCTGGACAACATGAGGAAGAACACAGTATCAGGACTGGAGGAAGACTTATTAACTACCTGTGATATATAGATGACACAACCTTGCTTGCTGAAAGAGAAGATGACTTGAAGCACTTACTGAGGATTAAAGACTACAGTCTGCAATATGGATTTCACTTCAACATAAAGAAAATGAAAATCCTCACAACTGGACCCATAAGCAACATCATGATAAATGGAGAAAAGATTGAAGTTGTCAGGGATTTCATTTTACTTGGATCCACAGTCAACACCCATGGAAGCAGCAGTCAGGAAATCAAACATCGTATTGCACTGGGAAAATCTGCTGCAAATGACCTTAAAATGTTAAGAAGCAAAGATGTCACTTTGAAGACTAAGGTGCACCTGACCCAAGCCATGGTATTTTCAGTAGCTTCATATACATGTGAAAGACGGACAAAGAATAAGAAAGACTGAAGAAGAATCGATGCCTTTGAATTGTGGTGTTGGTGAAGAATACTGAAACTTCCATGGACTACCAGAAGAATAAACAAATCTGTACTGGAAGTAGTGCAGCTGGAATGCTCCTTGGAAGCAAGAATGGTGAGACTTCATCTCACCTACCTGGTTGTGTTGTCAGAGGGACCATTCCCTGGAGAAGGATATCATGCTTGGCAAATTAGAGGGTCAGTGAAGAAGGGCAAGACACTCAATGAGGTGGATTGACACAGTGGCTGCAGGGACTGGCTCAAGCATGGCAAGGATTGTGAAGATGGCACAGGACTGGGCAGTGTTTCATTCTGTTGTACGTAGGGTTGTTAGGAGTCGGAGCCAACTTGACAGCACCTAACAACAACAACAACAACATGGCCTTCTATGGGACTTACTCAAAGATATATCTCTTTCAGTGTAAACTGAATTCAAAATATTTTAAGGATTTTGACCATGTTAGAAGAGAATATAGGAGCTCTGGTGGTGTAGTGCCTAAGGTCTATGGGTCGGGTAAGACTTGACGCAAATAACAACAAAAACAACAGAAGAGAGTAATTTGGGGGAGCCATCATGGTATAGTGCAGAATGTGCTGGCTTGGAATAAACCAGTAAGCAAGTTGCCATCCAGTTGACTCTGACTCATGGCAACCCCATATTTGTTAAAGAACCGTGCTCCACAGAGTTTTCAATGGCTAATTTTTCAGAAGTAGATTGCCAGGCCTTTCTTCCAAGGTGCCTTTAAAAAAATTAATTGCCATTGAGTTGGATCTGACTCATAGTGACCCCTCCTTGGGTTTCTGAGGCAGTATCACTATGGGAGTAGATTGTCCAACCTTCCTTCCGAGGAGTGGCTGGTGGGTGTGAACTGCCAGCCTTCTGGTTAGCAGTCAAATGCCTTAGGCGCACTATGCCACCAGAGCTCCTAAGGCACCTTTGGGTGGACTCAAACCTCAACCTTTCAGTTAACAGCCAAGTATGTCAACTATTTTCACCATCCAGGGACTCCCACTTCTAGGTGGAGGCATTTAATTGCCAGAGCTAGGTACTATAGCACTCCCTTCTCCCTGCCATATTTATTGTTGTTTTTGTGTGTCATCAAATCATTCCTCCAACTAGGAATAGAATAGAGAAACAGAGTAGAGGGTTTCCTGGGCTGAAATTTTTACAGGAGTCTTTTGTCCTGTGAAGTGGCTTGTGGATTCAAACTGCTGGCCTTTTAGTTAGCAGCCAAATGCTTAGTCTACTCCACTACTAGTACTCCTCATTGTCTCCTTGGATGGTGCAAAGAGTAAATGTGTTTGGGTACTAACCAAAAATCAGAGGTTCTAGTCCACACAGAGGTGCCTCTGAAAGGCTTGGAAATCAACTTTCAAAAAATCAGCCATTGAAAGTCCTATGGAGCACAGTTCTACTCTGACCCATGACATCACCGTGAGTCAGAGTTGACTGGACGGCAACTAGTTTGCTGGTATATCTGAGTAGACTAGTGGTAAATCACTGTGATATGGGGACATTAAAATTAGAAGAGGGTTTAGAGAGCAGGTAATCCAAAAGATGTAGATGCAGAGGGGTATGCTAACTCTCAGTCATCAAAATGACCAGGAAGCTAGTATACGAGAGAAAGTAAGTTAAAACCAAGGCCTTCTGGCTCAAAATCCAGGTTCCTTTCCACTGTACTCTCACTCAAAACAAACAAACAAACAAACAAATTCACTGCCTTTGAGTCAATTCCAACTCACAGCAACCCCCACTTGGTTTTTCAAGGCTATAACTCTTTAAGGAAATAGACTGCCTCATCTTTCTTCCTTGGAGCAGCTGGTGATTCACACCACTGACCTTTTAGTTAGCAGCCAGATGGCTTAACCACTGCGCCACCAGAGCTCCTTTTCCACTCTACCACACTGGTCTTTGTCTTCATCATTTCCTAGATTTTTCAAACTGCCTGGCATTCTCTATTTCAGTTAGCAAACAGGTTAATACTGGCAGCTTAGAGAAAATCATATTTGTCTTCTAGGTTTTACGATAATAAGATCATCTTCTCAAGCCTCTTGAGAAGGCTATAGTTTCACTCCTCAAGAGATGACAGGAAGACTTTTGCCGTGTTATTGAGTATCTGCAGCACTGCTGTTTCTAAAAGATTTCAGAGTATCAACAATGGATGTGATTCATTTCTTATTTTTGTTCTCAGCAAAAAACAAAAAAGCAAACAACTTTTGCTTGAGTTAATGGCACTGAATTATTTTGATCAAAGTCAGAATCATTGTATAAATTCCTTATTGGGTAACCAGATTTTCCTGTTTACTTCCCTTTCCTGTCAAAGGGCTGCCAAATTATTGCTTTCAAAAATGGAGCAAACATAGTCTAAAAATTGTGTCAACACCTAGCTAGTTCATCTTTGGGGCAGGGTATCAGGATACCAGCATACCTATAATTTATCACCAAAGAAACAGATACTATTTGTTCTGCATCATCAAATTTTGGAGTTTGAAAGTCATTTTAACCCTTCTCATAGCACTGAGGAATGAACTGGTTTGAGCGTGGGTTTTGTAGCTGTACCACCTCATTAAAAGTTATGATAAGATTAATATTCCTATTCCGATTGTGATCGATACTTTACAACTGGAAAATCAGAATGAGAAGATGAGACCCCCATATGAGTTAGTGTTACAATACATTTCTTCTACATAGATCTATTTCAAGTATCTTTTAGGCCACTGTATGAAATTAAGTTTGAGCATTCTAGAACTAAAAGTATCTGATTTACAATGATCTTATTGTCCTGCCATCTATCCCAAGTCACACCAGATGTTCAAAAGACAGTCATCCCTAGTACCTGAAGTGGAGGGAAAACTTGCTACATTTTCATACTCTTTCTAAAGAAAATACCATTGTTTCCATGATAGTAAGTGAGTGATGTGTGGCTAGACCTGCCATATTCCTTCCCTTCTCATTAACTTAGGGGTCTAAACATTTTTTCCAAATCACTGTGTGCCTTTTTTTTTTTATGCAAAAGAATTACTTTTTCCCCCAAAATATTGTTTTAAATGGTGATTAGACTCCCAAGATGACCCATTAAAAACAAACCAAATCAAAATACCTATATATTTCAATTACTTTAGGGGTTAAATTGGCTTTGGGCAGCTAGGGTAGGAACTAATCACAAGTTTCAGAATTGTTTCTGGGAAATGTCACCCAAGCTCCAAAAGACAGCTTATACATTTTTAGAACATAATCCACTGGGGAGCTGGGGGCTATCTATATTTCAATCAGGTTTAAACTCTGAATAATATTTACTTAAACATTTTAACAATATTAATTCAATTTATTAGAAAAAGTGCAAACTAACACTCTAAAAACATGATGAATATTTCATATAATCTTCAAAATATAAAGCCTTAATGCAAATGAAAGAATAACAGACATATTCAGGGAAGCACACTGATACTGGTAGGCACAAAATGTCTTATTGGAAAAATAAATGCTGTGGTTGATACATATGTACCAAAGATGCAATAGGTCAATGTTAATCATATCATCCATTGCTTTTTTTACTTTGAAAGCACTGAGAGATCCAGTAGTGAGTCATAACTGTAACTTCCAAACTAGATCAATTTTGAAGGAGACCTATTCCTGAGACTAGCTGATAAATGTCATTTGTAATGGGAAACATTTGCTTTCTGGCTAGTTTAGTGCATTTAGGTAGACAGTAATGAGTTGCAGCTGAAGGGTGGAGTGCCTCTAAAGAAGAAGTATATTTTTTCTTTGCCAAATATAATGAAAAAAATATGGCTTCCAACTGCCCCACTATTGATATTCATTCAAGAAAGATTGCTGCAATGTGACTCTTTCACAGGAAATAAAAGCCACTGGAAAACCAGAAGAGAGGATTATTGCAGCTCAATAAACAGTATGAATAAATTTAAGAAGAAGAAGAATCAAGATTCATCACTATAGAAACAAAGACACAAAATAAAACAAAGAATAAATATGCTAAAATATAGGAAAATATGCGTATGAAAAATCACAAATTAGTCAGGATGGGCAAGTTTTGTGTTAGCTACAGATAAATCCCAAATCTGAGTCTTAACACAACAAACATTTGTTTTTCACTCATGGCATGTGTCCAGCCTGAGTCTGCAAGGAGACTTTGCTCATCCTTGTCACTGCTGTTGTTAGGTGCTATTGAGTTGGTTCCGACTTATCCCAATAGAATGAAACACTGCTGGGTCCTGCACCATCCTCACAATCATTGCTATGTTTGAGCCCATTGTTGCAGCCACTGTGTCAGTCCATCTCATTGAAAGTCTTCCTCTTTTTCACTGACCCTCTAGTTTACAAACATGATGTTCTGATTCCTTCTGATAACATGCCCTAAGTACCTGAGATGAAATCTCACCATCCTCACTTGTAAAGAACATTCTAGCAGTACTTCTTCCAAGAAGTACACTGTTGTTGTTGTTGTTATGTGCTGTCGAGTCGGACCCGACTCATAGCGACCCCTCCTTGGGTTTCTGAGGCGGTATCGCTATGGAAATAGATTGCCCAACCATCCTTCTGAAGAGTGGCTGGTGGGTTTGAACTGCCAGCCTTCTGGTACTTCCCTAATCAATTTGGCAAGGAGCCCCAGTAGTGCAATGATTAAGTGCTCAACTGCTAACTGAAAGGTCGGGATGTTTGAATCCACAGGAGAAATGACATGGTGATGTGTTCCTGTAAAGATTTTTGCCTAGAAAACCATATGGGGCAATTCTCCTCTGTCCTATAAAGTCACTATGAGTAGGAATTGATTTGATGGCACACAACAATCAATATAGCAGAAGGAAGGGAGTACTACAGTACCTAGTTCTGGCAGTGGGAGTCCCTGGGTGGTGCAAATGGTTAACATGCTTGCCTGCTAACTGAAAGGTTGGAAGTTTGAGTCCACCCAGAGGTGCCTTGAAAGAAAGTTCTCACAATCTACTTCTGAAAAATTAGCCATTGAAAACCCTGTGGAGCACGGTTCTACTCTGACACACATGGGGTTGCCATGAGTTGGAGTTGATTCCATGACAACAGTTTGTTTTGTTTTGTTTAAAAAAACTAGTAGTGATACACATCACTTCTATTTTCATTTCACTGGCTGAACAAATCTCATGGCTATGGGACTTCACCAGAGTGGAGAAATGCAAGAAGAATTAGAATATTGGTGAACAATGTTAATGATTATCGTACCGCATTTGACAAAAGAACTAGTTACAAGGCTAAGGACCATTACATGAAAACAGAGTTTATGGCAACTATTAATACCAATAACTGGAAAGTATTTGTTAAAGAATAACTTGGAAATTTACTGATCATCAACACATTACTGTTAGAATTCAGGGGGGGAAAAAAACGTATTGCTTAGGTTGAGCAGAAGTAAATAAGTAGTCATGGTCTTAACATAAATTTTAGATAAAATTTTGTTGGCCTGCCAATAAATTCTCCAAAATACATACTTAGTAAGTCAAAGAAATTTTCTAATCAGTTTTATTAGGAAGCACAGTCTTTGTTAGACTTCAACTTTGAATTTTTTAAAGCTGGAGGAAAGTTTTTCCCCCATTAGGTCCCCAAATAAAATCTTATGTAGCACCACAGCATATGAAAACAGACAGCCGAGCTGTTTGAACTGGGATAGGAGGGCCAGAGCCTTCACAATGGTCCCAAGACAATTCAGAAGCCCTGGAATCCTCCAGATTACAGCTTCAAAAATATTTCTCAAAGAAAAGAGTTGTCTGATTGTTGAACAATAGGGGTTTTAGTTTTAAAAAAGTTCAGAATTAGAAATATGAAAAGTGGGCCTCTCAGTTCAGTTCTGTTAGTCTCTTTAATGTGTTTTAAAGTAGTAGTAAAATATTTTTTCTCCAACCTTATTATTTTGTATATATGACAATATCAAGGAGCTCTGGTGGTGCAGCCCCTCAGGCATTTGACTGCTAACCAGAAGGCTGGCGGTTCAAACCCACCAGCCACTCCTCGGAAGGAAGGTTGGGCAATCTACTTCCATAGTGATACTGCCTCAGAAACCCAAGGAGGGGTCACTATGAGTCGGGTCTGACTTGACAGCACATAACAACAACAACATGACAATATCATTTGTATCTGTGATTGTGCTATAAAATAGAATACAATTAGGTAATGAAATGTATGTGTGTATGACTGAAACAAAAATTTCATGAAATAGAACTTACTCTTACTACATGAAATACACTCTGATATGTTTTATTCTACACTTTTTTTTTTTAAGTGCTGATTTTAACTCACTAATTTGTTTCATGACCCACTAAAGGATCACCACCACACTTTGAAAGACACTGACCCAGGGGAAGTTTCGAGTTTGGTATGCCACAAGGATCTGGCCTGTTCAACATGTCTACTAGTGGTTTGAATTAGGACACTGGTTGAACACTGATCATGTTTGTAAATGACATGAGACTGGAAGGTGAAGCCAATGTGGCCTTAATCATTTGCAACAATGGGTCCAAAGAAACAAGTTGAAGTTAAAAAAAGCTAAATGTAAACTCCTACACTTGAGTATAAAATACATAAACTATATGTACCAAATAGGGAGAGATTTTAAAATTTATTTTATTTTCATGGAAGGAGATAAGGTTTAAAAGTAGGACATATGGAAAGTATTTTAATTTACTATAAGTACAATATGAGTCATCAGGGCTAAGCGTGTGCCAAAATAACCAGGTGAAACTTAGTGGAAGCATAATCAGATGACGAGTCCCGAGAGTCCTCTCTGAGGCCATTGCTCACCTGGAGCTTTGCATTTGATTCTTGGGACCACATTTTAATCACAGGAGCAATGCAAACGAGAAGAAATTCAGTAAGGATAGTGGGGACATTGGAAATCATGTCACATGAGGAATAGTCGAAGGAACTAAAGATGGTTAGCCTCAAAATATAAGACAAAAAGAAGAGTGGTTTTTGAGTATCTATTATAAGACATCCCCTAAAAGAAAGATTGTTTCTCTCTTCTCTCAGAAGAAGAATTCATCTATTCATTCATTCAGCAAATATCTGTTAAGTACCTCCCGTGCACATATTAAGCTAGGTTCGAGAGGTACAGTGCTTGCACGTTGCTGTGATGCTGGAAGCTATGCCGTTATTATTTTAAATACCAACAGATTCACCCACCATGGACATGTTTCAGGGGAGCTTTCAGACTAAGACAGACTAAGTAGAAAGACCTGGAGATCTACCAATGAAAATTAGCTAACGAAAACCAAATGGGTCACAACAGAACATTCTCTGACTCAATTGCTTTGGGCACATCATCAGAAGGGATGAGATACTGGAGGAGGATGTCGTGTCTGTAGAAGCACAAGGGCCGCAAGGGCAAGGGAGACCCTTATTGAGATGGATTGACACAGTAGCCACAACCATGGACTCACACAAGCTGGTGGGTGATTGTGAGGATGATGCAGGACCAGGCAAGGTATTGTTCTATTGTACAAAAGGTCTCCATGAGTCAGAGGTGACTTGACAGCAGCTAACAACGGTAACAACAGAGGTATAGAAGTAAAAGCAACTGTGCCTGGCTTCAAGGAATACACAGTCTAGTAGGCGTTCTAGCTTTCTGAAACTTGTGTTGGTGAATCTTGGTGACAGCTCTGTTTGCTTGGGCTGGCAGCACCTACTGATGACATGCTGCCTTTCATGTGGGATTATCTCACTGTCCTGACTCATGACCTGCACACTGTGCTTAATCACATCATCACTCAGCAAAGACCTTTCCAAAGCTTCCCCTTACCTTAAGATAACATCTAAAATCTAAATGGCACCCAAGACTTCTTTTCAAAATCTGTCTTCTGCCTTTATTTTCATCATTATCTCTTGCCATTCCTCCAAGATACACTGCATACCCCAGCCATTCTGAATCAGTTTCAGTCCCATGAAATGTCATATTTTTTTTACTACCTTCACATGCTGCATGCCCTTCCTCATTGTCAGCCCTTGGCTGACTCCTATTTGTCCATCATGACAATTTCTTAACCACCTCCATCATAAAGTCTTCCAAAATACCCATTAGCTAAGTTCCACGACACCTTTCTCTCAGCTCCCATAGTACACAGCGTTCCTTTGTTACTTACCCTGTTGTTAGTTGCCATCAAGTTGGGTCTAAGCCATAGTGACTTTATGTATAATGAATGGAATGAAACAGTACCTGGTCCTGCACCATTTTCATGCATGTTAGTATGCTTGAATCCATGGCTGTACCACCGTGTATTTTGAGTGCCATCCAACCTAGGGGGCTCGTCTTCCAGCACTATATTAGATGATATTCTGTTGTAATCCATAAGGTTTTCTTTGGCTAATTTTCAGAAGTAGATCACCATGCCTTTCTTCCTAGTCGGTCTTAGTCTGGAAGCTTTGCTGAAACCTACCTAGTATGGGTGGCTCTGCTGGTGTTTGAAATACCAGTGGCTTAGCTTCCAGCATCATAACAACATACAAGCCACCACAGTATGATAAACTGACAGGCAGGTGGTGGGTACTTAGCCCAGTAAATGGCAATTGTCTGATCCCTTATCTGCAAACTTTCTTTTGGAACCCTCAGCACTTGGTGCAGTACCTGACTCAGAGTTGGTTTTCTAGAAATATTTATTAAGCATATAAATGAACAAATGATGTAGAATTGCTCTGACAGTTCAAGTTGCACAAACAGACATCTATAATACAGAGATGTTTATTGATTTCCAACTTCCAAAAATAAATCTAAATAAAAGAAATTTAAAATAGATTCTTAGAGCATCCACTTCTTCTAAGTTCAGGACCACTGTTGAATCCTAGGTAACTGGAGTCATAAATTAATCAAGTAACAGAAAGCGCTCACCTAAACTTGCATCCCAAGTACATGAGAAGAGAAGATCATGAATTATTCACAGTCATCACCTCGGAAGTTATTTCAATTTGATTCATCTTCACATCACAGGGGACACACAGCATTGCCCTCCTGCATGAAGACTGGCACAGCACAGCCCATGTGTCAGGGCTGTAGAACAATCTTGCATGAAGGGCAACACGTTGTCCAGGGGCTGTGCCAGGCCGAGGAAACAGAGCCGCCTTTGAGAGACACAAAGAGCCACTGTCCTTGCCTTTTTTTATTTTTTTTTCCCCTTCTCCTCAAACTGGTAGAGTCCAAAACTTGCTGTGAAGATAACAAAGTTTCCTCGCAGACTGAGCCGAAGGCTGCAATAATTTCACCTGTAGGATTCTAGCCAAAGCCAACCCATGGGCCATAGACCACAAGATTAGAGAATTCAAGCATCCTTTTTACCTGGACTTTAATCTACAAGGAAAATAAACTCTACCCAAAACAGAATAACACTCTTCTCTCAGCATCTGCCTGTTCTGGTTCATGCTGTCCTCACCAACAGAGTGATAATGCTTACCTCACATCCTAGTGCCTTCCATGAGAAAACACAACTTGATTTAATATAAAAGCATTAGACATTATTTAAGCAGAGACTGAGTGACTATCTGTAAGGCAAGTACTGCATGAAAGGGAAGGTTGGACTGGCTGGCCACTAAGATCCCTTTCTGGTTCCGTAGTTAGGTTGGAGAGAGGGAAGCATATAATTCACTCAAACCTGTGATCACTTGATGGTCAGGTTAATACCCAAATGTCTCAAACACGAACAGTGGTGCCATAGATTCAAGTGCAGAGGGCAAAATTCTTAGCAGAGTAGAGGGAAGAGGTGGCTAAGGGATAGGACTGCTGTGGACAAGAAACTTTACTTAACAAACCTGAACTAGGTGCTTGCTATGTCAGTCACATGCCAGGGGCTGGAGATACAGAAGTGAAACTCTGTATCATACTTTTGCATAAGTAGTGAAAACAGACATACACCCATGCCACCAAAGAAAATGGAATGCATGTCATGGTAGGTCAGAGTCTGGAGACAGCACAAAAGACTTATTGAATGAAGTGACAAGTGAACTTAAACTTAAAATGAATACAAGCTGAGTTAGATTGGGGAGAAGGACATGGGGAGATGTTTCAGGTAGAGGGAACCACAGACACAAAGCAATGAAACATAGTACACTAGGTGAGCAGCAGATAGCTCTTTGCTGGCACAGAGGACACAGGTGGAAGGATGACAGGAGACAGGTTGGAGAAGTAGGTGTGGACCAGACCATGAAGAACTTTCCTGTCATGCATAGCGGATGGGGATTTACTGAAGTTGATGAGAAGATACAGGTGCCAGTGTAATAAAGAAGATGATATGCTTCTTGGCAGTGACCTGGGGAGAGTAAGGGCTCAGAGAGGAAAGGCTTAGGCTTTGACTTTAGGCTCTGGACTTCTCAGCCTAATAAAAGGTTCCTAATCTCAAGCATGGCAGGAAAGAGGCTGAAAGGCCAATACAGGTGAAGGCAATGAATGTCTCACTAACAGGCTCAAACCAAAACCAAAACAAACAAACAAAAACCCCCACCAAACTCACTGCCATGGAGTCTATTCCACTCACAGTGACCCCTCCTTGGGTTTCCAAGGAGGTATCTCTATGGAAGTAGACTGTCCAACCTTTCTTCTGGGGAGTAGCTGGTGAGTTGAATCGCCAGCCTTCTGGTTAGCAGTCAAAGGCCTTAGGCACTATGCCACAAGAGCTCCCTAGTAATAGACTAGAAGCTCCTATTCCACCCACCCACTCCCATCTCCCACTCTACCTTGGTATTATGTAAAGCCCTGGAACACCATGTGGGAATGTGAGTGAGAAAGCCTTGTTGTTGTTGTTGTTGTTGTTATGTGCCATCGAGTTGGACCTGACTCATAGAGACCCTTCCTTGGGTTGCCGAGGCAGTATCACTACTGAAGTAGATTGCCTAACCTTTCTTCCAAGGAGTGGCTGGTGGGTTTGAACCATCAGCCTTCTGGTTAGCAGTCAAGTGCCTTAGGCACTATTCTACTAGAGCTCCCTGAGAAAGCCTTGTTGTTGTTGTTGTTATGTGCCGTCGAGTCGGCCCCAACTCATAGCGACCCCTCCTTGGGTTTCCGAGGCAGTATCACTATGGAAGTAGGATTGCCCAACCTTCCTTCCGAGGAGTGGCTGGTGGGTTTGAACCGCCAGCCTTCTGGTTAGCAGTCAAGTGCTTTAGCCACTATGCTACCAGAGCTCCTGAGAAAGCCTTAAGGAGGTCCAAAGCTAAATTTACTACCAAACTAGAGGATTAAGAGTTCAGAAATAATGTGATTTAAAAAAAAAAAAAAAAAGTATTTTTTTTACACCTGAAATTGTGAATTGAGATTTACGACTTCTATATATATTATCTCATTTATGCCTCATAATAACTTTAACTGTAAAAGGTATTGTTATCCCCTTTTACAGAAATTAAATATGGAGGTTACATGAAGAATGAGGACACTCAAACACCTTATTTTACAAATGAGGCAATGGAGATTTTGGAAAAGTTAAATAGATCCTTAATAAATTCAGAGACCAAACCCAGAGGAAAGGCTGAGAATGTGGATTTGCAGTTTTCTACTTTAATACCATCATTATTGCTTCCCCTGTTTCTAAGGCAGCACATTTAAAAGGCAAATTTCTTGGAGATTTTCTACTTTTAAAATCTTTAATTATAAGCAAAAATGATAGGAATGTGTTATAGAGAACAAAAGGCACTGGGTCTAACAGGTTAAGCCTCTTCCTGAAACTTTTCCCATCCTAAGTTTCCATGGGAGTGCATGGGTGGTGCAAAATGTTGACTGCATTCTATTGTTAATCAAAAGTTTGGGGGCCCAAGTCTACACAGAAGCACTTTGGAAGAAAGGCCTGGCAATCTACTTCTGCAAAACCAGCTGAAAGCCCTGTGGAGTACAGTTCTGTGCTGACACACATGGGATTGCCATGAATTGAGTTCAACTTGCCAGTACCTGGTTTTAAATTTCCATGAGATGGGCAGCAAATATGAGTGAGGTAGAAAGGAAAACTTATGGAAGAGAGGCTGCTGCAGCTGGGGCAGGGAGGGAGCCCACGAGCTAGCAGAAGTCCAGCTCTGCAGTAAACCGTCTCTTGACCTGGGGAAGAAACTAACATTTCTAAGAGCCTATTATTATGTGCCAGGAATTCACACAAGTTGTATTGGTTTCCTAGGTGTGCAATATAAAATACCCCAAAGTGAACTCACTGCCATTGAGTCAGATCCGACTCATAGCGACCCCTCCTTGGGTTTCCGAGGCATTATCACTATGCAAGTAGATTGCCCAACCTTCCTTTCAAGGAGTGGCTGGTGGGTTTGAACCACCAGTCTTCTGGTTAGCCGTCAAATGCTTTAGGCACTATGCTACCAGAGCTCCAGACAGGCATATAGGGTGAACATTTACACCAGGTAGATACATTCTAGAAGAAAAGACCAAAATGGATGTCAGAAAAGACTCTGAAACTATCCCTTGAGTGAAGAGTAACTAAAGCAAATGGAAGAAATGACAAGATAAAACAGCTGAACAAAAAGATTTCAAAGAGCAGCTCGAGAAGACAAAGTCAATTATCATAATGAAATATGCAAAGACCTGGAGTTAGAAAACTGTAAGGGAAGAACACACTTGGCAATTCTCAAGATGAAAGAATGAAGAAAAAATTTAAGCCTTGAGTTGCAATATTGAAAGATTCTATGGGCAAAATAGGAGCTCTGGTAGCATAGTGCCTAAGGCACTTGACTGCTCACCAGAAGGCTGGCGGTTCAAACCCACCAGCCACTCCTCGGAAGGAAGGTTGGGCAAACCTACTTCCGTAGCAATACTGCCTCGGAAACCCAAGGAGGGGTCGCTATGAGTCGGGACTGACTAGACGGCAAACAACAACAACAACATGGGCAAAATATTGAATGATGCAGGAAGCATCAAAGAAGATGGAAGGAATATAGAGTCACTGTATCGAAAGGAATTGGTCAATGTTCATCCATTTCAGGAGGTGGCATATGTTCAAGAACCAATGATACTGAAGGAAGAAGTCAAAGCTGCATTGAGGGAAGTGGCAAAAAACAAGGCTTCAGGAACTGACAGAATACCCATTGAGGTGTTTTAACAAACGGATGCCCCACTAGAGGCACTCACTCAGTTATCCCAAGAGATTTGGAAGACAGCCACCTGGCCAAGTGACTGGAAGAGATCCATATTTGTACCAATTCCAAAGAAAGGCCATCCCACAGAATGTGGGATTGAAGTTACTCCTATGGCTTCCAGCCAAATGACAGGCATATAGGGTGAACATTTACATCAAGTAGATACACTCTTTAGAACGATCAATCATAAAAGAACAGAAGGGCAGTATCTGCACAGGGAGATAGCTCAGGGGGCAGGAATGCAGCTCAGGGGGACAGGAATGTCCTTCTTTTGAAGGACATGGGAAAGAGGTAACCATGGCGAGGAAGTGGGAAGAGAGCTGTTACATTATGGGAATTGCAGTCAATGTCATGAAATAAAATGTATACAAACTACTATTTGGAAAATGAATTTGCTGTATAAACTTTCACCCAAATCACAATAAAAATTTTTAGAAAAGAATGAACAAATTGAAAAAATTTTTAAAGAAAAAGGCATAATTTATAGTAAAGAATTCTTGTGTAGGCAGACCATGGAGATAATGAGGGTTTGGTTCCAAACCACCACAGTAAAACAAATATTACAATAAAACAAGTCACATGAATTTTTTGGTTTCCCAATGCATATAAAAGTTATGCTTACAGTATACCATAGTCTATTAAATGTGCAAAAGCATTATGAAAAATTTGAAATATTGTGAGAATTACCAAAATATGACACAGACATGAAATGAGCACATGCTGTTGGAAAAATGAACTGACAGACTTGCCAGAAACCTTCGATTTATTAAAAACACAATATCTGCAAAGCATAATAGAGCAAAACACAATAAAATGGGGTATGGTTTTGTTAGGTACTATTGAGTCTCTTCCCACTCATAGTGACCCTGTGTACACATTGGTGCCTGGTCTTGCTCCATCTTCACAATCATTGCTATGTTTTTGGGCCCACTGTTGCAGCCCCTTTGTCAATCCATCTCACTGAATGTCTTATTTTTTGCTAACCCTCTAGTTTACCAAGCATCATGTCCTTCTCCAGGAACTGTTCCCTCCAAATTATGTGAGATGAAGTCTTGTCATGCTCATTCTAAAAAGCATTTTGGCTGTGCTTCTTTCAAGATAGATTTCTTTGTTCTTCTGGCAGTCCATGGTATATTCAATATTCTTTGCCAACACCATAATTCAAGGCATCAATCCTTCTTCAGTCTTCTTTATTCATTGTCCAGCTTTTACATGCATATGAAGTGCTTGGTCAGGTGCACCTTAGTCTTCAAAGTAACATTTTTGCTTTTCAATACTTTACAGAAATCTTTGGCAGTACATTTGTCCAATGCAGTGCATCATTTTATTTCTTGACTGCTGCTTCCATGGGCATAGTACCAGCAAAAAATACCAAACAAAGTATATCTGTACTAAAAAGTAACACAAGGTTAGGCTTTGCAAGTCTTCTTGCATTAGACTGAGAAGTAGCAGCTCAAGTTCTGTCCTTGTTGTCAACATTCAAAACCAGTTTGATTCCATTACTAGTACAAGAAAAGCAGGGAGAAGGGGAAAATGCACTGTACTTCCCAACGACTGGTTCAGGAAAAAAATCCCTGGTGAGCTAATCTTGAATGTGAGAAACTGTTCCTTTGTTGTCCAGCTGCTGCAGTTGAATCCTGTGTTTGTGTTACTGACAATTGCCACGGAAGTGTTTAATTTCATTTATTTATTATTTATATCCCTCAGACGTCCAAAATAATTGCAAGGCGTGGAAGTGAAGCCTTGTAAATTTGAATCCATTAGATGCATAGCTCAAATGCTTTGTTGTGTTACTTTGGCTGATATATCAGTTTAAAATTACGGAGCTAATACAACCACGTCAAGAATGTTAGACTACAGTAGTTTACTCTAAAATTCAAATATTTGGATTTGACTCAGCAGTCTAATGCCAAGGACATGCTGATCTGTGATTGAACAGCTAAAACATAAAAGTCCCAGTTTTATTCTCTCCTGAATACAGTGCAGAGATGCACTGCCAATTTTGTGTATTTAATCTGCTTTGCAGCTTCTAAAGCCACATTTATTTGAAACCATGTAAGGTGCCGGTAGTGGAGAGAAGTTTGCTCCCAAGAACAGTTTGAGGCTGGGATCTGAGTGCCCCGCCGATTCTTTGTTCGGTCAGCACAGGATTCTCTCGGTGGCCAGCTGAAAGTCTTTTGTTTGTGTCATGATTGACAGACATGAATTAAATATCACCCCACTGGGCTCACTGATTGGTGAATGACGGTGCCTTGCAAGAATGTCTTGGGAAATAGGCGGTTCATGATAGGGAGACAAGACCAGAAAGGCAGGGCTTTTTCGGCTAATCCTGAACTTGACAACAGCAGAGACCTTGATTCTGAGCTGTGTTTTTTTTTTTTTTTTTTGAGCTGGCACTGACTGTCTGATCAGGCCTGAAAGGAAAGATCCTGGAATGGTTTAAGTGAACAGAAGAGGATGAAGCCAACACAACTAAAACTTGGGGGGAGAGAAAAGGATTGCTTAAATGGCTCATGTTTCTGGAGACAGGTTTTAAGGGTTCTTTTCAAAAATGGGCCTGGCATTGTCCCCAAGGTCTTTTTTGTCCTTCTTAATTTATCAGTGTGGCAATTAGTATTCCTTAGAGCAATAATATGTGCTGCAGAGTCTACCCTATTCTCAGCATACTTTGCACAGCCTCGGGCAGAAACAGCTCTGCACACACAATTCTCCGGTTTTGAACGAGCAGAATCCTCAGGTTTCTTTCTTTGAGCAAAGAAAAGCATCCTAGATGCTAGGTGACACAGATGTACGTGGCTAACAAGATGAAGGAAGGCAGAACAATAACAGAAACAAGCCTGTGAGCAAGCCCAAGAGCTGGGGAGGGGTTCAGATAATTGTTGATTTCAAAGTAAGGTCATTGGGCAGGCTCAGTTGATGACATCCTAAGACAGAAAGGGGTGATTGCAATGAAAGCTCTCATAGTGATTGGAAGCAGCTTTATCAGTCTTAGTTTATATTTTGTGAATGATATTTTATCATGGGTCTAACATACATTCCAGTTGGGCATCAAGATGGATTGTTAGGTTTGCCAGCAGGCTTGCTACCAGTAATACTGATAAAAGAGGTCATTACTAGTTGCTGTGGAGTTAACTCTGACTCATGGGTACCCTGTGTGTGTTAGAGTAGAGGTGTACACATAGGTTTATTTAATTTGTTGCTGTTGTTATTATGAATATACACAGAACATACCCCAATTAAACAGTTTCTACATGTACAATTCAGTGAGATTTAATATGCTCATCAAGTTGTGCGACCATTTTCACCCTGCTTTTCCAAGTTGTTCCTCCCCTACTAACATGAACTCACTGGCCCCTAATCTTCCTAACTTTTTGAGTTTGTTGTCAACTTGATCCCATAGAGATAAGTATTAAAAGACCACAGTGCTCAAGGCAGACATTTTTCACTAATTAAGCTAAACTACTGTTTGGTTTAAAGAGACTCCAGGGGCTATTTTTGGTTTAAGGCTTAAATTTAAAGATTCTCTCACAGCAATAGTTTCCGTGATTCATCTTGCTTCTACGGCTCCCCAAAATCTGGATTCCATGAGAATTTGAAATTCTGCTCTTCATTTCCCCCTTTTTGATCAGGATTCTTCTATATAATCTTTGATCAAAATGTTCAGTAATGGTAACTGGGCACCATCCATTTCTTCTGGTCTCATGGCAAAGGAGGCAGCTATTCATGGAGGCACTCAGACACACATTCCATTTCCTCCTCCTATTGCTTACTCTCCTTCTTTCTTGGTTGCTCCAGGCAAATAGAGACCTATTGTTGTACCTAGGATGGCTGCTTTTAAGGTCCCAGGCACTATGAATGAAAAGGTAGAACAGAAACACTAAACATGATTATTAAGCCAGTTAATTGAGATGTCCCATGAAACCATGACCCCAACTCTCAAAACCAAGAAACCTAATCCCATGAAGTGTTGGCTATCCACATGCAGCCTCAGCAGCTGCTCTTTTTGTTATTGTTGTAAATATATCTACCACGCAACATCTGCCAGTTCAACTTTTTCAGATGTAAAACTTATTGACATCAATTACACTAATTGTAACATTTATCCTTATTCAATGCGATTTTTCCATCACTGTAAAATGGAACTGAGTTCTCCATAAGCAATAACTATCCCCTTCCCCCTCCCTCCTGTCCCTAGTAACTACTAATAAACTTTGTGCTCTATACATTTGCCTGTTCTTTTTTTTTATCATATAAGTGAGGTCATACAATATTTGTCCTATTGTCTTCGACATATTTCACTCAGCATAATGTCTTCATGCACCATCCATATTGTAGCATATATGTATCATGACTTCATTTCTCTCACTGAGTAGTATTCCACTGTATGTGAATATACCATTTATATATATATATCTTCCTTCTGAGGAGTGGCTGGTGGGTTTGAACCTCCAGCCTTCTGGTTAGCAGTCAAGTGCCTTAGGCACTATGCTACCAGAGCTTCCGCTCTGACCCATAGTGATGTTATTTATAAAGAACAAAACATTGCCTTGTTCTGTGCCATCCTCATAGTTGTTGGGATGTTTAAGCCCATTTTTGTAGCTACTTTGTCAACTCAATACTGATAGAAAAGATCTGTAGGAAGGAATCACTTGCCCAGGTTTCAACAGCTACTGAGATTTGTTTTGCCATTCAGCTAGGCACAAAGGTTCCATCCACCAGATGAAAAGGAAGAAGTATTTACATGTTGGCCAGGTTTCAGGCAGTAAGAAGAAAAAGGTAACAAGTACTAGGGATTTGCTTGGCCTGTGGAGTTTTTTACTGGGTCTGGAAAGGTATTGTCAATATTAGGCCAGAGGATCAGAGATGGCTTATAACCTTCAGCTAGGATAACTCATGAACCCAGTCCAGGTGAGCAGATGAGAATGAATAATGATACTGAGGAGTCAGGTGAGCACCTGAGTCCATAAGCTAGGCAGAGCAGCCATGGTCAATGCCAGAAATAAAGGGACAGTAACAAATGAAGAGAAGACTGGATAGAGGACTGAGGAAATTAAGGGAAAAGCTGGGCTAACAGTTTAAAATGCTGGCAAGGAATTGGGACAATAGGTATAGACTAGCACCAAAAATCTGCTTGAGCCAAAGAGTTTTCTCAGCCTGGAGGCTGTAATGTTCCCTGAAGAATCTTGGCATAGCCAGGTTGAGTAGGCGGTATGGCCATATGGCTCCACTGGAGTGTCTTGGGGGTGGTGATAAAAAGAGGCGTATAATGCAGATATTTAAGAGTGCAATGCTAAGGAGCTGAGCATCTACATTCTTTGACCTATGGAAATCCTCTGGGGATTAAAGTTTGGAGAGTTGTAAACTCACATAAATTATAATCTAAGTGATATCCTTATTTAGAGACTTCAGAGTTGTGATGGTGATAAACAGACACCTGAATCTTGAGCTATTAATGTAGCAATGCCCTCTCCTTGGAAACTTTCTGAGCTAGAAGAGGCCTATACAGGGAGGAAATGTGAGTAATAGCAAATATGCTTTTTTAGTAGATCAACAGCTTGCTAAACTGTAACATGGCATATCTCCACCTCCTACCACCATATTTTTTCTTCCTAAAGCACACTGTGTTGTTATGAAGATTTATTAGCCATGTGTTTTTCCAGCTCCTTCATGAATCTGAACAGTTAGGTCCTGTCTTGGATATGATTTCTGTCTCAAGATGCTACTGAAGTGAATGAGGATATTAAGTAGTGAGAGAAGTGGCCTGGGCAGTGCTAGAGTCATGTCACTAGTCATGTCATTCTGAATACTCAGGAGATACAACTGCTTTAAGGGCTTCTGGTTAAGCACTTGGCTGCTAACCAAAACGTTAGTGATTTGAACCCATCCAGTAGCTTCTCATGAGAAAGATCTGACAATCTGCTCCCAGAAAGATTATGCACAAGAAAACCCTATGGGGCAGTTCTACATGGGATCACTATGAGTTGGAATTGACTCAATGGGCACACAACACAACAACTTTAGGGTCTGTAAGATTGTTGTGGAATAGTCTTCATATAAACATGTTTGTGGAACTGTAGCTAATGAATTTTAATTTGATTAATTCATAGGCCCATTTATTATCATAACTCTTTTATTATTATTGATATGTTTGAACTGTGGTGTTAGTGAATAATAGCAACTTATTGTAGACTTCTAAAAGAATAAACAAATCCATCTTACAAGAAAACAACCAGGATGTTCTTGGAGGCAAGGATGGTGAGACTGTGACTCATTTGCTTTGGACACATCATCAGGAAAGGCCTAGAAAATTACTAGAAAAGGTTTGGTAGAGGGACATTGAAAGTGTAGGAAGCCCTCAATGAAATGGATTGACACAGTAGTCTCAACAATGAACTTAAACATATCAATAATCACGAAGACAGCACAGGATCAGGCAACATTTTGTTCTGTTGTACATGGGGTTGCCATGAGTCTAAGCCAGCTTGATTGTAACAACAACAAATTACTATTACACACCACATAATTGTCACATCAATTTCAACAAATATTTATTGAATGAATGACTAGAGCTTCTTAAAAAGGCATGTCCTTCCTTGGAAGATAGTATTTGACAGTTGAGAGGTGTGATGGTTATGTTTATATGTCAACTTGGCTACGCCTGGTTGAGTGGCTGGGCAGCTGGATGTAGTATTCCCCATGATGAGACTGATAATCAACTGCATGGTGGAATCTACTGGGAGCAGCTGAGTAGCTGCCTTTGGGTATGTGGTCTGCTTCCCATATATAAGGAGAAGCTTTGAGAATGGTCTTTAGTCTATGGCACGCTTGGACACTGCATGTAGCTGTGTCATTGCTCAGCAACCTGCCATGCTCTGCCCACCTTGGGATTTACAATGGACTTAAGTTAATGGCCTGCCATGTGGTTTGGTAACATTGGGACTGTGCCTTTTTTATCTGTCAACCTTGGGGCTTCTCAGCCTCAGCAGCCAGTGGAAGCCTCCAGCTGGGCCAGGAGCAGAAGGCAGAGCTGGACCCCAAGATTGAGGGGCTTTCACCCAGCCTCTAGAGCCTGGCACTTTGAACTTGGACTTAAAGCCTCCAAATTGTAAGAATAAACTCCTGTTTGTTAAGACCATCCCATTTGTGGTATGTTTTCTGTCAGAGTGGCACTAGGTAACCAGAACAAGAGGTAAGGCAAGTTCTGCAGTTTCTCTGCTGAATCACCTTTTATTGAATAAACTGTGGGGCAGCCTCTTGTGGACTATAAAGCATCATAAATAATTAAAATTAAACAACCTTTGTCAAAATAAATTAATAGAGTGCTCTTTATAGCATAGTCACTTCAGTTTCTTCATGTCTGCTGACACTTTGAGCAATTTGAAAACACCCACACCAGGTGCTGAGGTGGCTTGGCATTAGTGTCAGGTCCTCGCCTTTAAATGAAGGGAGAACTCCTGGGGAAACAGCCTCCTTCAAAGAGGAGTTCCTGTAAAACATGTCAAATTGGCAAGATGGGAATGGGAATTCTTTATTTTGGGCCCCAGTCCCCACTAGAGCCAAACAAACCCCCTGGTTAATTAATGGACCTGCTCCAGACAGGTTTATGGGAAGATGAGCCCCTGAGTAGCACATGAGTCTCACCCAAGAAGATTCTGGCATTAGTTTCTTTGCTGAGGCCCACAGCAAAGCCCAGTTCTTGTACTGGGCACACAGTTTTTCTGTGGCTGAAAGTTTTTGTCACAGAAGCCATGAGACAGCCCTATTTTGGAGTACCTACCTATAAGTTAATTAGGAGCTCTGGTAGCATAGTGGCTAAGACACTTGACTGCTAACCAGATGGCTGGTGGTTCAAACCCACCAGCCACTCCTCGGAAGGAAGGTTGGGCAATCCTACTTCCATAGTGATACTGCCTCGGAAACCCAAGGAGGGGTCGCTATGAGTCGGGACTGACTCGACAGCAAATAACAACAACAACAACAACATAAGTTAATTAGGAGCTCTGGTAGCATAGTGGCTAAGACACTTGACTGCTAACCAGAAGGCTGGTGGTTCAAACCCACCAGCCACTCCTCGGAAGGAAGGTTGGGCAATCCTACTTCCATAGTGATACTGCCTCGGAAACCCAAGGAGGGGTCGCTATGAGTCGGGGCCGACTCGACGGCACATAACAACAACAACATAAGTTAATTGGAAGCTCTGGTAGCATAGTGCCTAAGGCATTTGACTGCTAACCAGAAGGCTGGTGGTTCAAATCCACCAGCCACTGCTCAGAAGGAAGGTTGGGCAATCTACTTCCATAGTGATACCGCCTTGAAAACCCAAGGAGGGGTCACTATAAGTTGGATACAACTCCATGGCAGTGGTCCCCCCCCCATAAGTTAACACAGAACTGAGAAGAGCAAGCCAGATTGTGGGTCAAAACTAGGAAAAGAGGCAACTTTTGGGAATGGTATTATATAAGGGCCAGGGCAACCACCTGTCTGTCAGTTTGCCGTACTGTGGTGGCTTGTGTGCTGCTATGATGCTGGAAGCCATGCCACCAGTATTTCAAATACCAGCAGAATCATCCATGGAAGACAGGCTTCAGCAGATCATCCACACTGAAACAGACTTGAGAAAGGCTTGGTGGCCTACTTCCAAAAATTAACTAAGGAAAACCCTACAGATCACAAGAGAATGCTGTCTGGTATAGTGTTAGAAGTTGAGATCCTAGGTTGGAAAGCACTACAATATCTCAACAACAGACTCAAACATACTGACTCTCATGAAGATGGTATAAGATGGGGCAATGTTTTGTTCTTTGTACGTAAGGTCACCAGAGGTCAGAGCCAACTCAGCAGCAAATAAAAACAACAAAAGGCCAAGGACAGGCTGGTTCTTACACCCAGGCCTCTCAGTCCCCCTTCAAGCCCAGAGTGTGATGGCAAGAACAAGCAGGGACAGGGAGGGAACACTGAAAAAAATAAAACAAAAAAAATTGACCCATGTCACTTTAGTTTTGTGTATTTCACTATACATAAATTATATTTCAATAAAATGTATTTAAAGAACGATGATAATAAAAAAAGAAAAAGAAGGGTCATATGCTGAACATTAGAACTGAGGAAGACTGAAGAAGAGAAAGCTAAGTAAACAGGGTCTATGTCCAGTCAAGGAATCTAGACAGTAGGAACTCTATCTCTGTATTCTGAGATACTGTTTATCAGAAAGTACTTCTGCTTTAGAGTACTGTGTTTCTATGCAAATAATACATGCATTATATGTTTTGCACAGCCACAATCCCCTGAAGCATTAGTTTCCTATGCATGCTATATGTGTGTGTGTGTGTGTGTGTTATTTATGGGGGCATGTTATATACAAAAATATGGTATACGTATACATACCCTGTAGCTTTCCATAGATCTGTATTGGTACTACTCTCTCTTCCCTTACCTTTTTTTTTCACCTTGGAGCTTATTTATACATGTATCTTAACTTACTTAATAAATTGTCAACTTTCTGAGGGCAGGGACTATGCTTCATTCATCTTTGAAGCCCCAATAGCACCTAGTACAGTCTCTGAAGCACAGCTTCTGGTCAAGAAAAATTTGCTAAATGGATGAAGCTAATATTAAACATTAGAAAAACAGACCAACTTACTCATTTCCTGGAGTTCTTCAAGAAAGCACCACTCTCATGTCAGCTTAAATGTTATTAATAGCAGTTGAGTAATCAGAGGAAGTCATAATACCACTGTGGGAAAATCAGGCCACATCTGGAATATCACGTGCAATTAATTCCAAGCCTACCATAAATAGTCTCTATCCTAGGTATTAGGGATATAATAGAAGGGATATAATAATCTGATCATCTAGAAAACGCTTAGGGGGAAGGTAAGCAGAATAAAGACCTTGGAAGCAGTCAAGTGAGAAATGGTTGAATGAACTGACTATTCAGCTAGGAGATAAGACTAAAGGCAGAGACATAATAAATATTTGCAAATATTTGAAATGCTTTCTCATAGAAAACCAAACACAAAACAAAACCCACTGCCACGAAGTGAGTGATCCTGACTCATAGCAATCCCCATCGAGTTTCCAAGGCAGTCAATCTTTATGGAAGTAGATTGCCCCATCTTCTTTCCATGGAGCAGCTGGTGGGTTTGAACTGCCAACCTTCTGGTTAGCAGTCAAACTGCCTTAGGCACCAACTGCACTACAAGAGACCCTTTTTTTTTTTGTTCCAGAGGTAGAACCAGGACCAATGGGTATGAGAATAAAGAAGCAAGATTCAATTTATGAGAGAACTGTTAAACTTCGAATTTGAGTTCCCCAACATTGGAATAGGAGCTCTGGTAGCATAGTGCCTAAGGCACTTGACTGCTAACCAGAAGGCCAGCGGTTCAAACCCATCAGCCACTCCTCGGAAGGAAGGTTGGATAATCTACTTCCATAGTGATACTGCCTTGGCAACCCAAGGAGGGGTCGCTATGAGTCGGGGCCGACTTGACAGCACATAACAACAACATCACATTGGAATAGATTGCATTATAAGACTCCATCACTATAGAGCTAATCAGGAATGCAGTAGGGAGGGAGACATGGATTAGATAACTTCTCAGATGCCGTAAATTTTTCTTTTGACCATCATAGTTCTTATTCCCAACCCTCTGATAGTTTCCCTTTTTTTTTTTTAAAAAAAAGAAAAAGTGTGTGTGTATATCTCCTGTTCAGTTTCAGAGATGTAAAAGCTTTTCTTATTTTGAGGATATTAACTCTGTGTCCTCAGAAAAAAAGAGCTTCTGCTTCCTGAGTTTCATACCACTCCTTAGGATATTGTCGTTAGGTGCCACTGAGTCAGTTCTGACTCATAATGACCCTATGTATAACAGAACAAAACTCTGCCAGGTCCTGTGCCATCCTCACAGTCATTGCTATGTTTGAGCCCCTTGTCACAGCCACTGTGCCAATCCATCTTGTTGAGTCCTCTTTTTTGCTGACCCTCTACTTTTCCAAGCATGATATCCTTCTCCATGGACTGGTCCTGCCTGACAACATGAACAAAGTGTGAGAGGTGAAGTCTCGCCACTTTCGCTTCTAAGGAGCACTCTGGCTGTAGTTCTTCCAAGATAGATTTGTTGTTCCTCTGGCAGTCCACAGTATATTCAACATTCTTTGCCAACATCACATAATTCAAATGATTCAATTCTTCTTCAGTCCCCCGTTCACGGTCCAGCCTTCACATCATGCATATGTGGCAATTGAAAATACTATGGTTTGGGTCAGGTACACATTAGTCCTCAAAGTAACATCTTTCAAGACAGTGGTTTTCCTCAAATGATTGGCCATTCTTAACTGTGACCTCATGTTTGCAGTTAGGGGTTCTTTATAGTCTGTCTGTAAATACTTTCTCTGTGTTCTAGCTTTCTTGAGCAGGGGTTGTTGTTGTTGTTATGTGCCGTCGAGTCAAACCTGACTCATAGAGACCCCTCCTTGGGTTTCCGAGGCAGTATCACTACAGAAGTAGGATTGCCCAACCTTCCTTTTGAGGAGTGGCTGGTGGGTTTGAACCGCCAGCCGTCTGGTTAGCAGGCAAGTGTCTTAGCCACTATGCTACCAGAGCTCCCTGAGCAGGGGTAGGACATATCTATTCTCAGGTGAGGTAGGCCAGTAGTCTTTGGCTGTGGGGACTCCTACTGTATCTGAATGTTTCCAGCCCTCCCAACACATTCTTCCAATGCTCAAATTGATTGCTCCTTCCTGAGGGCAGATACCTCTACTTGTCAGAGTTTTAGTTTTAGTTGGCTGCTCCTAAGGCATTTCTCTAACCGGAAACTCCCAGGTTTGCTGTTGAGTCCCCACCTTGCTCCTCGTAACTCCCACCTCCAAGCTTGGGGTTGGAGGCTAGGAGCATTCTAGAACTATCCCTACCTTCTACAACAGCCTTTTGCTGTTTTTCAAAAACAGCTTTCTCTATCAACCCAATCGTGCCTGCCTTCTCATATTTAGGAATTCCTCCTTATTTCTGACCCACCCTTCCTGTTTTCCAGTTATGTTATGGGTGTATTATTTTTAAACACTTAATCTCTTTTCTGTCATTTCCAGGCATCTGTGCTTAGTTAACCATCTTAATTCAATCTCCTGTCCCTTGCAATTATAAATGTTATGACTATATAAATTCAAAAAGAAAAACCAAAAACCAAATGTGTTGCCATACACTTCATTCTGACTGAAAGCAATCCTATATGACAGAGAAGAACTGCCTCATAGGGTTTCCAAGGCTATCAATCTTTAGGGAAGCAGACTGCCACATCTTTTTCCTGTTGAGTGGCTGTTTTAGTTAGCTAAGTGCTTTAACCACTATGACAGAAGGGCTCCTTCCAAAGGAAAAGTAAACAAAATACAAAGTCATTATAAAAAGAACTCATTTAAAACCTGTTTTTCCTTAATTATAAAAATAATAACACAGAGATGAAATCCAAGATTATCCACAATACCAACATTAATCACCATAATCCTTGGTGATTACAACACTAGGGAATACATGTAAAATATACATATGTACATATATCTATATTATACATATAACACTTGCTATAAAATATATATATATATA
>NW_006921622.1:14708053-14714153 GCF_000298275.1 Orycteropus afer afer
TGGCCACTGCAGCGAATTATCGAACCCAGGAGAGAGGTGGTGGGTGCTTTGGGAGGAATGATTGGTGAAAGGGCTGGAGGGGGGCAGCATGTCTGGCCTTGGTTTACTGCTGGTAATCCTGCCTTCCCCTTGTAGGGTTAGAGGAGGTCAGAACATGTGGCCTCGCCGTTTTTGCACCGCCAAAACACTGAGAATCATGGTCCAGCCAAGTTGACACATAACCTTAACCATAACAACTTCTTTGACCATATCTTTTATATTTTTCTCATTTGTATGTATTTGTTTTTGTAATTAAGTGTAATTTTTTACTGGCTAACCCCAAAAGACTTGTTTTTCAGATTATCTGTTTCCTTCACTATGTATAGCAGTCTCTGCAGAGTTTAGCAAACACAAAAACATGGCATTTGTCATCCGAAATTCCTGGAATGGCACATCTACACTGCCTTTTAAAATTAATTATTTTTAATTTTTATTGAAATAACTCATGAAAATAGCATTAGAATTTTAGTAGTGATACCAAGATGCTTTTTACAAAACAGCAAACCCTTTTTCTAGTCCTCCCATCCCTAGTCTTACTCCCCCACAGGTAACATTTTTAACTGTTTCCCATGGCATTTCTCTCCCCAATTCTAAATAATGTGTTTATACCACTACTTTTTATTCAATCAATTTCAATATCATCATCTCTTATTGTAGATGAGAATTTAGTTTTCTTAGGTCACTGCTCTCCCAATTTCTATACTTCCTAACTTATATAATAATTTTAGGGTAAATTAATATTTAGAGTTTACATTATTATGAATATGTAAATATTTTTCCTTTGTTGTGCTAAGTAGAGTGATATGATTACATTCCTTTTCCTTTTCAAAATTTAATAAATGTTACTGCAGTTATTAATTGCCTTTTTTTTCTTAATTTGTATAATCATCAACAATCATTAATTCTAAATACTTCAATAGCTCTTCGATATGCCTCTCAATTCTATTTTCTACACAGTCAAGTGCCTCTGTTTTTTTTTATATTCAGAATATCTTCCCCCTGGAGCCTGCTCTCCTCAGAATCCAACCTGGACTGTTGTTTTCTGTTGGGTCCTCTGGTTCTTGTAAAAAATTTTTTTCTCCATTATGTTTCTAAAGAAGATCATGCTGTATTTTTCTGAGAAAGGGCATATGAAAGATGAAACATTTGAGGATTTAAATATCTAAAAATATGTATTTTATTCTACACTGGAGTTCTCAAAGGCAATGACCCATTGATTTATCGTATCGACTATTATCAAAATTTCAATTCCATTTTGATTCCTGATACTGTATAAGTGAACTTTTTAAATTTTTTTAAAGTCTCTGGACATTTTTAGGATCATTTCCTTATTTTGATATTCTGGAATTTCCCAGTGGTATTTGTGATGTGGGTCCTTTTTGGTAAGTGCTCACCCTATCCTTTTAATCTAGAGACCCAGATTGAAAATAAATTTCTGGTTTCCTGTGAAGGGTAGGTGGATAGATAGTTTGGCTGTAGGGAGAAAAGGGGAGAACATAAATGTATATAACCATTAGGTATGCAGTCTGTCATCTAATAGCCATATTTTCAGTTCCATGCCTCTTACAACCTTCCATATTACTTGGTGCCTGCAAGACTAAGGCTTTCTAGGGCTCTGGGTGGGGGCCGAGGGAGGCGATTCATTCTTCTTTATCTCTCTTTGCAGATATTCTGGTGAGCAGGTTCTTCATTCTGCATAACACCTCATTCAGCCACTTTTTTGTCTTCTAAAAAGCTGTTGATATAACATTCATTTGGCCTTGTGGACTTTTTAGTAGTTTATTCCTGACATTTTATTATTAACATTTTATTACATTTATTAGGCACGTGTAAAATCTCTCATATTTAGCCAGAATTCCAAAGAATGATTAGGGTGAGTCGTTGAAACAAGGAATACGACCATAGTTTGCTTTCTTAGGGGTAACTGGGAATATCTTAGAACAAGACCAAAAAAACATTACTCTTTAGTAAACTCAACTCCTTGCAAATTATACAAATAGCATCCATCAACTGTAGCTCTCTTTCCTGCCTAAAGTCCTGCCTATTGCTGATTTCACTAACTCCTCCTTGGTTGCTAACAATTAAAGGGGTTATTATTTCACATACTTGGACTGACCAATGAATACATGGTTAGGAGTCAATTTGAGTGACAGCCTATAAATCTGACCCAAATACAGATTGCTAAGGTAATCAGTCCTAGGAATGGTATGTTATTTTATATTCAGGGCACCAGACTCTGAATTACTCTTTTATTTTTTGACATCTTCAACAAAGGCAAGAAGAAAGATGTGACACTGTGATGCCACCACAAGCTAAGTTGCATCTCTGATGGTACATTTGATATTCCTTCTGTAATGAAGATCCTTCCAGTTAAGAATAGTGTATCTCTAGTAGAGTTGCTAAGAGCCCAAACTGGAACCAAATTGCCTAGATTTGAATCCTGGCTCTACCACTTATCAACCCTGTGACACTCGGCAAGATAATTAACCTTTCATACCTCAGTTTCCTCATCTGTGAAATCGGGATATAGTAGTAAATGGAATAAAATGAGAATAATGCCTTTCACATTTTGTTGTTGTTGTTACGTGCTGTCGAGTCGGCCCCTACTCATAGCGACCCCTCCTTGGGTTGCCGAGGCAGTATCATTATGGAAGTAGATTGCCCCATCTTCCTTCTGAGGAGTGGCTGGTTGGTTTGAACCGCCAGCCTTCTGGTTAGCAGTCAGGCGTCTAAGGCACTATGCTACCAGAGCTCCTTTTCACATTTTAAGTATTGTAAAAGTATTTGCTATTATTGTTGCTGTTGTTATTGCAAATTACAGGATGTTGGATTGTTATTTTGGTTTTCAACGAACCCATTAGAGGAAAATAAAAATTGAATGGTTTGGAGTAGCAGCTGTTGATCAAATACAAGATATGGAACTAATAGAAACCAAGCTTCAAACGACAAGAAAGATTCCTTCCTGAAGACTCACCATTGTCTTTTCTACGTTAATTGTTGTCTGTATTTCCAAGGGAAAAGTTCAAGTTTGCCTAATAAAGCTGGACACTGTACTCCATATGTGAATAGAGTGGGTCAAGGAGGCTCTTAATGTGCTCATGTGACATAGCTTGATTTCCTTGTTTCCTTTTCTTCAGGAAATCTCCTTTTTTTATCTGATTCTTCGCCTATAAATAGATGCAATATGTTTGGAAGGACATAACTAGTATAGGATTTGGATGGGAAGATTTTGTGAGAAGTAGGATGCTTTGCTGTGGTTGATTTGCAGCACTGATCCCTTGCACAATGCTGAGAGAAGGTCAGGGGCTGGTAAGAGTAGGGGATGACCACGCACTTAAGGATCCAGAGGACAGCAAATGTGAGCAGATGAAAAGTTGCCCTAATTCTAACTTCTCACTCTAAAGAGAACTTGTGTTGAGAAGAGCCCAGGATGCAGAATTAGTCAGATTCTGGTCCCAGTCCAATCTCTGATTCAGTTTCTTATAGCTTCATGAACTTTGGTTTCTTCATTTGTACAATGAGTACTTCTTGGTGTTGTTGTTGTTGTTGGGTGCTGCCAAGTGAATTTTGTCTGGGTATTGTGGTGAGGAGTAAATGACTGAGTTGGCATATGTAAAAAGTGTTTGGCATATCATAGGCATTCCCTTTACTCCCATTTATCTCTTCCGTTCTTTCTACATATAGATAGATAGTTGCTGTGGAGTCAACTCCAACTCACAGTGACCTGACCTACAACAGAATAAACATTGTCAAATCCAGCACCATCCTCTCACATCAATGGCATGTTCAAGTCCCTCATTGTGGTTATTGTTCCAATCTATCTCATCAAAGGTCTCCCTCACCCTCACTGGCCCTGTACGTCACCAAAAAAATGTTCACCTCCAGAGATTGTTCTCTCCTGATGAAGTGTCTAAAGCAATTGATTCAGAAATATTCTGCTGTGATCCATAGGATTCTCATTTCCAGAAGTAGATCACCAAACTTTCTTCCTAGTCTGTCTTAGTCTAGAAGCTCCACTGAAACCTGTCCACCACAGATGATCCTCCTCAGGTATTTGAAATACGAATGACATAGTTTCCCATCACAGCAACACACAAGCCACCACATTACAATAAATGGACAGATAGGTGGTGGGCTACACACAATTATTAGTTCACAAATACATCTCCCAGACTCCAACAGCAATATAGTATCTGTTCTAGACAACACCAGGATGCACAGGTTCTTGCTGAGATTACATTGAAGGCCATTCACTTACAGGATCTGCAGAGATTCAATTTTTCAGGGCTATTCTATTATCTGTGATAATGGCTTCTTTTGCTCAGGAATTGAATCATATGTAGCTAATCAACTTAACAGTACTTATTAAGCCCTGTTTCTTAGGTACTGCAGAGGATATAAAGGAAGAAGAAATTACCTTTTCTTCCAGGCAGCTTACAATTTTGTGGAAGAAACCAAGCAACCAGATGAGTAATATAGAACTAAAACAAGTAATGGAGTGCAGATCAAAGTCTGTGAGACTTGTTGAAGATCTGAAAGAGGAAGACTTAGCTTTGACTCCCTTATTTGCAGCTGAGTAATATAATTTTTAGTGTTTCTTGGAGAAATCTTCACTTTGTCCAGAGCTAATTGGGGTTTAAAATGAACCAGTTGTCAAGTTGATTCTGATTCTTGGCAACCCCACATGTGTCAGTAGAACTGAGCACCATCAGGTTTTTATGGCTATGAGCTTTCAGAAGTAGATGACCAAGTCTTTCTTCTGAGGCATCTCTAGGCGGACTTGAACTTCCTTTTTGGTTAGCAGCTGGGTGCATTAACCATTTGCACCACCCAGGGACTACAACTGAAGTTTAGGGAGTTCCATGCCAATGTGGGATGGGGCCTGGGGGATTCTGGGAGTGTGTCCACATGCAGACCTGTCTTTAGGAGCCAAAATGCTGCTCAGCCCAGGATTGTTTTTTCAGTTTCTTGGGAACAAACCAAATGGAGAATGCTAGTGAATACAGCAAGTTCTTTTTAGAATGTGTTCTGTGCCAGGCTCAGCTGCCTACCTATTTTTAATTTGGGATGATTTGTAAGAAGCAGGGCCTCATGTTTATGGCATAAAGTCTTTTCTAGAGGACAGATTCTCTTCCTGTCTGTCCCTCTCCATTTTGCTCAGGGAGAAGAGAAACTCCTGCCTCAGGCATCAGTAAAATATTTGGCACACACATCTGTATTACTTCTCATTTACAGAACTTTAAACCCTCTGGAAACACACAAAAACCAGCTACTCAGTGTCATTTTCAATTAAGGTTATGGTTATCAGAGCTCAACATTTTCTAGGCAGGAACCAGAGGGTGATTATCAATAAATGCCTCTTGTTTCTCCTCTTGTATAAGAATTGGAAGGTAGGCTTTGCTGTGCTTCTGCTCTGTGTTACTACTTCTACCCTTTGTCCTGACTGACCTACAGTAATACTGTTGTTGTCATTAGCTGTCTTTGAGTCAGCACCTGACTCATGGCAACCACATGAACAAGACTGATGTGTTATGATCAATGACTGATTTTCTGAAGTAGATTGCCGCCAGCTCTTTCTTCCTAGTCTGTCTTAGTCTAGAAGCTTAGCTGAAACCAGTTCCACATCATAGTAATATGCAAGTATCCACCAACAGACAGGTGGTAGCTGTGCCCAAGGTGCATCAGCTGGGAATCTAATCTGGGTCTCCTAAGTGGAAGGAGAGAATGCTACCATGGAACTATCATTGTACACCACAGTAACACTATTTCCCCTTAATTTGATTGAATGCTTCCCATATTGGATAATTCTCAGTTTATGTTCTGCAGAATAAGTAAGGGCAAACTCACATAACTTGGAGTGTACTTTGGGTTAAATTCAGATGACATCTGGCAGGGTCTCAAGTTCTATTTTCCAGCTGCTGCTCATCTCTTAATGATTGGTTGAGCTGTTGGAAATTTCAGAGAGAGTCTGTTGAGCCTCAAGTTTGCCCAGACCACAAAGGTCTGAGGCAAAACAGGGTCACGTTGTTGTTGTTGTTGTTATGTGCCGTCGAGTCGGCCC
>NW_006921622.1:14714253-14715516 GCF_000298275.1 Orycteropus afer afer
GAAACACTACCTGGTCCTGTGCCAGCCTCGCAATCCTTTGAGCTCATAATTGTAGCCACTGTGTCAGTCCATCTCATTAAGGGTCTTCCCCTTTTTCACTGATCCTCCCTTTTACCAAGCATGATATCCTTCTCTGGGGAATGGTCCCTTTTGACAACATGACCTAAGAAGGTGAGATGAATCTGGGCATTCTTACTTCCAAGGAGCTTTCTGGCTGCACTTCTTCAAGGACAGACTTTCTCGTTCTTCTGGCAGTCCATTGTACTTTCAGTATTTTTCGCCAACACCACAACTCAAAAGTATCAGTTCTTCTTTGGTCTTCCTTATTCATTGTCCAGCTTTCATACGCATATGAGGTGATTGAAAATACCGTGGCTTGGGTTAACATGCAGTTATAGAGACCAGCAAGTCTCGAATCTGTGGGTCCTATGTCAGACTGCAGGCAATATAGCATGTTGTTGGCTGTGAAGGCTGATGAATCCAAGGTTGACAGGTAAGATGGTAAGCTGATGGCTCACAGGCTGTGAAGGCACTAATACCAAGATTGGCAGGAAATATGGCAGACTGTTGGTTGAAGCCCAAAGAACTGGAGGTCAGATAATAATGAGCCAGATGCAGGGTACAGATTAAGCAAAAAGCCAAAGAGCTTTGCCAGAATGTCCATATATATTGGAAACAGGCCACACCCCCAAGGGAACTCCCTTTCAAATGATTGGCTGCTCATAATGATTTTATAATGGAGGGGATTACATTATAACCACCTGCACTGTAGTAAATTACTTTGTGTGGCTTTTCTACCCATAAGTCTTTGTAAACTCCAAGGTGGGATTTGCTATGAGCAACTGAGGAGCTCCTGATTGCTGAAGGTGTCCACGTGGAGTATTTCTGCTGGACGTGGCACAATACAATGTTCTGGGAGGTGCCCACTCTCTCTCAGGTGCTTAGAGTTCTGATGCTATGATTGGCTAATTTGACCACCCTACCGGGCTCAAAAGGAGGCCTCCTGGAAGCAGAACTCTCTCTGACTGCTGGTGGAGGAAGATGTGCTGCTGAAAGAGACACGGGCTCCTGAGACACGCGTGGCTGGGAAAGAGACGCAAGAGACACGCATTGCTCTGCTGAGAAAGAGACTGTGAGAGACTGTTGGCTGAGGGATAGTGGGCTGGAGAGAGAGACTGAGCATTTTTCCTGAACTCAAATTGTAGCCTGGTGCTTCCCTAATAAACCTCATAATCTGTGAGCTCTGTGTGGCCACTGCAGCGA
>NW_006921622.1:14723064-14734838 GCF_000298275.1 Orycteropus afer afer
CTTCCTTCCGAGGAGTGGCTGGTGGGTTTGAACCGCCAGCCGTCTGGTTAGCAGGCAAGTGTCTTAGCCACTATGCTACCAGAGCTCCCATCACATCCACTGAAAAACAATACTTCCTTGGTTCTGGCTGTCATCTGCTATTACACTACCTCCAGGACCTTGAAAGTCTGAAGAAAATCTTTTGAGGGGTGCCCAGCTGGTGTTTTCTGTGTATTTTCCAATCAGTCTTTTCAGTGTTGGTCATTTTTCACCTGTCTCATGTTGGGTCCTTTCAGGGGATGTCACCCCTGAAGTAGCAGGGAAGCCCCTCCTCTCTGCAGAAGCACTGATGCTTGGGATCTAGGTTGCTCTCTTCAACTGCTGGTGCTGCCAACTGCTACTGAAGCCACTGGCAACCAGTGAAGGCACAGCTGCTTTATAATGCCATGACATGATGGCACATAACATGACATAATGATGCAGTCAGTGTCATTGTACCAAGCCTGCCTCTGTCCAAAGAGGCTGCCCTACTACTGGTGCTGGGGTGTACCTGGCTGCCCCTTGTAGGGCAACCACCACCAGGGCAGGTGCTGACCTGGAGATGTTAACACTGCTGGGACAGTGTGCTTCTTCCTGGGGCTTCCCTGAAGTCGCACTGTGTCAATGATGCCCTTGTAGAAATGACCTTACAGAAGTAAAAGCAACTCTTTCCTCCTACTTTCAGAACATGCTCTTATGCCTCAGAATAGTCTGCTTGATACTCTCAAAGCCTCGCAGAGAGTTTTTCATAACAACAACACTTCCCACTTTTACTTGCCTCCTTCCCATCCCTCACCGAGACTCTGGCATGTATTTGCTCCTGGGGATTAACTAGAGGACAGGTCAGTGTCCAAGACACCATGATGCATGCTCCTCCCTTAATGAGCTTTATATTGAACCAGGCCTGAGTGCTTTTCCCGAGATGCTTTAGTCCCTAGAATTAAAAATCTACCTCCAACCCTCCTAAATTCCAGCCACAATCTCTAAATCGATTTTATTGCACATATGTGTGATAGTGTGATTAATGAAAGACTTTCAAGAATGAAAATAAATTTCATTAGGTTAAAATTCTGTGGAAAAGTAGAATGGATATATATATATATATCCAAGGACCAAAATAAAAGCTGTAACATTTCTAAATATTAAATAAGAGTTTTTTTCATGAACTTTTTAATGGATAAAAGTGGGTATCAAATTGCCATGATATTTAGACTCCATCAGATATGCTTAAAAATTAAGCATATTAACATTTGCAATATACTGGAAATTACATCCTGTGCAACTATTGTTGTTGTTAGGTGCTGTTGAGTCACATTCAACTCGTAGCAGCCCCATGTGACAGAGTAGAACTGCCCCAGGGGGTTTCCTAGGGAGCAGGTCACTAGGCCTTTCTCCCATGGAGCCTCTGGGTTGGTTCGAACTGCTAACCTTTCATGTGCAGCCATTAAAACGATTTAAACTTATGTTGAAACTTTTGGGATGCTATCTTTAAAAAGATGTGAGAAAGTGTGTAGTTTTTCAAAATTCTTCTATTGTGGAGTTCTGTGATAAAATGTTCAAGGACCTCTGATTTAGAATGTATTGGAAATGTGCTCTCATGCACTGATGCATTTCTATGAATTTTATTCCATATATTGTCTATTCATATACATATTTCACATCATAAGCTTGTTTAAATTTGTTTCTCACTAGAAACCATGGAAAACAGTTTATGTTAGAGAAGTACATTAATTTAGCTCACCTCACCCTTAACATGCTGGGCACTTGCAGAAAATAGACCTCATCTTACCGATCACCAGACCAAGAGACACACTCTGCTGGTAACCACTGTAACACTTCTGTTCTAAAGCATCATGTCTTCTGGTTCTCCTCCTCCACCAACGCCTTCTGTTTTCTAATGTTCCAAAAAAAAAAAAAAAAAGTGTCAAAGCCCTCGATTGCTTGGCAAAGAGGGTGGGTGGGAAGGAAACATAATTAGTGAACAATCCTTTGCCTTCTATGTGAAGTTATTTTTGTTGCCACTCCAAGCTTCAAATGTCAGTTGGGAGGGAAAAGTTGAGAATAAATTGGTAACTTGATCTTCAAGAGAACCCTTTCCTGACTGGAAATAGATAAATGTCCCAGGAATACGTGGCTTTCAGGAGTGCACTTTCAGCAACCATCTTTGTATTCTTTGTTGGTTATGATACAGGCAGCATCCAAGAGCTGGCCATGGAGAGAAGCAGCCCTTGTAAGTTGCCTTGTGGGGCTAGGAAGAATGGTTTCCTTAAACAAAGAAATTTCAGGGAATTTGGTTCCTTGGGTTTAGCAGGCAAAGATAACAATTTTTTGCTAGGAAAATGTAGTCAGCAGAAGGTCAATTCATGCCAGCAAAAGGAAAATATTGTTAGGGCTTTTAATGCCAAAGCAGCTGCCCAGGAGCTGAATGTCAGCTCCAGAAAGTTTCAAACTCTGAAGAAAAGTTGAGAGTGAGTGAACTTCATTTCCTCCTTAACCCTGATGGGAACACCACAGTCAAACTGAACAATGGGATCTTAACCAGCAGGGAATGTAAGTTATACTTATGTCATTGTTGTTGGGTGCTGTGGAGGCGATATCAACTCATAGTGATGCTATGAGACAGAGTAGAACTGCACCATATGGTTTTCTAGGCTGTAACCTTAACAGGAATAGGTCCTTCTTTAGAAGGGCTGCTGATGGGTTGGAACAACATTTTGGTCTGCAACAAGCACTTAACCATTGCACCAACAGACTTCCTTATAGTTATATATTTGTACTTACTTAAGTCCCATTCTAAAGTATACCTACTCTAAAATTTGTCTGCAAATATTGATAAATTATGTTTGCTGGAGATTTATACTGATAAATATGAATGCACAATTTTATGTGTGTATGTACATATATGTAGAGGCACTATCTGTTGCCATTGAGGCAATTCTGACTCGTGGCAGCCCATCTGTGTCAGAGTAGAACTGTGTAGCATAGGGTTTTCAGTGAGTGATTTTTAAGAAGCAGATTGCCAGACCTTTCTTCCAAGGCATCTTTGGGATGGACTTGAACTTCCAACATTTCAGTTGGCAGTTGATTAACTTTGTACCACCCAGGGACTCCACATGCAGATACACATATATGTTTTGTGGGAATGGATAGTGTCTGACTCCTCATGCTAAATGTTCTGTCATTCAGTTCTGCAGTCCTGGGAAAAGCCTAGATGTTTGTTGGTTTACTTTATACAACCAAACCTTAAAACATCATTTACCTAGTTGAGAACAACCAGAATTGTCAGCATTGTACTGAAGAGGAAACAATCATTTGTTGACCTTGCCAACCCAAACCTGAACATGAGAACAAATATGCTGTCATATTTAAAGACCCAGAAGTAGAAACTGCAGTTGCTGAGCCTGGAAATAAATGTTTGTTTGCAAGATCATTGCCTCACTCATTCTCCAACATCCATGTCTAGCCTCCCAAAACCCTCTGCCCTTGAGTTGATTCTGACTCATAGTGACTCCCATAGGTTTTCCATGGGTGCAAATCTTTCCGGAAGGAGACTGAGTCATCTTTCTTCTGTGGAGTGGCTGGTGGGTTTCAACCGCCAACCTTTTGGTTAGCAGCCCAATGCCTTAACCACAGCACCACCAGAGCCCTTTACATTTAGGAGCCAATATTTCATATTCTGATGACTTCAGTATGTGTCTTCTGGTAGGTGGGCTGAATGAGACCTGAAAGGACTGACATTTTCATATTTTCACATCGCAGTTCTCATGGCTAAAATGGTGTCACATTACCAGCTTGGGCACTGCTGGACTTTGTTTACAGCAGGGACATCACTCTGCCCACTTTGTAGTTATTAGACTTAGCCACTTTGAGGGTAAAGCCACATCCCCAAACTCAGGCATCATTGTTCCCAGGTCTGGTCAGAGAGTTGTGAATGGAGATTCCATGTGGAGAATGGAAATCTCTAGCCAAAAAGCCCCACCTCTAACTAGCCCAGAGGTACATACATCAAAGCTGATTCTATTTGCTTGTTTTTCTTGGCCAAGTGGGAAGAATGTTGGAGAGCCTAGGACATTCCCAGAGAAAAGTAAGGCCCTGTCTTCGTATGTTATTCACAATTCCTTTCTGAGTGAATTCTGCTGCACATAAACTGGCTTGGGCACAAGTGTTCACAGCTGCATGTAGGATGTTGCAGGGGACATAATGGCTGCTGTGTGTGCTGGAGTACAAACAGTCCCACACAGGCCTGGGCTGGAGAAACAATGGGGCAACAAACAGCCCTTCAGTACAATGCATTCATTTCCTGTAATAACATTGGGCTAAATGAGGCCCAGTAGGCCAGCTCCACCTGACCCAGGGTCATTCTGCTGGATTCACTCATTTTGGAGGCCCACTGTTCATTAAGAATGAAAAAGACACACATAAAAGAGGTGCATTTTTGGGTTGTATTTTTTTTCCCCCTGCAGAGCAAAATATAATTAAAACTATATTCTTTTATGTCCAGATAAAACAATGTGGTAAAAATACTGTAGAGGTGTTAGAAGCGATTTTAATTTTAAATCTTTCTAACACTAAATGCTTGTGATTCACCAACAATACTAAAAATATTGGCATGAAGGACCTCAGACTTTGCTTCCCAGCAAGTCAACCAGCTCTCACCTGAGCTCACGCTCCCTACCCTGCCTGAACATTCATCCTCATGAAGGTAAAAACCATGTTGGCAACTGGCTTAAGGTAGGTTCCTTAGTAATAATAACAACAACTACTAACATCTACTGAGCATATACTATGTAGCAAGACTGGTTCTAATTGCTTTAATCCTCATGAGAACCCTATGAGGTAGGTATTATTATTAGTCCTATTTTACAAATGAGCAAACTGAGGCATAGAGAAGTTAAGCAATAAGCCCAAGGTCACAACTTGTCTTATCAAAATCCACTTTGCTGGGCCACATTCCACCTGAGCAAGTAATTGCTTCTCCCCATACTTGTGCTGAAATGGCACCAACAGCTCTGGCACAGACAAGCATATCGTGAGGAGGCATTGAGAAGTTTCCCAGGGTATGAAGTCTTTTGAGAAGATATACAAGGGGTACGGGAAAGAAGTTTCTGAAGGTTTAGGGGGACCCTGTCCTACTCGATGGCACATAACAACAAACAACAACAATAACGTATTCCTTTGAGTGTTAGTCTAAGAAAGGAATGCTTTTGGAGTTGCAACCCCAACAAGGCTGCTTACCTCCAGGGCTGACAATTGACCACATGAGGAAACTCTCCATGGCTCTGCTCACAAAACTTTGACTGGGGGGCTTGCTGATGCCGCTAGCTGGGCTGTTGGTGGGGACAGATCATCTCCTGAGCATCCAATGTGCCTCAAGACTTTGTCCAGGATATTGTGGGAATCTCAGAGGGTCAATAGTGGCAGTGGGAAGGGAGAGGGCAGGCTGGAGGAAATATTGCCAAGAAGAAATACACATACGAAGCTTTGGAACAGAAGGAGCCTTTAGAGATCTTTCAGCCATCTCCTCACCTTGTAATTGAGAGGCTGTGGGGCAGACGTGATATCCCAGTGAACAGCACTCAGGCAGTTCAAGACAGAGCCAGGATTAAAAGCGAGTTCGGTTCTCTCCATGTGTATAAAAGAAAAAAATTACAGACCCAGTGTTAGGTACTTGCTGAAAACCAAACAACAACAACAACAACAAAAAACAATTGTTGTGGAATAGATTCCAACTCAGGATGGCCTCAGGTGTGTCAGAGTGTAACTGCTCCATAGGGTTTTCAACAACTGATTTTTTTTTTGAAGTAGATTGCCAGGCCTTTCTTCTGAGTTGCCTCTGTAGATTTGAATAGCCAATATTTTGGTTAGTAGCTGAGCACATCAACTGTTCACATCACTCTAGGGCTCTGCTGAAAATTGAAAGTGATATTAAAAGCCCATCCAGAGGCTTACAGTTTCTCTGGGGATACACATAATACATAAATGTAGGCACTAGTTGATATTATCTAGCCATTTACCTAATAAATTCTGCACACAGAGTACGTAAGAACTGAGGAGACATGACTGTAAGGGATAATTAGGTTAGGGTGGTGTTAATCCAGAAAGGGTTACTAGAAGTGCACACTGTTCTATGTTGAGGTAGAGAAGAGGGCTGTGACTTGGGAGAGAAAAAGAAAAAAGCATTCACTATGAAAATACTGCTAGCGCAAAACAACAAAGCAACACTGAGCCAGAGCCAGGAGCAGAGAGAGCAAACAAGTTTGTGTGGCTGGCACGGAGAGTGTATCAACAAGCAATGAGAAATGATGTCATGAAAAGAAACCAACTTTAAAAACATTCCTGTCATACCTTGAGGCAGCAAGCTGTCTGACATTTGTGACACTGAAGGATCTTCCCGGAGTTTGATAGATAAGGAGCAAAAACAGGTGTAGACAAAACAATTAAATTGCAAGCATTTTCCCCAGCACACCACATTAGCAACCGTTAGTGAAAATAAGCTGTAACTGAGCTACAGAGTTCCTGGGTAGTGCAGTTAATGTGCTCAGCTGCTAGCTGGAAGGTTGGAGTTTCAAACACATCCAGAGACACCTCAAAAGAAAAGCTTGGCCATCAACTTCTAAAAAATCAGCCACTGAAAACCTTATGGAGCTCAGACATGGGGTCACTATGGATCAAAGTCGACTCCATGGTAACTGGTTTAACTGAGCTTACATTAATCTGTTAAAAATGGTGATGGGGTTTCCTCCATGCTAGGCATAGTTCTGGGTACCAGGGATGCACTGAACAAGATAGACTCAGCCTCTGCCCTGGATGTGTGTTTTTTACAGGTAAATTTTTTCAGTAACAGTTCCAGCAAAAAATCAATACCCTTTCTATCATTGAAAAGAGGCTGAGCAATTCTTAGATGCAGTAGGCAGTCAATATGTTTCATGAATATTTAAATGAGTGAGTGAAGTTGCTGGTCTTATTCTGCCTGATCACTGACTCAAGGAGAGAAATGGAGCATCCATTGAATATTTTCTATTATGTAGTTTGTGTATGTATCTCCTGTATTTGTGTATTATGAGTTCAGAGGCCAGTATTGTTGGTGTGTGTGTGTGTGTGTGTGTGTGTGTACATAGCTGGCAACCCCTTTGAAAGAACACATTGGGGGAAGCGTAGCTGGAGCTCACCTGGAGAAATCCCAGCAATGTGCTCCTGAGAGGAAGGAGTTGATAGCCATCCTCCCCTGCCTCTGTTGCCCAGTGAGGAAAACTTGATACTTTTTGACTTTCTCATTATCCTTTTGATCAGTTGTGGACTAAAAGGAAAGATCTAAGGAAGATGAGCAGGGGACTTGAACAAGGAAAGGGTCTGCATTTTCACAAGAAAGGTATCTTGTCATTGTGGAAGAAGAGAATGGCTAAGACTACCTCCATTCTCAGGATGCTGGTGGTGGGAGAAGAGGGCTTATGTACATTAAAATAGGCCAGTCCATTTATTACAAATCCAATTAAATAAACAATTATTGAGTATTATGTCTCTGAACCAAAGTGTGTGTGTTTATATGTATAAACCAATCAGTTGCCATTGAGTTGATTCTGGTGCATGGTGACCCCATACGTGTCAAAATTGAACTGTGCTCCATAGGGTTTCAGTGGCTGAGTTTTTGGAAGTAGATGGCCCGTCCTTTCTTCTAAGGTGCTTCTAGGCACCAACCTTTTGGTTACCAGCTGAGCGCTTAACCAGGACTGCCCTGAAGCAGAGCATAGTTCCTATATATACCCACTGCCATTAGTCAGGTCTGACTCGTAGCAACCCCTCCTTGGGTTTCCAAGGCAGTATCACTATGGAAGTAGATTGCCCAAACTTCTTTCCGGGCACTAGTCGATGCTGGTGGGTTTGAACCGCCAGTCTTCTGGTTACCAGTCAAATGCCTTAGGAACTATGCCACCAGAGCTCCCAATAGTTCCTATATAGGCCTTCCTTTTCTAAAATGTGTTTCTTGTCATCAGAATCCTGAAGTTTGAAAATTGATATATTTAGAAACTGGTGCATACTTCTAGTCCTTTTTTCTTTATAGTCATCCCTTGGTTTTTTCATTAACCTAGTTTTGTCCCAATGTCAGCTAGTTTTGGCTATATACTAAGGAATGCCAAGGACTTTAAATAGTGGGAACATACTCCAATTCCTGCAGTATTGCCAGCAACAAGAATATAACCAAGGGAATATTCAGGACACTGTCAAACTTGAGGGTATTTGGTGGCGGTGGAACAGCTAAGGGTTCTCATCTGCCTTTTTCTACTTTGCTGCTCAATCCTGGTGGCAGTTTGCAGGTGTATGGTTTGGAGTTGCATTAATCTAGGAGCTCACAGTTCTGCAAACCACTGCTTTTTAGAACCTACTTGAGGACTTCTGTTATGGAGAGCCCTTGAACCTCAGGAGATTATAGCAAAAATGGAGGGAGAAAAATGGTGTTTCTTTAAGTAGTGAGTTCTCCAAGGATTCTTAAACCAAACCCACTGCCATCAAGTCGATTCTAACTCACAATGACCCCTATTGGGTTTCCAAGGCAGTAAATTTTTATGGTAGTAGATTGCCCAGTCTTGCTTCCATGGAGTGGCTGGAGAGTTTGAATCACCAACCTTCTAGTTAGCAGTCAGATGCCTTAAGCACTGTGCTACCAGAGCTCCCCAAGGGTTGTTAGGGCAACTAAATTAGCCTCAGCTTCAAAGGGGGCTGAAGACAGCAAGGAAGACTTGGGCCTTCTAGGCGAGGGTAGCCTATCCACAAAAGTTTGTGTAGAGAGCTGGTCAACATGGGGATCAACTAGGAGGGATCTAGTCACTACATTACACAGGGTTTTCTGAATAGGTTTTAGACTAGAATCAGGAGGCTCTGGGAAAGTAGGGAGGCATGCAGTGAGAGTCAGGAAAGTCAATGGGCGATGAACAATTTAAACCTTGCTCTCTATCAAGTATCTGGCTTTGGTGAATTATTTATCTTCTCTGAGCCTCAGTTTACTAATCTGGAAAATGGGGAGAATAAAAAGCAGGCTTTGGAGGTCAACTTCAAGAGCTCAAATTTCCATTACTTTCCAGTTGCTTGACCCTGAGAAACTACTTTCAACCTCCCCAAGCCTCAATTCTCTCTTTTGTAAAATGAAAGAGAATAACTATATCAACATCAAAGAGTTATAAGAATTAAACAAGATAGCATATGCTAAGTGTTTAAGGCAGTGTCTAGCACAGGGTGTTCAATAAATGTTAGCAATAAATATCACAGGATGGGTGTGAGGATTAGAGATGATGCTTGCAAACCATTTATACTGTCTGACAGGTTGGGTGTCTAATAAATATTAGTTATGAGACTTTGAACAGTCCATTAACTATTTTTGAACAATTGTCAATGCAGGAATATATGTTTTTTTCTTTGAATGTCTGGCACCTAATACTGGTAGATAGTAGGTATATTAGTTTCCTATTGCTGATGCAACAAATTACCACAAATTTAGTGAATTAAATGACCATAAATTTATTATCTTATAATTCTGGAAGTCAGAAATCCAAAATGTCTTTCACTGGGCTAAATGGAAGGTTTATCAGGGCTGTGTTCCTTTCTGGAGGCTTTTTGGAAGAAATCATTTCCTTGCCTTTTCTAGCTTCTGGAAAACTCTTTATTTCTTCTCCCATGCCCCCTTTCTTCATCTTCAAAGCCAGCCAGATCTCCCTGACCCCCACTTCTTATCTATCTCCTTCTCTGACTGATTCTCCTGCCTCTCTCTAATAGGAGAACCTTTGTGGTAAAATTAGGTGAGTCTCTGGATGGCACAAGTTGTTCAGAATTCAGCAACTAACAGAGTGTTTGGTGGTTTGAATCCATCCAGAGGTGCCTCAGAAGAAAGGCCTGGCAATCTACTTCCAAATAGTCACAGGCATTGAAATATCCCTGTGTGTAGCTCTACTCTGACACACATGGGGTCATCATGGGTTGGAATTAACTCTATAACAACTGATTTAGTTTGGTGATCACACTGGGCTCCCCTGGATATCCAATCCAGAATAATGTCCCCATCTCAAGATATTTAACTTGAAGCACCTTTTTCTAGGGAAGGAAACATAGCCACAGGTTCTGGAGATTAGGATGTGGACATCTTTGGGGAGCCATCATTCTGTCTACCATAGTAGGAATGAATTAATGACATGTTGTACATCAGGACTTCCTTCTGGAGAGTTTGTTCACTTTGTGACCTTGCCCAATTTGTTTAAAATTGAACAAAGCTGCCCTTGACTTGGTGTAAAGTCACAATTTTTTGTTTTTTTATATGTTGTGGAGTCGGGCCCAACTGATAGCGACCCCTCCTTGGGTTTCCGAGGCAGGAAGTAGATTGCCCAACCTTCCTTCCGAGGAGTGGCTGGTGGGTTTGAACCTCCACCCTTCTGATCAGCAGTCAAGTGTCTTAGGCACTATGCTACCAGATCTCCTAAATTCACAATAAACCTTTCCAAATGTTAATGGTTCAACGACCTTGCCTCAGAGAGAAGGGAAGCTCATGATGAAGGTTAAGTATCTTCATCCCTTTGTCTTTTACCACGGTAATTATAAGCATTTTACTGTTTGCTATTGTAAATGGGCTTAACTTTTTTTTTAAACTAATTAGTCATCATAGTTACACTATGAGGTGGCCTTTTCACCTCTCCTGTGTTTACAGGTGAGTAAGGCAGGGCCTAGACTGAAGCCCAGACCTACAGCTCAAAGTTGTGAAAGTCAGAATTACTCCAATCGCTTCAGTAATTGACTTCTTTACCTGTAAGTGGGAAAGAAGAGGGGAGCCTGGGAGGCCTTAATTGTTGAAGTCATAGCTTCGAGTTATGATAAGATTAAAATTCCCTTTGTTCTTCTTTTTGTTGGCACACTTTCTTTTTTGGGCCTGGTTTGAAGTTTGCTATAGCAGGAGTGTTTATGAACTTATGAAACAAAACTAGCCTAGACATAGGTCCTTTCCAGTGGATTCTCCCCTAAGTGTGGAAACGATTTATCAAGTTATTCTCGCTTCCTAATTAAACACTGTAATTTCTTTAAAAAGTTGGAATTACAATAGGTTCAAAGATCATTGCCAAAATAATTTGTACTTAAAAATGTAAAAAGCCATCTGTTTCAATTGAACAGATCCACAATTATTTCAGTTGTAGTTTTGATTAAGGGTTACTTAAAAATAACCAAGATTTTGTATCCTCATAACAAAATCAGTGTTCTGGTATATATTATCCGATCACAGAAATATTCAAGAGTTATTTAAAATCTATTGTGAGATGCAAAGACTGAGATGAAGCTGAAGAGCATACTTTGAGATGAACCACAGGAAAAAATGTCATCATTAAGCATTTACATATGACCATTTATTTATATACTGTATTTGTATAGTTGTGCTGATTAACACCATAATGAAGTGCTAAGAACTTTACATATATTATCTCATTTAATCTTCCAACAGCACTTTGAGGTAAGTATTCTCTCTATGTAACTGAAGTTCAGAGCGGTAAAGCCACTTTTCCATGGTTCAGTTAGTAAATGGGAAATCTGAACTCAAACACAGGCCTGCCTTACTCCAAAGCCTGGGTCTTTAACCTCCTACTTCTTACTCTAGTTATACCATGAGAGATGGAAGGAATGGGTTAAGTTCAGCTCCTTCACTTGAATATAAGCTCCAGAAGGTAAAATGATACGTTGATAGAAAGAGGTGGTGTTGGGCTCAAAATGCAGTTGTTGTTGTTGTTGTT
>NW_006921622.1:14739912-14741004 GCF_000298275.1 Orycteropus afer afer
ATTTCAGTTGGTTCTATTGTGATGTCACCCATTTCGTTTCTTATTCGTGTTATTTGTATTCTCTCCCTCTTTTCCTTTGTTAAATTTGCCAGTAGTTTGTCAATTTTATTGATCTTTTAAAAAAAACCAACTTCTGGTCTTGTTGATTTTTTCTACAGTCCTTCTATTTTGTTTCATTGATTTCTGCTTGAGTCTTGATTATTTCCTTTCTTCTGGTGACTATAGGCTTTTCTTGCTGTTCTTTCTCTAATTGTTGAAGATGTTGGTTTAAAGTGTTGATTTTGGTTCTTTCTTCTTTTTTGATGTGTGCATTTACTGCTATAAATTGGCCTCTGATCACTGCTTTTACTGTGTCCCAAAGATTTTGGTAGGTTGTGCTTAAATTCTCATTTGATTCAAGGAATTTTCAAATATCAATTTTGATTTCTTCTCTTACCCAGTCTTTCTCAAAGCAGGTGTTGTTCAGCATCCATGCATTCAATCTTTTCCTGTTGATCTTCCTATTGTTGATTTCTAGTTTTATAGCATTATGAGCTAAGAAGATGCTCTGCAGTATTTCAATGTTTTCAAATTTATTAAGGCTTGCTTTATGGCCTAACATGTGGCCTATCATGGAAAATGTTCCATGTGCACTGGAGAATATACATTGTGCTGCTATTGGGTGAAGTTCTCTGTAGATGTCTATAAGGCCAAGTTGGTGCATTATATTGTTTAACTCTTCTACATCTTTGTTGAGTTTCATTCCAGTTGTTCTATCTTTCAAAGAAAGTGGTATACTGAAGTCTTACTATGACTGTGGAGTCATCTATTTGGCTTTTCAACTCTTTTAAAGTCTGATTTTTGTATTTTGGGGCTCTTTCATTGGGTCCATTGATATTTATTATGCATATATCTTCATGTTTAATTGATCCTTTAATCATTATATAATGTCCTTCCTTGTCTCGTATGGTGGTTTTTGTCTCAAAGTCAATTATTTCAGAAATTAATATTGCCACTACTGCTCTCTTACAGTTGCCATTTGCTTGATATATCTTTTTCCAACCTTTGATTTTTAGTCTATTTTTGTCTTTGTCTCTAAGGTGTGTCTCTTGT
>NW_006921622.1:14742652-14745099 GCF_000298275.1 Orycteropus afer afer
CTTTTCAGTCTTGCAGGTCCAGAGTGTCCTTGGGGTTGCTGGAAAGCAGAACGTGTTCTTAAGCCCCAGGAATCTGCGAAAGCATTGTCTCTTTAAATATCCAAAATAGTCGAGCCACTTTTAAACCTTCAAAATGGCAGCACCTCCGGACCGGCAAAAGTCCCCAGCTCAGCCCGCCTTTCTGTTCACCGTATCCATTTATTCCCTAGCCACCAGAGCAGTCTCCTGTGCAGTTCCTGGCTAGCAGGGCTGATTTTTAGGAGCTCTGGTAGCATAGTGCCTAAGGCACTTGACTGCTAACCAGAAGGCTGGTGGTTCAAACCCACCAGTCACGCCTCGGAAGGAAGGTTGGGCAATCCTACTTCCGTAGTGATACTGCCTTGGAAACCCAAGGAGGGGTTGCTATGAGTCGGGGCCGACTCGACGGCGAATAACAACAACAACAACAACAACAACGCTCGGCACTCTCCAAGCTGTCTGTGCCATCAGGATCGCTGCCAGACTGCAGCTCCATATGTCTCCTTTTTTGGTATTTTCATGCAAATTTTTCTGCTAGTTAGGGTTTAGTCCACTTCTGTATCCTTCCCTTCAAGGCTCAGGGGTCCAAGATTATCTTCTATGTCTGTGTTAATTGGTTTCCCTTTTCTTTGTTGAAGAGGGTCTGTGCAGTCTTTCTGCCTAGTCCTCCATCTTGCCAGAACTTGTTTTTTGTTTTTAAAAGACACGTAGTTTTGCATGTGATACATATGAGATCAAAACTATGCTTTCTTCTAGTCCATTCACAACTCTAGTACTATTCTTCTAAGGTTGGACTGACTGTGAACGCATTTCTCAAATGGTTTTAGAAACCAATCATTTCAAAAGTTTATTGTGCAATAATAGATGAAATTCCTGCACTTGTTAATCTTTAGTAAAAAGAAAAAAAAAAAAAGATCCCAGTGTTAGACTACATAAAGAGGACAACTGAGAGAAAAATGAAAGTCCACCAATTGTAGAAAGATGTTGTCCAGAAAAATCACTGATTGTAAAGAACATCCTCTTTCCTTTTATAAGCTACCAGATGTTGTTGAATTGAATTTCTTTTTTTAAAAAAGCTTATGAGTCACAAGGTGCAACCCACAATTGAGCAAAGTTTACCAGCTCTTTCAATTAAAGCACATTGTTGTATGTGCAATAAAAAATGTTACAAAATAAGAAAAAGTAGATTCTGTACCAAATAGAAATTTAAGTATTTAAAATAATATTTAAGCCATAAGCCTGAATGACACTGAAAATAGGTGCCATTTAAGTAAACAATGGTTAAATATATTGTGTGATTAAAACAAAACTGCATTAGGACCAATACATTTCAAAATGTCTTGAGAGACATTTAGTTTTTGACAATCCTAAGGGTAACTGGGCAATCTACTTCTGCAGAGATACAGCCTCGGAAACCCAAGGAGGGGGTCCCTATGAGTCGAAATCTACTTGACTAGTTAAAAGTAACTTTGTTTATCAAGTGTGTACTGATATGAAGAAATTAATCAGCATGTATATTTTAAACCAAAATCCCCAAAAAAACCAAACTCACTACCCTCGAGTCGGTTTCAACTCATAGTGACCCCTCCTTGGGTTTCCGAGGCCATATCTCTACAGAAGTAGATTGCCCAATCTTCCTTCCAAGGAGTGGCTGGTGAGTTTGAACTAGCAGCCTTCTGGTTACCAGGCAAATGCCTTGGCACTACGCCACCAGAGCTCCCAGCAGAGAAAAATGCCTTCTATACTGGCCTATTTTTAAAATCTTAAAACTGTTAAATACTGCTAAAGGACTTTCAGAGATTAGGTCATCACATCTATGGCCCTCTACTTCCCCTCTGCACCCCCAAAACCACTTTTCAGAGAAATCTATCTTATTTTTAAAATGTCGTCATATATATATATATAGTGTCTGACCATGCTGATAATTGAGAAATATGTCCTTTTGGTATGAGAGTAAATGCAGGTGATTAGGAACTTTTGGACTTAAACCTCTGGAGTTAAAGTTTAGGCCTTCACCTCCTAAATATTAAATTAAAATTTTCCCATCCTTCAATGTCTACCTCATCCTGGGATTTATCTCCAGGTTCCTTTATTCTTTCTTTCTTCTTCTTCTTTTTCTTTTTTTAATGCATTTTATTGAAATATAATTTATGTACAGTGAAATATACAAAACTGAAGTGACATGGTGGGTCAATGCATCCTTCTTTTTTTGCAGTGTTCCCTCCCCTCCTCTCCCAGCCCTGGAAACCAACAAAGAAAGCCTCCCTCCATATAAAAACCTTTCCCTGATCCTCCACAACAACGAACTAACACTATACTTGTTCCTCCATGACAACTTATGTCACTCAGCATAATGTCCTCCAAGTTCATCCATATTATGCGGTGTTTTGCAGACTCTACATTATTCTTTAGTGCTACATAGCATTCCA
>NW_006921622.1:14745199-14749240 GCF_000298275.1 Orycteropus afer afer
GTTATGTGCCATCGAGTCAGACCTGACTCATAGCGACCCCTCCTTGGGTTTCTGAGGCAGTATCACTACAGAAGTAGATTGCCCCATCTTCCTTCCGAGGAGTGGCAGTTTCTTTTATATTCCTTAGAAACAAATGATAGAAAATTTAATAGAAGTGATGCAGAGTGACTTCTATTAAATTTTCTATCATTTGTTTCTAAGGAATATAAAAGAAACTGCCTTGTCTGTTAGCATTTACACTTTACAGTCTTGAGTAGCTGTGGGGTTACTGGGGCTGGGAAGAAAATGCCTTTGTTTGAGTAAGACAGGCTAGAATGAGGTAGATGGGATATCGTCTTAGAGCTGAAAGGGTGACCTGACCCCTATTAGTCACAACTGTCAAGCCTGGGCTTGAGTAGCAGTGGATTATGGAGACAGGGCAGGAATCCAGGCACAGACTGGGCGTACCAAGAAGCCATGAAACATATGAGGAGGCGAGGTCCAGAAGTCAGGTGAGCAGTCAGAAGTCTCCTTAGGCCAAGGTAAGGTGGACAGAAATCAGCCAACCAATCAGGACCTCAGACCCTAAGGCACCAGCACCCAGCAGGCCCAGACTAGAGGCCTCACAATTGGCTCCTGCTGTGTAAGCAGCTTGTCCCTATGCCTGTTCATGGAAGCTGCAAACCAGAGCTGGTTAGCATGGATGTTGAAGGCTAGACTCGATTGTGATGGCCATGTAGCCATCCCTGTGAGTAAGCTTCTACCAGCTCCTCCAGATATATTTTGGGAAACAGCACCTGCAAAGATTAATGGTTTATTTGTTTCTAGAAATCAAGCAAGAATCTGTGTAATTTTATAAACCTACCTCATTATATGGAGCTCTGGTGGCAGGCAAGATCATCAATTATATAGTCTGTCTTGAGATATATCACTGGCCAGTATCTAGAATATTAAATGACCATATTAAATGGATGTCCATTTTAAAAGGCCAATGCCTAGTATATATTAAATCATAGATTTTTGTTGAGTGATTGAATGAACATGTATTGACACAAAAAGAAATTCTGTACTTTTTGAATTTCCTTAGTAGGTCTGCATGTTGTTGTTAGCTGCTATTGAGTCCCTCTCTGCACCCCCCGCACACTCATGGAGACCTCATGCACAATGGAACACAATGCTGCCTGGTCCTTTGCCATCCCCATGATTGGTTGTGGATCAGACCATTTAATCCACAGGGTTTGCATTGGCTGATTTTCAAAAATAGATCGGCAAGGCCTACATCAAACAAACAGAAAAAACAAACCCACTGCCATTTGGTTGATTCTGACTCATAGCAACCCCCATTGGCTTTCCGAGCCTGTAAATCTGTATGGAATTAGAATGCCCCATCTTCCTTCCACAGAGCGGCTGGTGGGTTTGAACCACCAATCTTCTGGTTAACAGGCAAATGTCTTAGGCACTGTGCCACCAGAGCTCCTTTTTTGGCCTACATAAACCCAAAGAGACTTGGAACACTAATGCATAGTGAAATACTTAGACTAGTTTGAAACCAGAGACACCATCATCCTCCTCCAAAAATGAAAATTAAATTAGGAGAAAGGTTGGAGTTAAGGATAGCAAATGGAGTAAGGGTAGAAAATCTTTGATTAAGGTCACTTTGACCTTCTTGCCTCTTCTCACATGTGCCAGTGCAGACAGACATTGGTTCAGCTGCCTAAAAATCTGTGTATACCACCAGCAAATTATGAAATGAGTCAAATACCAGATTCTTAAATGTTACATGTGGGAGCATCTGAAACAGAGATTTTAGTCACTTTGACTCTGCCTTCAACACCCACACAACAGAAATGGGCCTCAGTCCATTGGCTGAGCAAGAGAAAAGCAGAGAAACTAGAAGATACTCTGTTATTTGTACCACTCACGTTCCCTTCTTTCCAAGTTCTTTTCTCTTTCTGTAAAAATGACTCTCACAACCCATTTGATGAGAATTCATTCTTTTATAAGTTAATGAGGGTGTGAGTTAATTGCAATTTGCACTATCTTTTAAGTAAACTCAATGCTTAATCACTTTCAGACTTTAATTTTAAAAACTCTCTTGCCTGAAATCTGGGTATTTCTAAAACTCAGACAGGTTTTGACATCCATTAGAATAGATTAATTAGTATCTCTGAAGGTAGTAAAGAAGAAATAAGAGCATGTGTTATTTTCAGGACACTCTGAGAGACAGCAGTATCTTCCCATCCATCTCTCACCACAATGGGAAATTTTGAGGTAAAATAAACTCTGGGAATTAAAAACCTTTTAAAGGAAATAGTAATTTTTGAAACTAGGGTAGCAAGTTGCTCAGAAAAGAATGAGTGGATTTAAGGTCTTCATTGGGGATGGAAATAGGGGATGGGGAGATACTAGTGACCCTTTGAAAAATCACCAACATTTGCAACTATGCCAAGACCTCGAAGAATGTTGCTGTAAGCACCTCAAATGTTGTTCAGTTTATCCTCAAATCAAATTGTTTTAAACCATTTTTTTTCTTCTTGGGATCCTTGATAATAAGATTTAGTCTTTTATGAAATACTCTGGAATAAAGATTGAAAAAGTACATAAAATTATTAAATTTATTAAAACCCTCCAAGCCACCAAATATTCAAGTGAATGATTCATTTTTTTATGAAGTTGGAATAGTTCAATGAAAAGATAGGATAAAATAACCTTTGTTGAACAAAACCTTATCTTATATTAGATTCTTATATTAGAGAATCAATATTAAACTATACTGTACGTCAATGTCTTTTTTTCTAAAATTCATTTTGATACTCAAGTATCTGGAGTTAATTCTTATCTCAGTATCTGTCATGTTTGATTACAGTATATTTTTTAACTCCTGGGGTGTTTTTTCCCGGTAAAATGGAAATGCAAATCAATGGAGTGCAACTGGCTTGAACTAACATTATTCTTTTTCTGCCCAAAGAAACAATAGCAGAATATTTTTAAAGATTCTCATTTAAGTGAATGAAATTCTGTTGCAGACAGCAGGTTTTCCCACTCACATTTTAAAGTTTAATAAAAGACTACATTAAAGAAAGAACATTAAAAAAAAAAAAATCCAGAGACATGCTCTACAAATTTTTAGTAGTGGGAATATCAATCCTAGTTTATCTCATTGCAAAGGACTGTGAGTCAAAAAGGATTTGAAAAACACCTGGGTAGAAGAAAAATAGTGTAGGTAGAGATACATTTTGCAATATCTGATTCTTATCCCCTTTTTTTTTGTGGTAATCAAAAAGACTGAAAGGATTACATAATATAAAACCCCTAAAAGGAGCTCTGGTGGCAAGTGCCTAGCATTTGACTGCTAACCAGAAGGCTGGAGGTTCAAAACCACCAGCCACTCCTCGGAAGGAAGATTGGGCAATCTACTTCCCTAGTGATACCGCCTCAGAAACCCAAGGAAAGGTTGCTGTGAGTTAAGGCATTTGGCTGCTAACCAGAAGGTCTGTCATTCAAACCCAGCAGCTGCTTAGTGGAAGGCAGATGGGGTAATCTACTTCTGTAAAGATTTACAGCCTTGGTACCCAGTGGGGGTCATTATGAGTCAGAAATGACTAGATGGCAGTGAGTTTGGTTTTTGGTTTTTTTTTTTTTTAAGATTTATTCCCAAGTATTTTATTTTTTTGGTAGCTATTATAAACGGTATTGATTTCCTTATTTCTTTTGCAGCAATCTCTTTGCTGGTGTAGAGGAATCCAACTGATTTTTGGACGTTGATCTTATATCCTGCCACGATATTAAATCTCTCAATTAGTTCCAGTAGATTTTTGACTTATTCTCTTGGGTTTTCTAGGTATAGGATCAAATCATCAGCAAATAGGAATAGTTTGACTTCTTCCTTACCAATTTGGATGCCTTTGATTTCCCTTTCTTGCCTTATGGACCTGGCTAGGACTTCCAATACAATGTTGAATAGAAGTGGTGATAGCGGGCATTCTTGTCTGGTTCCTGTTCTCAAGAGGAATGGTTTCCATTCTTTCCATTGAGAATAATGTTGGCTGTTGGTTTTGCATA
>NW_006921622.1:14755988-14757626 GCF_000298275.1 Orycteropus afer afer
TATTAATCTTCTGGATTTCTATATGTAGATTTTGTATCATTTCTAATTTTTCATTTATTTTATCATTTTGTTCTTGTATTGTCTTTCAGAATCATTCTAGGGTTTTCTCTGTGTTTTCTTTGATCTGTCTCTCAGTTTGTTGAAGATACCTAAATATAATTCTTTTGAATTCCTTGGGGAGTTCTAAGACTGTGTCTTCCTCAGGGATGTGTTTTGGGTCTGTATCCTGATCCCTTGTCTCTCCTGCTTTATCTTGCTTCTTTGTGTGGACTGTGATGCTCTGTTGTCTCTGAGGCATTGTGACATTTTTGTATTTATATTTAATTGATGATTGTTTGTTTGAGTGACTGCTCACGATTTTCATTTTCTTTGCTTTGTTTGTGTGTTATCTACACAAGCAGGGTACTGTGCTCCTCCATTCGCTAGTTGGCAGCACTTACACACTCACCACCTGTCTCCTTTCCTGTTGTCAGCCTCTCATATGTTTCTGCCGACCTTGGCAAACAGAATCTATTCTTAGGTCCCTGGAATCTGAATGAGAATGCTGTCACTTTAAAATCCAAAATGGTTGCCACTTGTAAAGATTCAAAATGGCTGCACCTTTAGTCATTTTATATATCCAAAATGGCTGTCTCTTGTAAATATTCAAAATGGCTACACCCTTGGTCACTTTAAATACCCAAAATGGCCACTGCTTGTCTGCACTCAGGGTCACTTTAAATATCCAAAATGGCCACCGCTTGTAAACATTCAAAATGACTATGCCCTCAGTCACTAAAATATCCAAAATGGCTGCACCCTTGGTAACTTTAAATATCCAAAATGGCTGCCATGTGTGAACAATCAAAATGGCTGTACCCTCCAGACAGTGGAAAGTCAACAGCTCAGGTTGTCCCACTCCTTGCTGTTTCTCTTTCTAGTCATAGGCCACCAGCACAGTCATCCTTGCAGCCCTTGGTGACCAAGGCTGATCTCTAGGTCAATTCTCAGGTCCCAACACCACTTGGAAATATTCAGACTGTTGGTCTCATCAGAGTAGCTGATAGTCCACAGCTCCGACTGTCTCTGTACTCACTGTTTTAGTTCAGGTTTTTCCACTAGTTGGTGCCTAATCCACTTCTGGATAGTTCCTTTCAAAGCTCAGGGCTCCAGGATTATCTTCTGTATCTCTGTCACTTGGTTTTTCTTTTCTTTGTTGAAGAGGGTCTGTGTTGCTTATCTGCCTATTCCTCCATCTTACTGGTAGTCCTCCTCTTTATTCTTTCTTTAGAGACCTGACTTAACTTCCCTTCTTCTCAATTTCCTACTCTTTCTTTATCCTCTAAATTGCTTTTTAAAATTTGTTATTACCAAACTAGTCTTTCTTTCTCTCCCTCGCTTTTAAATTGTGGCACACACACACACACACACACACACACACACACAAGGAGCTCTTGTGGTGTAGTAGGAGCTCTGGTGGAGTAGCACCTAAGGCATTTGACTGCTAACCAGAGGGCTTGCGGTTGAAACCCACCAACCACTCATCAGAAGGAAGGTTGGGCAATCTACTTCCGTAGTGATACACCTTGGAATCCCAAAGAGGGGTCACTATGAGTCGGACCTGACTCAACGGCAGTGAGTTTGGCTTTCTATATGTAT
>NW_006921622.1:14759140-14759936 GCF_000298275.1 Orycteropus afer afer
TTTGCTATTTCAGTATTCTTCACAGGTACTTTTTTTGGTGCTGTTAGTTGCCATTGAGTCAACTCTGATCATAGAGATCCATGTGTAACAGAAAGACGTGTTCCCCAGTCCAGTGCAATCTTCATGATCATTTGTATGTTTGAGTCCATTTTTGTGGCTATTGCATCAATCCACTTAATGAGGGCTTTCCATATTTTCGTTGGCCTTCTACTTACCAAACATGATGTCCTTTTCTAGAGATTTTCTTTTTCTAATGATGTGTCCAAAGTAAGCAAGTCTAAATCTCACCATCCTTGTTTTTAAGGAACATTTGGGCTGTATTTCTTGTAAGGCTGATTGTTTGTTCTTTTGGCAGTGTATGGTATATTCAGTATTCTTTGCCAGTGCTACAGTTGGATGCATCGATTTTTCTTCTATCTTCCTTTATCACTATTCAACTTTCACATGCATATGAGGCTATTCTAGAAAGAGTCAAATTAGTGCTTAGGCCTACAATATGAAATAGCTCTATTAGCTCTCAGTTCATTCAGTCAACAAACATTTACCAATGCCTATCATGTACCATGAAAGGGGCTCTGGTGGTGCAGTGTCTAAGGCATTGCCTGCTAACCAGAAGGTTGGTAGTTCAAACCAACTAGCCATGCAGCAAAAGGAAGAGGAGGCAATCCACTTCTGTAAAGACTTACTGCTTTGGAAATTCAATGGACCGATGACAGTGAGTTTTTTTGTTTCTTTTAAATCATGTAGCCAAGGAGAGCTCTGGTGGTGTGGTGCCTATGGTGTATGACTGTGTGTT
>NW_006921622.1:14764681-14765641 GCF_000298275.1 Orycteropus afer afer
CGGCCGCTTAGGACGCAGTCATGTGATCCATCATGGGAACCACCACTCACAAGTGGAGTCCAGCCAAGTTGACACATCTTCAACTATCACAGACTGCTAACCAGAAGATTGGCAGTTCAATCCCACCAGCTTCTCCGTGGAAGGAAGATGGGGCAATCTCCTTCCTTATGGAAGTAGTTTACCACTCAGAAACTCAAAGTGGGTTGCTATGAGTCAGGATCGACTTGATGGCAGTGAGGTTTTTTTTTTCCAATCATATACCAGACATTGTGCTAGACACTGGTGACAAAGACACAGTTCTGCTCTTTCTACCATTTATGTAGCTGTCTACAAAGTTGGGTGTTCATTTCTTGAGACAGACATCAAGCATGAGGGTAGGGAGAAAATATTAAAACTACTATTTACATTTCTTATTTTAATTCTAAAAAGAAAAACTATACCTTACTAGCATATATGCATGGACTGACATGGGAGCCCTCACTTGGCCCCTACTGAGATATCACATGGGATGTACATTATTTCAGAGAAGACAGGGAATTCTGTAATATGGAAGGGTTGACAGTGTGATGTGCATCTCACACATAATATGTTTCTGATTAAATTGATTTGGGATTGTGTTAGTTATATTTCCTCCAACAGAGTCTCTGAATAGTGCTACCAGTTAATGTGCTTGATTGCTCATTGAAAGATTGGAAGTTCAAGTTCACCCAGAGGCTCTTTAGGAGTCCTCATGATCTACTTCCAAAAAATCAGCTATTGAAAACCCTGCAGAACACAGTTCTACTCTAACACACACGGGCTACTCATGAGGCAGAGTTGACTCAATGGCAACCGATTTAACTGGTATTTTCTGTAACAGCTATGTTGTTGTTGTTGTTATGTGCCATTGAGTCGGACCCGAATCATAGCAACCCCTCTTTGGGTTTCCCAGGTGATATCACTACGGAAGTAGATTGTCCA
>NW_006921622.1:14766146-14805551 GCF_000298275.1 Orycteropus afer afer
GGGTCCAACTTGACGGCACATAACAACAACAACAACAACAACATAATGGATATGCAATAAACTGCCAATAATTAAATTATGCAATTTGGTCAGTTTTAGCATATCAGTATACACTGTGAACCCATCACTACAATCAAGATAATGAGCATATCCATTACCCAGAAAAGCTTCCTTGCGCCTTTTTGTAATCTCTCCATTCCACTCCATCCTGCCCTTCGACTCCATCGTCCTATCCCCAGGCAACCATTGATCTACTTTCTGTCACTGTATATTGGTTTGCATTTCCTAAAATTTTATATAAAATAAAAATTTTATGTAAATGTAATCATACAATATCGTCTTTGTTGGGCTTCTTTTGCTTAGCATAATTACTTTGAGATTCATCCATGTTTTAGCATGTATCAATAGTCCACAATTTCTTCCTGTATTCACCTATTGTGATGCAGTGAATTACTTGGTGTAGCTCTTCTATCCATGGTTTTCATTACTTCCACCAGGTGACTGTGTGGAACTATGCAAATGTGAGGTACTTGTGGCCCATCAGGGGATTGGATAGCTTGTTAACAATGTAAATAAGGTATAAGACACACTTGTAGGGGTGGGAAATAAGGTATGGAGCCCTAATGTGGGATTGGTAAGTTTTGCCACCTCTCTAGGCTTAAAAGGAGTTCTGGTAGCATAGTGGCTAAGACAACTGCGTGCTAACCAGACGGCTGGCAGTTCAAACCTACCAGCCACTCCTCGGAAGGAAGGTTGGGCAATCCTACTTCCATAGTGATACTGCCTCGGAAACCCAAGGAGGGGTCACTATGAGTCGGGTTTGACTCGACGGCACATAACAACAACAACAAACACAGAAGCTCTGGTAGCATAGTGGCTAAGACACTTGCCTGCTAACCAGACGGCTGGCGGTTCAAACCCACCAGCCACTCCTCGGAAGGAAGGTTGGGCAATCCTACTTCCATAGTGATACCTGCCTCGAAAACACAACGAGGGGTCGCTATGAGTCGGGTTTGACTCGACGGCACATAACAACAACAACAACAACTAGGCTTAAAATGAGTCATCCCAAAGGCTGAAAATGGGGATCTCACTACATCAAGAGAGAACAGCCAGGAGTAGAGTGTATCCTTGGAGCTGAGATCCCTGTGCTAGACCTGCTTTGCAGAGAGATGGCAGTAGCAGAGGCAGCAGAATCAAGAGACCAGCATGAGACAGAGCAGTGGGATTCCTGGCCCGTGCAGCAAGAAAGCTGAGGCTTGCTGGCAGAGTGGGGTGCCTCTCTGGGCACCTGTTTGGCAAAACTAAAAAAGCTCTGTAACACTGGCCCAATCAGGGCAGAGAGAAGTGAGCCTGTGGCACTGCTAAAAAGAAGCTATCCTGATTGAAGAACTGTATCTTAACTTGTTTCTGATCCTGAATTGTAACCTGTTACTTGCCTAATAAAGCTCATAATCATGAGTATTGTCTGTTAGTTCTGTGTGGCCAATGCAATGAATTATCGAACCCAGCAGAGAAGTTGAGTGCTGTGAGAGGGATAGTTGGTGTCAGAATTGGTAAAATGGTTGGAGGGTGGCAGCATGTCTGAGGAATCAAACTTGGGCTGATGTTGCTGGTAGTGGTTCTCTCTCCCTGTGTGAAGTTATAGGTCAGAGGATGTGTTTCCAGTTTTAGCTATATTACAAATAAAGCTGCTGTAAATTTTTGTGGGCAAGTGTTTATCTAGATACATGTTTTCATTTCACTAGAGTAAATACATTTTCCTGGAGCAAACTTAGGAAAGCAATGGCTGGAACATACGGTAAATATATTTAACTTATTAAGAAACTACCAAAGTGTTTTTCAAAGTAGTTGTATCATTTTACATTTTCACCAGCAGTATATGAGAATTGCTGTTCCTTCAAATCCATGACAACACCTGATGTGTCTTTCTAATTTTAACTGTGGTAATAGGTCTGCTCTGGTGGCATAGTGCCTAAGGCACTTGACTGCTAACCAGAAGGTTGGCAGTTCAAACCCATCAGCCACTCCTCGGAAGGAAGGTTGGGTAATCTACTTCCATAGTGATACCGCCTCGGAAACCCAAGGAGGGGTCGCTATAAGTGGGAGACAACTCCATGGCACATAACAACAACGTCAACAATAGGTCTGCAAAGTCATCACACATGGTTTTAATTTAGTTTTCTGTCATGACCAATGATGTTGTGCATCCTTTCATGTGCTTATTTGCTATGCATGTATCTTTGTCAAAATAATTGCTCAAATACTTGTCTAAATACTTTATTATTATAATTATTATTGAGTTTTAAGAGTTTTTTAAAATACATATTCTTGATACAAATTCTTTATCAGATACATGCTTTGCAAATATTTCTCCCAACTGTGGCTTGTCTTTTTTTATTTTCTTAACAGTACCCTTTAAACAACAGAAGTTTATAATTTTGATAAAGTTGAATTTATTAATTTCTTTTTTTATCTATTCTGATTTTGGTGTTGTATCTAAGAAATCTTTGCCTAAGCCAAGGTCATATTGTTTTTTCCTAGAAGTTTTAGAGTTTCAGAATTTATGTATGGGCTATGGTCAATTTTGAATTAACTTACAGTGTACAGTATGGAGCAAAGTTTGTTGCATATTCATAGCTAATTATTTTAGCACCAAAAGTTATACTTTTTTACAGTAATTGCCTTTGCCCCTTTCCTGAAAACCAATTGTCTACATGTAAATGAGTTTATTTCTAGACTTTTTGCTTGGTTCCATTGATCTATTTGTGTGTACTTATACCAATACTATATGTCTTGCTTACTGCATATTTATATTGATATCAGGTAATGTTAGATCATAACATTCTTCTTTTTCAAAGCTGTTTTGACTTTTCTAGCTCCTTTGGCTGAATTTCCAAATGAATTTTAGATTCAGTTTGTTAATTTATACAAAAAGAAAAAAAACCTGCTGGGATTTTGTTTGAGACTGCATTGAATTTGTAATCAATTTGGATAGAAATTTAGTAAACAATTAACAATATTGTGTCTTCTGAACTCCTTAGATGGAGAAGACTGCCTCATATTTCTCCCATGGAGTGGCTAGTAGGTTTGAACAGCTGACCTTTTGGTTAGCAGCCAAATACTTTGACCACTATACTACCAGAGCTCCTTCTACTGACCTAGGAACTCATCATTAATTAGGTCTTTAATTTCTCTCAGCATTTTTTTTTTTTTTTTGTAATTTTTAGTATATAAGTGTTTCATGTCTTTTTTCAGTTTGTGATAAGATGGTGGGAGTATTCATAGTACTGATAATAGTAACATCAGAGTCTGAACCTGTCTTACTTCAGGAGTAATAATGACTCTCCCTATGGGATCGAGGTCAGACATACCTCCACTTTCCAATCTTTTTACCATTCTGACACCAGCAGTCCCTTCCATGGTACTCTCTACTTCTTGGTCCAAAAATCCATCTCAATGGTCATACAGAACTCACAGACCATACATACAAGTGATTTACTAAAGAACATGGTACAATTGGGATCAAGATCAGAATCAGGTAGCATGCAAGCAGAGTCTCCCTTCTTCAGTGCACGACAGCTATCTTAGTTTCTCTCCATCTCGCAGGCCTCCTCTCACCCCTATCAGGACAGGTTATCTTGGCCACCTCAGGACAGGGTCCTTTTGGCTTTGCCATACTGTCACTGCTGGCTGTGCTGCCAGGCCTCTTCTGGGCGTATTACTGCTGGCTCTCCATTCTGGGACTCATGTTGTCTTCAGTGTTACAGCCTTTGACCAGTGTTACAGCTCTTTTAGGAGGTTCCTTGCCTGCTGTCTCTCTCTGCTCCTTCCTTCTGCTTTCTTCCTACTGCTAATTTTCTGTCTGACTAACCTATGTGGAGGAACTCTGGTGGCCACCAGCCACTCCTCAGAAGGAAGAGTTGGCAATTTACTGCTGTAGTGATACTGCCTTGGAAACCTAAGGAGGTGTCACTATGAGTTAGAGACAACTCGATGGCAGTGAGTTTGATTTTTCTGGAACCTATGTGGGTCTGGCTGTACACACACACATGCACACACACAGAGAGGAATATTTTTTCTTTGATGATCTCTATAGTTTTATGTTTTACATTTTGGTATTTGACCCATCTTTTATTAGTTTTTATATGTACTGTGAGGTATAGATTTTGCTTCATTTTTATCAAGTTTTGCCAACAATATTTCTTAAAGAGACGATCTTCTCTCCGTTTAGTGGGAGAGTTTACTTTTTTTGGAGGAGGTAGCTTTTTTATGACCTATTCCATTTCTTTTGTGATAGGTCTATTCAAATGTCAAAGATAAGCTGTCCATAAGTGGAAGGATCTGGGTTCTCAATTCTGTTCAATTGGTCTGTGGGTCTGTCATTGTACTAATACCAGGTTGTTTTGACTATCATGGCTATACAATAGGTTTATCTGAGGACTTGTTCCTTTTTATATAAAATTAGTGATCGTTTTTTTCATGTTCTTAAAGAATGTTGATGGAATCTGGATGGGGATTTCATTGTGTCTATAAATTGATTCGGGTAGTATTGACATTTCCACAATATTCAGTCTTCCTATTCATGAGCATATTCTGTTCTTCATTTACATAGGTCTTTTTTAGTTTCTTGTAGTAGTGTTTTGTAGTTTTCTTTGTATAGGTCTTTTATCTCTGGTAAGATTTATTCCAAAATATTCTATTTTTTTGGTAGCTATTGTAAAATAGTATTGTTTTATTTCCTTTTCAGAGATCTCTTTGTTAATGTAAAGGAATCCAACTGATACTTGTATATTGATCTTGTATCCAACCGCTTTGCTGAATCTTTCAATTAGTTCCAGAAGTTTTCTTGCTGAGTCTCTGGGATTTTCTATGTGTAGAATCATCTCATTTGCAAATAGGGGAAGTTTTACTTCTTATTCACCAATTTGGATGCTTTTATTTCCCTTTCTTGCCTTATTGCTCTGACTAGGACTTCCAATACAATGTTGAGTAAGAGTGGTGATAGAGGGCGTCTGTGTCAGGTTCCCATTCACAAGGGGAATTCCTTCAGTCTCTTTCCATTGAGAATAATACTGGGTTGTTGGTTTTGCATATATTGTGTTGAAGCTTTTCCCTTCTATTCCTATTTTGTTAAGTTTTTATCAGGAATGAGTGTTAGATTTTGTCAAATGTCTTTTCTGCATCAATTGATATGATCATATGCTTCTTTTCCTTTGCTTTATTTGTGTAATGGGTCACATTGATTGTTTTTCTAATGTTGAACAATCCTTGCATGCTTAGTGTGAATCCCACTGGGTTATGATGTATTATTTTTTTGATATGTTGTTGGATTCTATTGGCTAGAATTTTGTTGAAGATTTTTATGTTTATATTCATGAGAGATATTAGTCTGTAATTTTCTTTTTTTAGTGGTGTCTTTGCCTGGGGTTTTGCTTGCTTCATTAAATGAATTTGGGAGTATTCCATTGTTTTCAGTGTTCTGGAATAGTTTGAGTAAGATTTGGTGTTAGCTCTTCTCTGAATGTTTGGTAGAATTCTCCAGTGAAGCTGTCTGTGCCGGGACTTTTTTTGGAGGAGGTAGCTTTTTTATGACCTATTCCATTTCTTTTGTGATAGGTCTGTTCAAATGTTTTACCTCAGATTGTGTTAGTTTGTGTATGCTGTGTATTTCCAGAAATCTGTCCATTTCTTCTAGATTTTCAAGTCTGTGGGAGTACAGTTCTTCACAGTATTCTGTTATTATCCTTTTACTGTGACATTGCCTATTTCATTTCTTATTCATATTAGTTGCTTCTTCTTTTCCTTTGCTAAATTTACCAGTGGTTAAATTTACCTGTGATTAATTTCATTAATCTTTTTAAAGAACAACTTCTAGTCTTGTTAATTCTTTCTATTGTTTATTTTATTTCTACTTCAATCTTATTTTTTCCTTTCTTCTGGTCACTGTAGGCTTTTTTTTTTCTGTTCTTTTTCTAATTGTTGCAGATGTTGGGTTAAGATATTGATTTTATTATTACTTTTTTATTTTTTGATGTATGCATTTATTGCTACAAATTGTCCTCTGAGCATTGCTTTTGCTGCATCCCAAAGATTTTGGTATGCTGTGTTTTCATTCTCATTTGATTCAAGGATTTTTTATATTTTATTCCCCAGTTTAAAAAAAGAAAAAAACTCACTGCCATTGAGTCAGATCTGACTCATAGAGACCCCTCCTTGGGTTTTTGAGGCAGTATCACTATGGAAGTAGATGGCCCAATCTTCCTTCCAAGGAGTGGATGTTAGGTTTGAACCACCAGTCTTTCTGGTTAGCAGGCAAATGCCTGAAGCACTAAGCAGGGTGTTTTTCAATTTCCATGTATTTGATTTTTTTTTTTTTCCTTGATCTTTCTGTTGTTGATTTCTAATTTTATAGAACTTTGATTTGAGAAGATGTTTTGTAGTATTTTGTTTTTAAATTTATTGAGGCTTACTTTGTGGTCTTATATGTATTCTAGAGAAAGTTCAATGTACCCTGGAAAAGAATGTATAATGTGTTATGGCTGGATGGAGTGTTCTATATACATCTATGAGGTCTGGCTGATTATGTTGTTTAGATCTTTTTTATATTTTTAAAACTTCTTTCTAGTTCTGTCTTTCATCAAAAGTGGTATATTAAAATCTCCTATTATTGTAGAAGTGTCTTTTTTTTTTGGATACTATTAAAGTTTTATTTATTTATATTTTGGCTCTTTCACTGGGTGCAAGGAGCACTGGTAGCATAGTGACTAAAGCATTCAATTGCTAACCAGAAGGCTGGCAGTTCAAACCCACCAGCCACTCCTTGGAAGGAAGATTGGGCAATCTACTTCTGTAGTGATACCACTCAGAAACCCAAGGAGGGGTCACTATGAGTTGGATCTGACTCAACGGCAGTGAACCCCTCCCCCCCCCACACTGGGTGCATACATACTTATTATAGTTATGTCCTTTTATTGGATGGACCCTTTAATCATTATATAATGCCCTTCTTTGTCTCTTTTTCTGGTTTTTCCTTAAAATCTATTTTATCTGAAATTAATATTGCCACTTCTGCTCCTTTTTGGTTGCCATTTGTTTGATAAGTTTTTTCAGCCTTTGATTTTTATCTTTGTGTCTAAGATGTGTCTGCTGTAGACAATATATTGATAGGTCATGTTTTCTTATCCATTCTGCTAATCCCTGTCTCTTAACTGGTGCATTTAATCCATTTACATTCAGTGTAATTATTGATAGGTATGAATTTACTGCTGCCATTTTGCTGTTTTTTGTGTGTGCATGTGGTGTTGATGGTTTCTTTGTTCCTTATAATTTTCTGTGCTGAGCTCATTTTGCTTATACATTTTCTTAGTTGTTATTGTTTTAGTATTTACTGAGACTTTATGATTTTCTTCTTTTTTATCTTGGTGAGAAAGTTTATTAGTTTTCTTTGAGGTTACCCTGTAAGTTACTATTATCTTCCAAGTTTAAAGCAGTCTATTCTTTCTTTAGGAGCTCTGGTAGCATAGTGCATAAGGCACTTGACTGCTAGCCAGAAGGCTGGCAGTTCAAACCCACCAGCCACTCCTCAGAAGGAAGATGGGGCAATCTACTTCCATAGTAATACTGCCTCAGAAACCCAAGGAGGGATCACTATGAGTCGGGTCCAACTCGAAGGCACATAACAACAACAACATTCTATCTTTATATCTTGACTTCCTCTCCATTTGGAAGTTCTGTAACTACATAATTTATTTCCTCTTTTTGCTTTGTAGTTGTGATTGTTTACAAATTGACATTTCTGATTCCATATTTTCAGACTTATAGGTTTACTTTATTTTTGATACTTCTATATCTGGGTTGGGAGTCCAGGTGGCATAGTGCCTAAAGCATTTGACTGTTAACCAGAAGGCTGTTGATTCAAATCCACCAGCCACTCCTTGGAAGGAAGATTGATACTGCCTCGGGAACCCAAGGAGGGGTCACATTGAGTTGGATCCAACACAGTGGTAGTAGACAAGTTGATTTCCAGGTGATGTTGTTGTATGTCTTAATCTCTGGTTGTTGTCTGCTGTTGTTGGTCCTCTGTCCAGAGGATTACCTTTAGCATTTCTTGTAAGATCAGTAAGATTTTTTGCAAATCCCCTTAATTTCTGCTTATCTGAGAATGTTCTAATTTCACCATCATATTTGAAAGACAATTTTGCTGAATATATAATTCTTGGCTGGCAAATATTTTTTTCTGTCAGGTTTTATATGTGTCATCCCAATGTCTTCTTGCCTGCATGGTTTTGACCAAGAAATCAGAGCTTAATTTAATTAGTTCTCCTTTGTAAGTAACTTTTCATTTTTCCTGAGCTACTTTTAGGATTTTTTCTTTGTCTTTGATTTTTGGAAAATTTCATTGTGATAGGTCTTGGTGATTTTCTTCTGGGGGTCTATCCTATTTGGAGTTAATTGAGTTTCTGAATGAATAATTTCCCATCTTTCATGATATTAAAGAAGTTTCCTTCCAACAAATCTTTGACTATTTTCTTGGTGCTTTTTTTTTTTTTTTTGTCTCTTCCTATTAAAGAAGTCTGATCACACATAAGTTATTCCTCTTGATGGTGCCCCAAGTGATTCCTAGCCTTTTTTCTCTTTTGCCTCCTCCTTTGCCTCCCCCCCCCCACTTCTTTTTTCTGATTGTTCCTTTAATAGATTAGTGTGGAAAGGATTGTCTTTAGTTTCACTATTTCTGTGTTCCATTGATTCAACTCTACTCCTTTGTCCTTCTAATGCATTATCTATTTCTGAAATTTTTATTTTGGATTTCTGGTTGTTGTTTTGGGATGGTTACCAATTTTCCATTTATTTTGTCAATGTGATCTTTTTTTTTTTTTTTTTTAATTCTCCTAGAGTTTTATCTTATTTCTTTAATTTTTTTTCTCAATCCTTTGAAGATACTTAAATATAATTATTTTCAATTCCTTGTCAGGTAATTCCACAAACATGTTTCTCTTGTAGATTTTCTGGACCTGTAGTTTGGTCACTTATTTGGTCCATCTTGTCTTGTTATTTTGGGTATGTAATTTGAAGTTGTTTGTTGCCTCTGAGACATTGTAGTGTTGTTGTATTAATATGATGATTATGTGTTGGTTTGCTTTATCTTGATTTTTTGTTTTATTGTTTTAATATATCCAAGTAATAGGGTAGGCATGATACTCTGGTGGTTAGAATAGCAGCACTGGGGTGCTTACCTCTTGTCTCTGGGTGCATTTGGTATCAGGTGGGGGTGTGGGCATGAGTCACTGATCATGTAGGGCAGCTGAGGACAGGTTGGGTAGGTATTGACCACCATCTGTCGTCAGGCCAGTAATGCTGGAGTGGGTGGTCACACTTGTTCAGTGGGTGGGGCAGCATGTGTGGGTGGCTATAGCTATGTAGTTTCACTGGCTCCCACTTCTCTGGTCACCTGATCACCAATGTGGGTGATGGTGCAGTCCTGGGCAAGTGGAGCTGGCTATCTGATTCCTTCTTCAATTGGAATGTTGCTTGCAATAATTCAAAATGGCTACACTATGCCTGTTGGAAGTATATTGCTCCTTGCTCACTTTTCATTCAGTGTCTTCCTCTCATTGGTATTTGATCTACTTCTTTATTCTTTCCTTTGAGGCTCTGGGATCCAGGATTGTCATCCACAGCTGTTTCCCTTGCCCACCCCCCCACCCCAAGTCTTTGTTGTAGAGACTCTGGATAGTGTATTTGTCTATAGTCCTCCATCTTGGAACCTCCCCATCACTTGCACATTCTCAACTCTCAAGCTTATTTTAATTTTGAGAATTATTTTTCTAGGTAGGTTTCTGGGTGATGTTGTCACATGTTTTAATCTTAGTTTGTTGTTGTTTTGTCCAAAGGACTCCCTTTAGCATTTCTTATAAGGTTGGTCTGGTTTTCACAAATTCCCTTAATTTCTGTTTATCTGGAAATGTGCTAATCTCACAATAGTACTTGAGGGGTAGTTTTGCTGGATATATAATTCTTGGTTGGCAAATTTTTTCTTTCAAGGTTTCATATGTCATACCACTTTTCTTGCCTGAGAGGTTTCTATTGAGAAATCAGTTAGTCTTATTGGTTGCTTTTTGTAGGTAATATTTCATTTTTCCTGAGGTGCTGTCAAGATTGTCTTTGATTTTGGAAAGTTTGATTATGATATGTTTTGGTGACTTTCTTTTGAGGTCAATTCTGGATAGGGTTTGTTGAGCTTCTTGGATGGATATCTTTTCATCTTTCATGATATTAGGGAAGTTTTCTGCTAGCAAGCCTTCAACAATTTTCTCTCTCTCTCGCCTCCTCTTGTGTGGGAATTCCAATCACACATAGATTATTTCTCTTGATATCATCCCATATAACTCTGAGGTTTTCTTTATTCTTTTTTTCTGATTTTTCCTCATACAAGTTGGTGTCAAGGGATTTGTCTTCTGGCTGGCTAATGTGTTCTTCAGACAACTCAATTCTACTCTTTTATCCCTCCAATGTGTTATGTATCTCTGAAATTTTCATGCCAATATTCCGGGTTTCTAATTGCTATTTTTTGTATGATTTCTACTTGCCTATTTATTTTGTCATTTTCTTCTTGTATTGTTTTCCTGAACTCTTCCAGGATATTGTCTGTGTTTTTCTTGATTTTGTATGTGATTTTCTTGAGCTCTTGGAAGGTGTTATTGTTCTTGTTAGGTCAGTTCTGACTCATAGTTTTCCCATGCACAATGGAGCGAAACACTGCCTGGTCATGTGCCATCACCACAATCTTTGCTATACTTGAGCCTACTGTTACAGCCACTCTGTCAATCTATCTTGCTGAGGGCTTTTCCTTTTTTTTTATTGACCCCCTATGTTACCAAGCATGATATCCTTCTCCAGGGACTTGTTCCCTTCTGACAACATAACCAAAATACAAGAGATGAACTCTGGCCATTCTTGCTTCTAAAGAGCATTCCAGCTGTATTTCTTCTAAGACAGATTTGATCATTCTTTTGGCAGTTCATGGTAATTTCTACATTCTTTGCCAATACCACAATTCAAGTGCATCAGTTCTTCTTCAGTCTTCCTTATTCATTGTCCAGCTCTCACATGCATAACATACCATGGCTTGAGTCAGATGGAACCTAGTGTTCAAAGTGACATCTTTGCTTGTTAACATTTTAAAGAGGTCTTTTTGCAGCAGATTTTCCCAGTACAATAAGATGTTTGATTTCCTGACTGCTGCTTCCATGGGTGTTGACTGTGCATCCAAGTAAAATGAAATCCATGATAATTCCAATCTTTTCTCTATTTATCATGGAGAAAATGATAAATTTTCTTATTTATTGGTCCAGTTGTGAGGATTTTTGTTTTCTTTATGTTGTGGTGCAATCCATACTGAAGAGTGTCATCTTTGATCTTCATCAGTAAGTGCTTCAAGTCATCTTCACTTTTAGTAAGTAAGCTTGTGTCATCTGCATATTGTATGTTGTTGATGAGTTGTCCTCAAATCCTGATGACACATTCTTCATATAGTCCAGTTTCTTGGATTATTTGCTCAGTATACAGGTTGAATCAGTATGGTGAAAAGATACAACTCTGACACACACCCTTCCTGATTTTAAACCACACAGTATCCCCTTGTTCTGTTTGAATGACTGCCTCTTAGTCTATGTACAGGCTTCTCATGAACACAATTAAGTGTTCTGGAATTCCCATTCTTCACAATGTTATCCATAATTTGTTATGATCCACACAGTCACGTGCCTTTGCATAGTCAATAAAACACAGGAAATATCTTTCTGGTATCCTTTGCTTTCAGTCAAGACCTATCTAACATCAGCAATGATATTCCTTGTTCCATGCCCTCTTCTGAATCCAGCTTGAATTTCTGGAAGTTTCCTGTCAATATACTGCTTCAACCATGTTTAAATTATTTTCAGCAAAATTTTACTTGTGTGTGAAGTCAATCACATTTCTTTGTAATGGACACAATTACAGATCTTTTCCAGTTGGTTGACCTGGTAGTTGTCTTCTAAATTTCTTGGCATAAATGAGTGAGCACCTCCAGCACTGCATCTGTTTGTTTGAATATCTCATTGAGTATTCTGTCAATTCCCAGAGGATTGTTTTTCACCAATTCTTTCAGTGGAGCTTGGACTTCTTCCTTCAACACCATCAGTTCTAGATCATATGCTATGTTCTGAAATGGTTGAACGTCCACCAATTCTCTTTGGTACAGTGATCTTGTGTATCTCTTCCATCTTCTTTTGATATTCTTGCATCATTCAATATTCTTTTTGGAAGGTGAAAGATTACACACACACACACACACACACACATATACGTATATATATGCCTCGGAAGGAAGGTTGGGCATTCCTACTTCCGTAGTGATACTGCCTCGGAAACCCAAGGAGGGGTCGCTATGAGTCGGGGCCGACTCGATGGCACATAACAACAACAACAACAACAACATGTATATATATATATATACCCCCAAAGAACAAATCAAAGTCACTGCCATTGAGTCAATTGTGACTCACAGAGACCCTCACTGGGTTTCCAAGACTGTAAATCTTCACAGAAGTAGCTTGTCCCATCTTCCTTCTGTGGAGTGGCTGGTGGGTTTGACCTTTTGGTTAGCAGCCATATGCCTTAACCACTATACCACCAGAGGTCCATATACATATATATCTTTTGAATTCTTGACCAGGTAGTTCTATTACCTGTTCTGTCTCAGAGAAGGTTCTTAGTTCTTTATTTTGGTCATTTGCTTATGCTATCTTGTCCTGTTTCTTTGTTTGAATGGAAGTTGTCTATTGTCTCTGAGACAATTTTGGAGTTGTTTTTATTTGTTGATTATGTATTGATTTATTTTACCCTGATTTTTTGTTTTTCTTTGTTTTGATGTATCTGGGTAGATAAGGAGCTCTGGTGGTGTAGTGCCTAAGGCATTGGACTGCTAACCAAAAAACTGGCAGTTGAAATCCACCAGCTATCCTCAAAAGGAAGATTGGGTGATCTACTTCCATAGAGATACCACCTTAGAAACCCAAGGAGGGGTTGCTATGAGTCAAATTGACTCCATGGCAGTGAGTTTTTTTTTTTTTTTGGGGGGGGGGTGGGTAGGTAAGGGAGGCATGCTTCTTTGGTTGGTAGTTTGATAGCACTGGGGCACTCCCAACCAATCTCTGGGTGGACGGAATAAGTGATGGGAATTGGGTGGGGGTCTCTGTTTCTTGGTTGTGAAGAGCAGCTGTGGGTGAGATGGGCAGGTGTTGTCCACTGAGTTTCGTTAATACAGTTGTGCAGGAGTGGGTAGTAGTGCTTGCCTGTTGGGCAAGGTTCTAGGTGGTAGGTGTAGCAGATATGGCTGATCAGTGGTGAATTAACATCCATTACTGTTGGATGGGGGAACAAAAAAGAAGGAAAATAAAAAATGTAAGTGGGGCAGGTGGATGAGAAGAAACAAAAACAAAAATCACACTCACTACTATCTAGTCAACTCTGCCTCTTAGTGACTCCCATTGGGTTTCTGAGGTGGTAAATCTTTACGGAAGTATATTGCCCCATCTTTCTTCCATGGAGTGGTTGGTATGTTTGAACCACAAAGCTTCTGATTAGCAGTCAAATGACTTAGGCACTTGTTGTTGTTGTGTGCCGTCGAGTCGGCCCCGACTCATAGTGACCCCTCCTTGGGTTTCCGAGGCAGTATCACTACGGAAGTAGGATTGCCCAACCTTCCTTCCGAGGAGTGGCTGGTGGGTTTGAACCGCCAGCCTTCTGGTTAGCAGTCAAGTGCTTTAGCCACTATGCTACCAGAGCTCCTGACTTCTTCTTCTCTTCTTCCCACTGTTTCTTTCTATTTATTTCTCCCTCTTCCTCTTCTTCTTTTATTTCTACCCTTTTTTCTTCCCATCCAAGGAATTCTGGTGGCATAGTGACTTAGGCACTATGCCACCAGAATTCCTTGGATGGGAAGAAAAAAGGGTAGAAATAAAAGAAGAAGAGGAAGAGGGAGAAATAAATAGAAAGAAACAGTGGGAAGAAGAGAAGAAGAATAAAACAGTAGGAGAGGCTGGTGCAGTTATGCTCAACCAGAAGCAGTCACTGGAGGCTGTGACATGATCCACAAGTATGCTTGCCTGTAGAGGGGTGGGGGTCTGGTGTATACAATGCACTTACAGAGGAAGCAGAGTGGCATGCACCTTGTGTTAAGTGGGAGCAAGACCTGCCAATGACACAGGCATAGGGAGGCAGAGCTGCAGACAGTGGCTCTGTTTGCTTGAGTTGTGATACATTGGATGGCTGGGCTGCTGGCGGGAGGTGTCACTAGCCACTGGGTTGGTGGGGGAAGGAAGGGGCTCACTCTTGGTCATGAGGAGTGTGTGGTTGGGAAAATGGAGAAAGCACCTTCCAGGTGCACTTCACCGGCATGGGCCTGGTGCATTTTGGGGTACATGCAGTCAATTATCCAGCTCCTGCCCAGACTCAATCAGGTAGGGCACCACTGGGAGTACAACTGTCCAACAGACCTTCCACTTCATGTTTGCCCTCAACCCAAAAGACTAGCATTCACTTGTAGTGAGTTATTTCATCCCCCTACTGGCTCCCTCATTGCTCCACAGTCCCCTGTGCCACTGGAATCTCACTCATTTCCCTGCACTTTCCTCTTCCAGATCCAGCACATATTCAGCCTACCTTGATTCCCTCCAGATCTGTCCACACTGTGTCTCTGTCTCAGTGTGGATCCTGTGAAATTTGTTTCTCCTTGCAATGTGTATGATGCCTTCTGTGTCTCAAAGTGGACATATTTCACTGGACTGGCTTCTCTCTCCACAGTCACTGTCCTCACTCTGTGTCACTTTCCAATGAGCACTCAATCTAATTTTTTATCCTCTCATTTGATGCTCAGAGTTCCAGGATCATGATCTGCATTTGTTTCACTTGGTTTTTTCAAGATTGTTGTAGATGGATTGGGCAGAGTGTATTACCAGGACATCACCTTATCTCCATCCCTTGATCCTAGATTTTGTTTGTTTTAACTATTTTACTAATATTCTCAATGAATCAATTTTTTTTTTTCACTGATTTTCTCTTTATCACTGATTTCTGCCGTGACATTATTTCCTTTTTTCTTTATACTTGTGGGAGCTCTGGCAGCACAGTGCCTAAGGCACTTGACTGCTAACCAGAAGGCTGGCAGTTCAAACCCACCAGCCACTCCTGGGAAGGAAGGTTGGGCATCTACTACCATAGTGATACTGCCTCGGAAATCCAAGGAGGGGTTGCTATGAGTCAGATCCGACTTGACGGCAGTGAGTTTGGTTATATACTTTGTGATTAATTTGCTCCTCACTTTTTAGTTTCTTTAGGTGAAAGCTAAAGTTACTGATTTAAGACCTTTCTTCTTTTTAAAGTAGTTGTTTAGTGTTCGAGAATTCTAAACATTAACTTAGCTGCACTTCATAAATTGTTATGTTTTGTTTTCATTTTTATTCAGTTCAAAATACTTTATTATTTCCCTTTTGATCTGTTACTTGGCTAATAGATTATTTAGAACTCTTCTTTAGTTTCTAAATTGAGGATTTTTGAGATCCTTCATTTCTAATTTTATTCTTTTATGATCAGAGAATATATTTTGTATAAGTTGAATCCTTTAAAATGTTTTGATACATATTTTATATCACAGAATATTCTTGTAAAGAATGTATTCTGTTGTTGTTTGATGGTGTATTCTATACATACCAATCAACTTGGTCAGTAGTATTGTTCAAGTCTGCTATACCCCTAACTGATTTTAGCCCTGCTTGTTCTATTATTGAGACAAGAATGTTGAGTCACTTACTATAATTGTTAATGTATTTATTTTCCCTTGAAGAGCTCAGTTTTTGCTTTACGTATTTTGAAGTTCTCTTAGTATGTATATAAATATTTAAGATTGTTATGTCCACTTGATGAATTGAATGCTTTATCATCATAAAATGTCTTTATCTCTGGTATTATTTTTTGCTATTTATTCTACTTTGATATTAATATAATCACTCAATTTTTTTTATATAGATACCTGTATGTTATGTCTTTTTCCATCCTTTTACCTTAACATATTTACATGGCATTTCTTTATAGGCAGCATATAATTGGGTCTTGGATTTTTTACACAATCTGATAAGCTCTTCCTTTTAATTGGGGTGTTTAGACAAGGGGTTGGCAAACTACTGCCCCTAGGCTGGATGCCTAGTTTTGTAAGTGGAGTTTTATTGGATTCCAGCCACACCCATTCATTGACATACTGTCTACGGCTGTTTTTGCACTCAATGGTAGAGTTGAGTCGTTAATTCCAGAGTTTATGTAGCCAGCAAACATGAAATATTCACTTTCTGGCCCTTTATAGAAAGTTTGCTTACTCCTGCTTTAGACCATTTCTATTTAATGTGTTTATCGATATGGGCAGTATTAAGGCTATCACCTTGTTATTTCTATTTTATTTCCCCCATATTTAGTCTCTAATGTATATTCTATGCCTTTATCCCTCCAGTGCATTCTGAATAATTTATTCAGATTTATTGTCCAGTTCTCTAGTTCTGCCTTTTGTTCTGTATGTTAATTAGGCAGGGTCACTATGAGTTGAAATCAACTCAGTGGCACCTAACAACATTTGTTGGTATGAATTTTTCATGGAGATATTTCTCACCTTCTCTCCATACCAAATGTTGAAGAAAGCAGAATTTCCTAATTTGAGGGGTTTTATGACCATGCCTGCTAATTTTAACATCTGTGTCAGTTTTGGGTCTGTTTCTATTGATTGATAGATTATCTCACTTTGCGTCATAGGCATTTCAACTATCTGACTCCCACCTTGCATGGATCCTTGGCTTTCTCTCCTGTTCCTTGCACCTCACAAGGCAATGAAAAGAAAAGTTCAGGTTCACTACGTTTTATAACGTGATTATTTGGGTCCTCTAGTAGATGCCTATACTCACTGTTCTGAGCTTTTACCACAGAACAACAGCAATAGCCCAGGTTACCACTCAGCAGGATAAAGTTAGAGTAGTACAAAAAGATTTAGTATTGAAGGAGTTGATGAAAACAAATATGGGCTGACAAGCTGCCCTTAAGTATTATTTCTAGGAGATGGGGAAACCATTCCCTTTACCCTCCTGTTGTTGTTATTGTTTGCCGTCGAGTCGGCCCCGACTCATAGCAACCCCTCGTTGGGTTTCCGAGGCAGTATCACTACGGAAGTAGGATTGCCCAACCTTTCTCCCGAGGAGTGGCTGGGGGGTTTGAACCGCCAGCCTTCTGTTGAGCAGTCAAGTGCCTTAGGCACTATGCTACCAGAGCTCCTTTTACCCTCCTAGTACTGGTGAATTAGAACTTAAAGAGATTGCTTTCTCCCAAAGCTGGCTCTCCCTAAGAGTTTAAAGGGACCATCCTGGGAAATCAAAGGTTGTCTGTTGGAATGGTAGTAAATAGGATTTATCAACAGTGGCTTTGTAGTGTTTGGGATTCTCTGTCCTGGACCATCTCTTTTCCTTTAATTCATTTGGATGAGGGTTCAGCCTTCCTGCAGTACACATCACTAGTCAAAGCAGCTGATTTATCCAGGAAGACATGAACTCACAAGCCAAAAGAGGTAGATACCTAAAGAATACAATGATTATAAAAGAAAAACAATATATTGAGCAACATTTACCATCTGAAGGAGAATTATTGGGCCATACAGACTTGAAGTTTGAAATTAGAATGATACATTTAGGAGATGAGGGAAGATCATGGGTGACGTGAATCTGTAACATGAAATCATTAGGAAAAAACAAGTGGAAATATTAGATATGAAAAATGTAATATTTATAATAAAGAACACAATACATGGGAAAGATAACCAGATGGATGTGGCTGAAGAATGAATTAGTGAATAGCAAGGTCATATTTTGAAATCTCCCAGAATGCAGCAGAAGATAAGGAGTTAAACATAGAAAAGAAAAGTGAATAATGGCTAGCACTAAAATAGAAATACTGACACATGGACAGAAGAATTTCCAAAAGAGAAAAAAAGAAAAGGAAAAGAGGAACTATTTGGAAAAATAATGAACATGAAATTTTCAAAATTAAAAGAAGAGGTGAAAGTCCTCAGATTAAAGTGTTTAAGATTGCCAAACAGGAGCTAGCTGGCAAGAAAATTCTTAAAGCTTCTTAAGAGCAAAAGGAAGTTGCTTTAAAGAAACAATGATCAGATTGACATCTCACTCCTCAGCAGCAATATTGGATGCAAGATATCTCAACAACATGTTTTAACATAGTGATGGGAAAGAACTTCAAGCCTAGAATTTAATATCCAGGCAAATTTTCATTCAAATAAGAACACGACATGAAATATTCTCCAGCATACAAGGACATAGAAGGTTTACCATACAAAAGCCCACATTGAAAACATGCTTAGGAGAATATTTAAATAAGAAGAGAAACAAATCCAGGAAATGCACATAAAATAGGGGTCCCAAATGTGGTCGAGTATTTTGGTAGTTTGTGTTTTCTTAAAACAAACAAACAAACAAACCAGATCTAGAATTGAAGAAAGGAAACACTAAAGGATATACATAATAAGCTAGAACTACAACCCTGAACAATAGGAACATGATCTTATTCTATAGTACTTCTCCCATTAGGGGAAAAATTAATTTTAAAAAGTTTTAAAAACTCATGGGCATAAACATAGGTCTTAGGTTTAGGGTAACTACCATGAGAACAAAAATAAAAGGTATATATAACTTTCATAAAAAGTTAAATATACTCATAAAAAATAAATCCACCCAGGGAAAAATTAAATAAAAGAGAAAAAAACAGAAACAAAAAATCTGTAAATTAAAAATATGATATAAATTGGCAGAAATTAAGTCCTAAAGTAAGAGTATTCACAATAAATATACCCAGAATGAAATCAATAGCTTTAAAGACATTTATCAGGAAGCAAATGATTGAAAATGAAAAAGCTAATAATTAACTCAAGTAGTTCTTTTTTTTTTTTTAGAGCAATAGAACAATATAATAGCAGAAATTAATGAACTAGAGCAAAAAAGATTAGAGAAATATCTTAAGTCAAATTACCTAGACTAGGAGTCATCAAATTTTTTTCTATAAAAGGTCAGAAAGTAAATATTTTTGGGTTTGCAGTCTACAAACAATGTCTGTGACATGTGCTCTCTCTATTTTTCTTTCTACAACTCTATAGGAGTTCTGGTGGCATAACTCTTAGTTCTCAGGCAATATAAAAAACAGGCAACAGGCTGGATTTTGTCTGGGGGTCTTACTTTGCTGAGCCATGTCTTAGAAGCAGGGGTGGAGACTAGGATTCAGGTACATTGGTTCTTTGATGGTGTTTTGAGGGAGTGCCTTCAGAACAATAAGAATGAGGGAAGCCCACTAGTGCAGAAGAAGCTAAGCAAAAATGTAGTTCAACCTATCTCATAAGGAGCTCTGGAGCATAAATTGCACCAAAGATGGCCTCACGTGGCCTTTTGTGCTCCTGTGTCAGTAAGTGATTGACTGTGACTGTCTAGGGGGAGAGAAGCATAAACATATCGGGACCAGAGAAGGGGGCCACTGTAAGCTGTAGCAGCCCATACACACAGAATCTGGGGGATGGGTACACCACCCAGGAAAAGGGAATCCACTAGAAGATATTTAACAAAACTAAAAGCAGGTTTTTTTTTTTAAAAAAAACAAAAGCTTAATATTGATCTTTCTCAAGATGAATCAAGGGGAAAAAAAAGACAATAGAAGCAAATAAAATATGGAACAAAAAATAAATTATTCCATACACATTAAGATTTAAAAAATAACAGTGTGTTGCTACTGGGACTGTAAAATGACACAACACTGTGGATAATGGTATGGTGTTCCCTTAAAAAGTTGGATATAGAAATACCATATGATCCAGCAATCCCACAATTACGTATATATCCCAGAAAAATAAGAGCTGTGACATGAATAGATATATGCACAATCATGTTCATTGTACACTATTCATAATAGCAAAAAGATGAAAACAACCTAAGTGCCCATCAACGAATGAATGGATAAACAAAATATGGTACATAGACACAATGAAATACTATGCAATGTTAAAGAATAGTGGTGAACCTGGGAAGCACCATGTAACATGGATGGACCTAGAGGACATTATGCTGAGTGAAATAAGGCAATTATAAAAATAGTGAGGCCACTATTATAAAAGTCAAGAAAAGATTTCACACAGAAAGAAACATTCTTTTATGGTTACCAGGGGTTGGAGGGGAGGGAGCATTAATCACTAACTAGAGGGTAGACTTACATTAACTTGGGTGAAGGGAAAGATAATATACAAGGGGGAGGTCCACACAAAATGATCAAGACAAAGGAAGACACTGGGAGAAGCACAAGAGGTAAAGGCAACAAAGGTAAATACTGTACATACACAATCCTGCAGTAACAGTAATAACAGTCTATGAGTAGATACAAAGACACACACAACAGGGGTGGGAAGGTAAATGGGACTACATCCACAAATACACATAAGTTTGACGGATGATACTTGTACATATGTATTTATATGTGCTACAAATATATCCATGAATATAGTAGAGCATACAGGGGTCAAAATTATGAAAACTTCTTCACCATAAGTAAACACCTTGAGAGAATACTTCACTGGGCCTGGGTGCTCAGAAGCATAGCCCTGAGGGGCATTAAGGTCAAGTGGCATAATATAGTCTGCAAAGACAGTGTTCTACATTCTACTTTGGTGAGTAGTGACTGGAGTCTTAAAAGCTTGTGAGTGGCCATCTAAGGTGTAACTAATGGTCTCTCTCTGTTCAGAGTAAAGAAGGGTGAAGAAAATCAGACATGGAAACAATTAGTCCAATAGATTAATGGACTATGTGAACATCACAAAAGACCATCCTGAGACCAGAACTAGATGGTACCTGGCTCCTTCTACTGACTGCCCTGAAAGGGATCACAATAGAAGGTCCTGGATAGAATGGGGTAAAAGAATGGAACAAAAGTGAAAATCATAAAAAACAACCAGGCTTACTTGTCTGACAGAGTCTGGTGGAAGCTCCAAGACTGTGTCCCTTAATCACCCTGAAAGCCTGGAACTGAACTCACCCCGGCAGCTCAGCTTTCAGCCAAACAATAGACAGTCTACTAAGATGAACCATAACCCCAGGGATATAGCTCAGAAGGCATGAAGGGATAGGAAAGGACAAATGGAAACAGGGAACATAAGGAGGAAGTAGGATGAGTGTTGCTACATTGAGGGGACTGCAGTCAATGTTATGAAACAAAATGTGTGTGATTTGTTGCATGGAAAACAAATTTGCTCTGTAAACCTTCACTAAATCACAATAAAAAGTTTGAAAAAAAAAAAAACTGTTAATGAACAGATAATCCCTAACTTAGAAAAATTGTTCTAGGGGAGGGGAGGAGGGAAAGGAAGAAAAAAAAAGCTAATGTCACTTTTTGAGGACAGAATAATCCTGATTGCAAAAGCAAGAAAGGATAATAGAAGAAAATAAAACTAATAGGACCATTTCATATTTGAATATAGACACAAAAAGCCTAAATAAAAATAGTAGCTAAGTACAAGAGATAAAGAAAAAATAGGAGCTGATGAAATCAAATTATATAATTTAAAAAATACATTATCAGGTGGGGTAGATCCCAGGAATATTAGGATGACTCAACATCAAAAGGAGCTCTGGTGACATAGTGCCTAAAGCATTTGACTGCTAGCCAGAAGGCTGGCGGTTCAAACCTACCAGCCACTCCTTGGAAGGAAGATTGGGCAATCTACTTCTGTAGAGATATGGCCTCAGAAACCCAAGGAGGGGTCGCTATGAGTTGGATCCGACTTGAAGGCAGTGAGTTTGGTTTGGTTTTTGGTCACCATCAAAAAAATATGCTGAATGATTTCTTTCTTGAATATATTTTGACTGTTTTTGTTGTTAGGCACCATCAAGTTGATTCCTACTCATAAAGTTGATTCCTACTCACAGAGACCACATATAATAGCATAAGTTCTGGTTACTTAGTGCTGTTCTGACAAGAATACATACCGCCAATGGCATAGCCTTAACAAACAGGAGTTTATTCTCTTACAGTTTGGGAGGCTAGAAGTCCGAGTCCAAAGTGCCAGGCTCTACGGGCTGTGTGAAAGCCCCTTGACTCTGGGCTTCAACTCTGCCTCTTGCTCCTGGCCCACTGAAGCTAGAGGCATCTCTTCATTCAGGCAGCTACTGGCTGCTGAGGCTAACAAGCCCAAGGTTGACAAATAAAATGGCACAGTCCCGATGTTCCCAAACCATATGGCAGGCCACTCAAAGTCCCAAGGTTGGCAGAGCATGGCAGGCTGCTCAATAACAACATGGCCACATGCAGAGTCCAAGTGTGCCATAAGCTAGAGACTATTCCCGAAGGCTTCTCCTTATATACAGGAAGTAGACCACATCCCTAAGGCAGCCACTCAACTGCTCACAGTAGATTCCATCATGAAGTTGATGACCAGTCTGTCTCCTCATGAGGAATACTACATCCAGCTGCCCAGCCACTCAATCAGGCATAGCCAAGTTGACACACAAACTTAACCACCACAGTATATACAGAATATATATATACAGAAAAAATATATATATACTAATATCATTTGATGTAGAAAAAGCATTTAATAAAATTCAACGCTTATTTGTAATTTAAAGTTATCAACAAACTAGAAATAGATAGAAACTTCTTTAACTTGATAAAAGTTACATACCAAAAGCCTATATTAGACATTTCCCTTGATGGAAATACCTGAGATATACTCTCTTTAAGATTGGAAACAAGATAAAATACATTACCAAACATTATTTAACATAATACTGGAGGTCCTTGTTAGAAAGAAAATGAAATGAGAGATGTTAAGGGAAGAGATATAACTATCACTAATTACAGAAAATAAAATCATTTACCTACAGAAACACAACAATTTTGGTTTTTAATTATTAAGGTTCAGGTGGACTTCTGAATACAATATTAATTTACCCAAACCAACTGATGTTAGGTACTGTCGAATCAGTTATGATTCATAATGACCCCATATACTACAGAATGAGACAGTGCCTGGTCCTACACTATCCTCACAGTCACTACTATGTTTAAGGCTATTTGTTGCAGCCACTGTGTTAATCCAACATTGAAGATCTTCCTTTTCCAGCCACTCTTCAGAAGGAAGGTGGGCAATCTATTTCTGTAGTGATAATGCCTTGGAAACCCAAGGAGGAGTTGCTATGAGTTGGATCCGACACGACAGCAGTGAGTTTGATTTTTTGGTTTGGTTCTACTTTACCAAGCATGATATCCTTCTTCAGGGACTGGTCTCGCCTGATAACATGTCCAAAGTACGTGAGATGAAGACTTGTCATCTTTGCTTTTAAGGAACATTCTGGCTTTACTTCTTCCAAGACAAATTAGTTCATTCTTCTGACAGTCCACAGTATAATCAATATTTTTCACCAATACCATAATTGAAAGGTATCAATTCTTCCTCAGTCTTTCTTATTCACCGTCAGCTCTTACATGCACATGAGGTGCTTGAAAATACTATGGATTGGGTCAGGTGCATCTTAGTCTTCAAAGTGACATCTTTGTTCTTTAACACTTTAAAGAGGGTCTTTTGCATCAGATATGCCCAGTGCAATACATCATCGGATTTCTTGACTGCTGCTTCTATGGGCATTGATTGTGGCTCCAATTAAAATGAAATCCTTGACAACGTCAATCTTTTCTCCATTTATCATGACATTGCTTGTTGATTCATTGTGAGAATATTTGTTTTCTTTATGTTGAGTTGTAATCCATACTGAAGGCTGTAGTCTTTGATCTTCAGTAGGTTCTCATCCTTGACCTACTGAGTCAGCACTTCTTGGGGCAAGTTCAAGTAATTTGTATGTTGCCTGGGTGATGAGTGAACAATTGAAAGTTTGAGAATTATATTCTATGTGCATTCTGTCCTTTCTTATCCCTATCTGATTGTCATTTAAATCTAGATACACTTTCTACATGATATGGAACTTTCTCCAGTGTATTGGCTCAGTATTCATTACACTGGTTCAATTTCTGTAACTGAACCAATCTGTGTAACAGTGGGTATATGATTTAATCTTGGTATTACTCATGTCATTATCTCTAAACTGGGGATAGTAATTCCTACCTCAGAATTTTGTGCTAAGTATTAGAGAGTTATTATTTTTTGTTCAGTGAATGATCCATAATAGTCGCAGTCAAACTGTACATAAAGTATCAACAAACTCTAGGACTTAGGTCTGAATCTTTCACAATATGCTTTGCTATGCTCATGATAGTTAACTTTTGAACATATCTGCAAGAATTTGTACAGTCACCTAGTAGCTATGTATGTATGTCACTTTCTCAGGCTACTGATGAATATTCTTTGCATGGTAAAATCAAACATTGTGTTAAAATAAAGGTAAGGCAGATTACATCACTTTTTTTTAATCAACCAACTCTTCACTCAGTATTAGGAGATTAGATGAATCAGATAAAACTCTTTTCATTGTAAAGATGTGATTAGTACTTGGTAATCTGTTCTCTTAAAAATGTTTATCAATTGTTTTGGTGATTATTGTTTTCAGGTATAATATTTATATATATTTCTGTTGTTGTTGTTGTTATACGCTGTCGAGTCGTACCGGACTCATAGCAACCCCTCCTTGGGTTTCTGAGGTGGTATCACTACAGAAGTAGATTGCTCAACCTCACTTCTGAGGAGTGGCTGGTGGGTTTGAACCACACACACACACACACACACACACATATATATACATATACATATACATATATTTCAGTTTACCTAGTTATATTTATTTGATTTTAAGGAATCTCAACCTTGGATCAGTTTCTTAGCTAAATTATTATGCAATTTCTTCATATAAAAATAGAACTACTTCTAAAATTTTAGTATGAACTTACATTTATACAATGCTTCACAAAAACTATTTTATTATATATGTTAGATTTCAAACATAAGCAGTTAATAGAACTTTGCTCTTTCAAAGTCTGCATAATGTATTCCAAACACTATGAATGGGCAAACATGTGTTTCTATCTTTACAAACAAGGTGTGCATACTGTTTGGTGTTCTTTTTAATCATTCTGTATTTTCTCATGTGGCTAGGCAGTAGTCTCTAATTCTTAAAAAATCTATGCAAGGAGACATGTTTTCAATTATGCATTATGACCACTGAATACTTAACTCCTTCACTAATCTTATTAATATGAAATGTGCAGGGCACAAAACCTCTGTGGCAGATTGTGTTTTCTAAAGAGGATCATAGCAGTATATATCACATGCCACATGATCTTCTTACAGTATGATGTTGCTATTCTTCTATTGAGTAGTGAGGGTCTGTGTTCCCCTTGAATCCAATTAAAATCCTTGTAACTGCTTTATCTAATAGAATGTGATGGAAATATTGCTGCTGTATAAAAGGCAATATGTGTTCTACCTGGCTCTCTCTGTGTATCTCTTCACATTCCTGCCCGGTGAGTGCACATACACCCCCATTGGATGCATCTCTTTCTCTTTCTCTCTTCCATGCTTGCCTTTGGAACACAGCCACCATGTTTGTGAGGAAGCCCAGGCTACATAGAGAGGCCACAGACAAGAGTTTCACCTAATGGCCTCAACAAAGGTTTCAGCTGACAGCCAACATAAACAAATAGACGTGGGAATAAAGAAACCTTCAGATCAGAGCTATCCATTGAGTATTCTGCGATAATGGAAATATTCTATATCTGTGCTGTCCAATATGGTAGTCACTAACCACATGAGGTGTTGAGCAATCGTAATGTAGCTAGTGTGAATGAGGAATTGAATTTTAAATCTCATTTAATTTAAATAACACATGTGGTTATGGACAGTTTAACTTCAGATGGTGGCAGCTCTTAGCCTTTGAGTCTTCCAGTGGAAGCACAAGCCATCATGGTACATAAATAAGACAGCCCCACTGTGCCCTCTCTGAATTCCTAACTCTTATAAACTGTAAGATAATAAATGATTATTTTAAGCTACTAAGTTGGGGTGATTTGCCCAACAGCAATCAATGACTAATACTCTTCCTTTCTACTTTTTTTTTCTCTACAGTAAATAAATATGCACAAGTCTCTCATTTTCCACTCCACACCCCCTCAGCTTTGTCTCTTCTTTTCATAGCCAGGCTTCTTGACTGAGGTAGTCTATACTCATGGTCCTAACTCAAGGCATGTTCACTACTCAACACTCACTGGGGTCTGGACACAAATGAGGTCACAGTAAAGTATTTCAGGCTTATTTCTTCCACTTGGAAAATATAAGACTTCAGCACCCCACCCTGTTTCCATATTCTCCCCTACTTATTTCTGAGCAGAGTTTGTCCTGATAGAAAAAGACAGCCCCTCTTGGCTGATAAGTTGCCAACAAAACAAAACCCAAAACTCAACACTCTTTCTGGGCAGAGTAAGTAGAAAAAGGTCCTATTTGTTGAGGGCTGATACAGTCCTTTGCAAGAGTGGATGGCATGGTAAGCAGAATAGCAGCTGAGTTTAGCCTCAGGGCATGACCAGCACAACCTGTTACAACTCTACAAAGTAGTTTTGTTACTGGGATCCTGAGTTTTCTCACATGTGTCTATCAACAGTCCTCTCATGTATTGTCTTATGGGTGTCTGTGGTCCATAAAGCCTCTCAAATCAAAACACCAAACTCACTGCCACTGAGTTAACTCTGACTCATAGCAACCCTTACTGGGTTTGAACATCAAACTTTCAGTTAGCAGCCAAATGCCTTAACACTACACCAGCAGAGCTCCTTATAAAGCCTCTAGAGGGTGATATCTTATGAAACACCTTGAGTGTGGATACCTTTTTCAGTCCAGAGTGCCTCCAAAGCTGCAGAACCCCTGGGGCCCTAAAACAGCCTTCTTACTCCTCCCTGCACCACAGCTCTTCTGTGTTCCTAAATGAAAAGTGGAGAATGCTCTGTTTGCCACACAGTGCAGCACAAAGGTTATCATGAAAACAATTCTTTCAGCTGTTGTCTTTGTCTTCTCTCCACAGAGTTCAGAACCCATCGTGGTGTGTTACGGAGGCCAAGATACAATGCAGCTCTCCCCACGTACACACTTTCTTATCTCTAAACACACCTCTTAGAACCCAGGCACAAATCTCTCTCCTACAAACCATTTCTCCCTTCATGAAACTACACTGTCCACTAGTCCTCATTTGTCCTGTTGGAATCCAAAGGAATTTTATGATAAAACTAAAACTCCCAAATGCTATTTTTGCCCAAATTAGCCAGGCAACTGGGTGAGAGAAGTTTGGTTTAGGGTTTCCATTTCCCAGAACAGACTATGTCTATTATAAAAGTGAGGAAATATTTTTTTGATACCAGGTCCCTGGAAGTGGGATAAGTTACTTCTCTCTCCACTGGGAAAACAAGTTTATCCGAAAGGAGACAACATAAATGCCTGATTTTGTCCTAAAAGACCTGAAACATAAAAAGACCAATCATGTTATAGTCAAAGGTTAAACAAGAGTAACCCAAGCACAGCGAGATTTGACTATTTGCAGTTCATTTGTGGAACACAAAGGAGCTCTGATGGCACAGTGCCTAAGGCATTTGTCTGCTAACCAGAGGGATGGTTGTTCAAACCCACCAGCTGCTTCACAGAAGGAAAATGGGGCAATCTACTTCCATAAAGATGTTGACATCAACTTGATGCCAGTGGATTTTTTTTCTTTTTTTTTTTGTTGTTTTGAGTACATAGTTCACCATGCGGTACATTCTAGTCCATGTAAGAAAGGGACAATGTATAATCTGCGATTCTAATTTGTTTGAAAAATCCCAGAGTTATTATTACTAATTAGGTAGGTTATTTTTGAACATAAATTTTCCCAATAATAACACATACACTTCTTTTTTCCTCTAATCAGCTTTGGAACACTAAATTAATAAATGCATTTGGTTGGTACTCAGGAACTAAGGTTTCACATTTTCTTTTAGCATGAATAGACTTAGTAGTATTAAATAGACAAGAGTTTTGCAAGAGAAAAGGAAATACTATCTTTCCCAAAGTGAGATTCTTGGATATCACTCTCAAAATACTGTCTGAAAGAAAAAAGAATAACAGGAACGATTCAACTTCTTGCATATTTAATATATTTTTCCTTCCAGCACGTCTTTCTCAAAATCTCGTGAATCAGATCAATTTCCTTTTTACTTTGAATAAACATCCAATCTTAAAAAGATTGATGTTTATTAAAATTCAAGTTTAAGAAATATATTTATTATAATGCATATTTCGTGGATAACCTTATATTATGATAATCAACTTACACTTGACTATTATAAATCAAATATAACAACAACAAAACAACTGCCATCCAGTCAATTCTGACTCACAGTGACCCCCGCTGGGTTTCCGAGGTGGTAAATCTTTATGGAAGTAGATTGTCCAGTCTTCCTGCTGCGGAGTGGATGGTGGGTTTGAATAACCAACCATCTGGTTAGCAGTCAGATGACTAAGGCACTGTGCTACCACAGCTCCTTAAATCAAATATATATCTAGAATTTTCTAGGTCATCTGAAATACATACGGAATAATGGAAAGTTGTATTTAGAAGATTAATTTTGATGTTTTGAGACACTGTCCAATTACACAGCATAATAAATCTACAACTTGGATACAGATTTTTCTACGGAACAATACTAGAAGGAATTCCCTTTGTTGATTTCCATCTTGGAATATGTGGGTGTGGTTTATTTTCTTCTCTAACAAAAACAAAGATATGCCAGAAAATCTTTTACAGCTAAAATTCCTTGTCCTTATAAACAAATCCAAGGAGAGAAAAAAGCAGCTGATCATGTCTGGCTTAATCTGCTTATGCTAGTGCATATATTGGATTTTATCCAAGTTAACAAAAATAAAGCCATAGGGTAGATATATGCAGTAGTATATTTAAGCTACTGGCTCACACACTTCTTAATGGCTGAAAATATATAAAAAAATATGAAGGCAGAAGAAAAACAGTAAGCAGTCATGAAACACAATAAGTTTTTGTAATTTTTATTAGTTTAAAAGAAGCTAAAACCTAATAACAGTACTCTGCATATGATTCAGAACGAAACAAAGGCTGCTTATTTAGTTTACATTTGCTCCATTGAGGAAGTGAGGAAAAACATCCCTGTTGATACTCAGAGTTTATTTTCAGTTAAAAAAAAATCCCCATATATTAGAGAACATCTGAGAAAGCAGTGAAAAAGGACAAGAGAAAAAAATGTTACTCAGGAAAAGCTTTCTAAGGCTTGGTTTTCTCTAATGTCTTGGACTGTGTGAGCATCTCAAAAGGACATTAAAAAAAAAAAAAATTCAACCTCTGTGTTCACGTTCAGGACAAGACATAATAATAGTGTATTGTTCTTTGATGCAAATAAGAGGAAAAATTTATAGCTGCTTAGTTTTGAGCATTGAAAATACTTTGTATCGTGTGCCATGAAAAATACTTTTTAAATTCTGCTATTTGGTCACGTCTCATGTGAATAAAAAGATGCAGCTTAGAAAGCAGGGCCTTGCTGCCATTGTATTTTTTCTAATTAGAATTCAGAGTATTAAACACAGTTGAGTACATCCACGCATACATGACATACTGTCATCACAGACCGGAAGCGCAAAGCACCGGCACTGAGAGCAGGCTCCTAACATTAGCATTCATCGTACACTATGTTTCACAAACGTTTTGTCAAAAGCAGATCATAATGGCCTGTCAGAAATGTACAAACAGAAATTTACATCAAATTGTCCTTTTTCCCCATTTTTATTATGGTAATTTAATGATATTCTCAGTATATGGGCTCATATTTATTATGGGAATTTAATGATTTTCGCAGTATAAGGACCTAAGTGATGTGTAGGTTGTTAAGACTGTAAATATTTGAGTTACTAGGTGGGAGTATTTCTGGGAATAGTAAGAAAGCAAAATGACTGTATCAAAACAAATGAAGGTGTAGTTAGGAGTGTGAAGGGAGAGAGAACTCATGAGTCACAAGGTGGAGGGTTTGGTTGTGAACAAATCAAATAAAAGCCTTGCTTTCTTTTCCTTAAGAATGGTTGGTACACTTTATATGATAATCTCAAAAAGAAAGCTCTTTCATTAAAACTTTTTTTTCCCCCTACATATCCTGCTGAGTGAACATGGCTGGGGAGATAAACTTTACATGCTGGCTTCCCGAGTGCGGTCCTAAGAATGATGTTATCTGGAAATTCGATGGAGGGAATTTACTTCTTTAGACTCGATATTTTTCTTTACCTTGTTCACTGATCACGCATATGTGCTGAAACAATAGAGGATTTAAAGGCATCAGTCTTTTAACAAAATATGAAGCACAGAAAATGTGATGCAGTAATAACAGAATGTCACCCATAATTGGTGTTTGTTCACTGAAATACACATATCTATCTATGTTGTTGTTGTTGTTGTTTGCCGTCGAGTTGGCCCCGACTCATAGCGACCCCTCCTTGGGTTCCCGAGGCAGTATCACTACGGAAGTAGGATTGCCCAACCTTCCTTCCGAGGAGTGGCTGGTGGGTTTGAACCGCCAGCCTTCTGGTGAGCAGTCAAGTGCCTTAGGCACTATGCTACCAGAGCTCCCTTATCTATCTATATACATATGTAAACACATAAATACACATAATATATATATATGTGTATACATTTTATTCATGTATACATCTTATATATGGATAAAAATTCATATATATGAATATGTATTCATATATGTATTTTGTATATGAATAAAATCTAAAAAGATCCATTCAAATGCAAAACTGCAAAGACAAAAGGTTCTTTGCAGTTTTAGTTTTGAGCTTTATTCCAAATTTGGCTACCCAGATTCCTAAAAACTAATAATTCTGAGGAATCAGTATGTTTATGCCTGGTGGAGATGTAATGTCTCCTATTGATAAAGTGACAACCTGTCTGGTGAATGAAAAAATAGCAGTGGTAAGCATGAATTTTCATGGATCCTTTTTGGGTAGCAAGAAATGTGTCAGGAATTTTGGTGGCAAGCAACAGAAATGAAGTTAGGTTACTACAAGCAAAGGAGGGGGATTTATTCGAAGAATACTGGGGTAGTTCACAGAATCAAAAGAAGAGGTGATGATGAAGCAACTGGAAGGCAAGAACAAGGGCAGCTGCAGAGTTCTCAGCCAACAATAGCTATAGACCATCTCTCTGCAGCAGTGCTATTATAGTAGCTGAAGTCCAACAACCCTTGGTCTTTGTGACTTTGGATTTGAATTTCTAATTCTCAGGACAGAAAGACTGATTGGTCCACTTCGAGTAAGGTCAGTGTTAGTCAGGTGGCACAGCTCAGACATTGAGGGGTCATGCCCATGTATTGAAACCACACAGGAATTATGAGCTGCATGCCACTGTAATTGACACCTGCTAGACTTTCTACATAGGGTCACTATGAGTCAAAACTGACTAGACAGAACAGAACAACAACAACAACAACAGACTTCAAGCACTGATACAAAACAGCTTGATAGTACACAAACTATTATTATGAAAGGGTGAGCATAATCAAGGATTAAGGAAAAAAGTCAGTATCATGTCATTGTTTTGTTTTTAGCTTCCTTATTTCATTAGCACAAAATAGAGATAATCATAGTTTGCTTCCATCATTCTACTACCTACTTTACAGGGTAGCGATGAGAATTAATTGAGATTATGGATGCAAAGTGCCCTGCATATTCTTGACACACAGAAGACAATAAATGACAGGAGTCATTATTATATTAAGTTGTTAAACTGACAATTTACTGTTGAGTTCTTGTGAAAAGGGAGTTAGAGATTTGCATGCAAGACTTACATTCAGATCTCGGAAGTATTCATTGTAATCTAAGGCATAACCCACCACAAATAAGTTTGGAATCTCAAATCCAGCATCTTAGCAGAGAGAAAGGAGAAAAAAAAAAAAGAAAAACAGAATTTAGATAACTTAAGTACAAAGCCACTATATGCTATGTTGACACTCAAATGAAGACATTTCATTGAGGTAGAAGTGAGAAAAGTGATCAGTAATGGACAGGACCAGCCCACTAGGGATCTGAGTAGAATAACTACTCAGGGACACAAGACAAACAAGTAAACATATAATAAGGAATTACTGAATTCCTAGTATACAGGGCTTTGGAAGCCCAGTGGATAACCAGAAGTAAGTATGAGTTAGTCATGTAGCCCCATTGTTCCAAAGCAAGCAGTATCTATGATACAATGACAAAAGAAACACGTTGAAAATCATAAAGTGCAGCTCAAACAAAAGATATTATAATAGTGCAATACGTGAAGGGGTACAGGCGGTAGCAACAAGGAAGCAATCTTCCCACCGTACTCCATGTCATCTGTTGGTTAAGGGTCTGGGAAGCAAAACCTAGGAGACAAGATTAAAGGAAATGGGATTGTTCAACCTCAGGAAGAGAATGCTAAGGGTTATTTTAGAACGGGCCTTTGAGTCCACAAAAATGCAGAGGATATTAATTAGTGCTTTATCTTTATGGAGGGCAGAATGAGAGGAAATGGATTTAAATGGTACTTAGGTGAAGTAGAGGAAAAATTTATTAAAAGGGAGATGGTTTTTATTGGAAAAGATCTTTAAGGAACAGACAAATAACTCTTCCTGAGAGTTCTTGAAACATAGAATGTGCCAATGGTCCAATGATTTTTCAAACTTTTTTCAGTTGTTTGGGCTCTTTTAAGTTTGTTCGTTCTGGGGATATACATTTATGAAACTACTTTGGTGTAGGCAGTGGACAAAGCCCCAGAAATCCAGAGAGAAAACAGAAAACAGGTTCTGAGCTAGCTAAAAGAATATTAGCAAATAGCAGATAACCCTAGTTGTAATCATTATTTTACAATAAGTCGTGCAATTCCTACAAGCATGGCAACTCAGACTGGGAAAATTAGACACAGCCAGTTCCAAAGGCCAACCCTTTAGAGATGTCATGGAGTAAAAGAAGGACAATGGTCAGTAGGACAGAAGAACAGTAGGGAACCAGAGTGACTTATCTCTAGCTGGCAATTGGTACAGTTCCTACTCTTATATTTGCAATTGCAGATATTACTTGCAGGTGTGGTGTGAAAGTAAGGGCAGTGACTGGAGCCAGACCGCCTTCTTTCAATGCTTGTCCTACACTTAGCAGGGCGAGCATTTTAACCTTGCTGTGTTCAATTTTCTCATTTGTGAAATGAGTATAACCATCATGCCTATAGGAGAGGGCTGTTGTTAGGGTTAAATAAGGAGAATCTCTGTTTAGCTCTTAGAACAATGCCAGGCACATCATTGCCTTTTACTAGTTCTAGAGGCTATTATTTTATTAATGGATTATTAACAGTGATGCAAGGCATTTGTAATTAGTCAGATAGGTTCACAACAAATGCTTTTCAACTTTAGTTAAAATCTTATCTATATAGTAAATATCTTACATTATTTACTCAGCTGATTTCTGTTTCATAATCTCATCCAACCTTAACTACATCCAGATTATATTGCCCAAACCAGTAACCAACAGGAACATATTATTGGGTCTACTTGGCCAGAACTGAATTTTCTAGAGTCAGTCTATCCAGTAGAGGACTGAAACGAGTCACTGGCTAAACGTCCACTAGTACACTATCATATGGTGCTTCTCTTGCTCCAATGTTTGTTCAGCTTGCTGATGAGAACTGTAGCCAAATTATGTCAGTGGCTTTAGAGTGAATGTAAGTTATAAAAATCAAGCTGAAGTCTGCCTATGCAAGTGAAAAAAAAAAAAAAATCACTTCTAGTGTTGGAATAATAAATAACCAGGCTGCTTGTTTATCTTTTCTGGCTTTGAAACTATTCATGCTATGGGGAGGAGGTAGGAAAGAGCCCTAGATGAGGAAAGTTCTCCAAAACACATGCCTGAAGTCAAGTGTGAAGTATTAAGTGTGAAGATAGCATGGAGAGATATTTGCTCTGCTTAATTCTCTGTGTGACTGAACTTTTGTTGGGAGGTGGTGAGTAATGTTAGGAGTTTCCCCTTCTGGGTGCTAACAGTGAGGATTGTTGAAGGTCACCATTGTGCATTGTCTGGTAAATAGTTCCTGAGGATGGAATGAGAACCCCCACAAACCTTCCCCTGCCACTGTGTCTGATTGGTGAGAATAGAGGCAGAGCAGGCACCTGGCCTGCATAAGTCCAGCAGGGCCACGCTTCCTCTGCCCCAAAAGGGGACTTATTAGCTGAGTCCTTTGGAGTTAAGGTGCTATGGAAAACTTGAAAATATGCAATGCACAGGGCAGAGCTACTGAAAAATATGCAAATCAGAAATTTCTAAACCCTTATTTTAGAGGATTCTCTCCTTCCTAGCCAGGCAGGGGACAGACTCCACGATACATCTGTGGGACTCTCAGCCCTACATAGCTTCCACTCCACAGAGGATGCCGTCAAATCAGAAACCAAAGATTCTTAAACACAGAACAAAATAACACCACCAAAAAATAAACAAAAAACAAAAAACACTTACAGTCAGGTTTAAAGCCATCACTTCTAGATGTTCTCTTCACCAACAAACTACCATAAAAAATAAATAAAATCTCTGTGAATGTAAAATATAATTAAGTATCATTAAAATCTGCATTTTCTCCCTAGAGCACAAGGATGGGGGCATCATCATCAACGGCCTCTTTAATGTGTGCTCTTGCTACTGTGACACAGAAGAAAGATTCTGGATGAAAGGGAGGAAGCAGGTGTTTGCAATGGGGCTCACCAAGCTGCTCCTGGAAATAGCTAATGGGGGCAGAGTCAAGAGGGGATCATAGAACTCAGGAAAGTGTTTCCTCTTCCCTTTCCTCTCTCCCAGACTAGCAGTTAAATGAACTATTTCTGCAGTTGGTCAAATCTAACACCCCTGGGCAAAGGGTCACTGGTTGGGACTAGACTATACTCTTTTTGAGGTGGTTCAGTGGTAGAATTCTCTGCTTCCGTGAGGGAAACCCAGGTTCAATTTAAGCCAATACAATGCATATGCAGCCACCACCATCTATCAGTGGAGGCTTGTGTCTTGCTGGGATACCGAACAGGTTTCAGCAGAGCTTCTAGACTAAGATAGACTAGGAAGAAAGAGCTAGCAATCTACCTCTGAAAAACAAACCAGTGAAAACCCCATAGATCACAATGATCTGATCTGCAACTTATCACGGGGATGGCGCCGGACCAGGCAGAGTTTCATTTGGCCGTGCATGGGGTGACCATGAGTAGGGGGCTGACTCGACTTGACTAACAACAACCACTACCACTCTCTTTGGAAACAGCATCCTGCAGTGGCATCTGGGACTGTTTGGAAACAGAAATAATGATGATGTGAATGCCCTACTCACCTGGCTACCTTAACCATGTTGGGTTTGTATTTCTCAATGCTGCTGAGTAGAGCTTTCATGGTCCTTCCGGTTCCAACAACATCCTTTGCATAGAATACAGACAAATTCAATGCAACACATTTGGTCAACATTAATGGATTTTTCATCCAGAGACATGATTACGTTTCTTATTAATAAGCATCATAATTAGATATGTCAGCAAATTGGAGCCAACAAAGGAGGCAAAATTGCTTATTTATTTATTTATTTTTGAGGCAGGTGTTTCTTTCTGGAAGCTGGGTTTTGGAGAATATATTGGTGAGTATTTTCTCCCTGAATCCTTCAGCGGTGCTAAATGAAGGGCTAAATTCTGCCTTTGCAGAGCATGTGGGACTCCTCATTGATTACATTCGGACTTGTGCATGCACATTCAAGGACTAAATTTGGCCCTAAGGTTATGCAACACAATACAAGAGGCATGAATTTTCATGGATGTTGGATGTACATCTGAATGCACTGAATGGATAAACACCTCCCCCTGAGTCTCCCCACTCAATGGGGAAGTCTGTGGCTGGGAAGTGAGATGTGTCTGGATGGCAGCTGGTGACAGCACGTGAGTTCTGAGGGTGCGTGGCTGCTGAGAGCACAGGCCCATCTCTGCTGATGAGCTGCTGCACAATTAAAGCAGAATGGGCAGCCGAAATTTATTGTCTTCAGTACAGAAATCAGCTGTCGGGAGCTGATTATCCAAACAACAGGTCTGAATTTAGCCAGGGTTGAGCAGTTTGTTTGGCTAAAGGGTCTACTTTGTGGGTTATGTTGACCCAGAAGAGCTGCAGATACACATGGCACATAGGCAATTGTGTAACAAAAGCTGAAACAGCTTCCCTGAATTTTTGCTACCTGATAAGATGGGAGTGCTCCTGAATGCAATGTAGCCATTTGCTGTATTGGCCCTCTGCTGACAAAGGGTCCGCTCCTCTTTTCTTTCCTTTGTTATTGGTTTTGAAACGGAAAAAACAAATGAAGTTAAATGATAGCATTCCCTTGGATTGCCAGTTTTTAACTGATTGTATTTATTATTTTGATGCTGAAGGTAGAATTGCTCAAAGTCCTTTGAGGTCATTAGCAAGAACAATGGATTAAGGGTAAAGAGTTCTAATTTTGATTTTACTTTTCAGTAAATTCTGGTTCTATAGGTTTCCTCTTCTGTAAAACGTTTGACCCACAAAGAAGTATCAAAACCAATCTAGACATGTATGAAATTGGATATGAAAAACGATAGAGTACCATATGGCTATTATTGCAGTGCTTTTATTCTAAGTTATTGGAGTTCAGTGATTCTACTTGGTTCTTATTAATCTGGAGTACCGTGCCAAACTCACTGCCATCAAGTCAATTCCAACTTAAAGTGACCACTGTGCCAAACCCACTGTCATCGAGTCAATTCTTACTCAAAGGGACCACTGTGCCAAACCCACTGCGACTGTGTCAATCCCAACTCAAAGCGACCCAGTAGGACAGAGTAGAACTGCCCCTATAGAGTTTCCAACACTGTAAATCTTTATGGAAGCAGACTGCTTCATCTTTCTCCCACAGAGTATCTGGTGGGTTCAAACCTCTGAACTTTTGGTTAGCAGCCAAATGCTTTAACCACTGTGCCACCAGAGCTCCTTGGAGTGTTATGCATACAGTGGGAATTCAGTAAGTCCTTGACAAATCTGATAACAAGTTCTATAATTTAAAACTCACCTTTAGATTCTTTCAACTTCCAAATATGGATAAGGAAAAGCCAGCTTACCTCAACAATAAGGACATTCTGAAATAAATAAAACCCATTTATATTTAGAATACAATGAAAATCTGGTTTACAATACAGACTCCCATTTTGTTTACAGTTAGAATTTCCCATGTGCTTAGCTGGTCCTTACCCATCCATCTAATCTAAATGTTTAATAGTAATCTAGGTATTCTAGATTCATTTTAACAGTCCCTCTGGAGTTACTTGGTACTGCAATATTGGTACCTCTGCTCAAGTTTGGAGCCCTACGGGTGCAATGGTTAAGTTCTTGGCTGCTAACCAAAAGGTTGGTGGCTTGGAACTCACCAGCAGGTCTGTGGAAGAAAAGACCCAGTGATGTGCTCCCATAAAGATTTTACTCTAGGAAACCCTATGGGGCAGTGCTACTCTGCCTTATAGGGTCATCGTGAGTCAACGGCAAACAACAACATATTCAGGTTAGGAGTGGACTCTTCTTAGACCCTGTTCCCTGCCTGAAGTGCTATCTATAACCTCATCCCGCCTCAGTAATTCTGGGGCATGCTGCCATTTGAGCAGCATAATTCTTAATTATGTAATTTGGGCTGCAAAGATTACAAAAGATTTACTAGGAAAATCAGCCAACAGAAGCTGCATCACTAATGAAGACAATACTTTGTAGATGGATCATACACTCAGGCATGAGAGCCCTATTCCTGAGCAGACATCAAATCATTGGGGTCTCAGTACTTGCCTTCTGATTTTCAGCTCTGAGGAAGGGGTGAACTAAAGAAGGAACTCTGAGATGCCTGGTTTATATTTTTAGTGTGATGATTTAATCCTCTTGCTACATACACTGAAGGCATTGCTCTACTTCTCCCCTCAGAACACTGGAATTGGTTTTAATTGCTTGATTGATACCTACCTCCCCCACTAGACCATAAGCTACATGACGGTGGGGATTATATTTGTCTTGCTTACTACTATATCCCCAGGCCCTAGCATTAACCAGTTACCATTGAGTCAATTCCAATTCACAGTGACCCCATGTGTGTCAGAGCAGAGCTGTGTTCAGTAGGGTTTTCAATGGCTGATGTTTTTGGAAGTCAAGTGCCAGACCTTTCTTTCAAAGTACCTCTGGGAGGACTTGAATCTCTCTCCTTTGGGTTAGCAGCCAAGTGCATTAACCATTTGCACCAATCAGACCCTAGCATAAAAGCCTGCATATAGATGCTCAATAATTATTTGAATGAATGAACACCAGATTAAGCTTATTAATGAGTTAAAACAAGCCAATTAATTGGATTACTAGTTACATGTCAATGTTGTCCCATCAAATTAAAATATGAATGCGTTAATATGCCATTCCAAATAACTCCATGATAAGAAAATTCCCTCAATGCAATGGTGTCTTTCTTTAGATGATCTTTCATTTATCCCTATAGTTCATATAATACTTAAATACATCAGATTAAACTTTAAACATTAGATATCTTTTCTATGTCTAATGCAAAAGAGATTTAATTATCAAAAATATTAATCACCTAATCAAACAACCAGAAACACTGTTAACGTTGCATCGTAGTATTTTATGTATCAAATGCATTCTTAAATAGAAATATCTGGAAGTGTTTTTCTCTCAGGTATAGTATCTTTAGTCCATTAGAATCCATTAAAAAGCTTAACATATATACACCTATATTCATTGCAGCACAATTCACTATAGCAAAGAGATGGAAACAACCTAAATGCCCATCAACGGATGAAAGGATAACCAAATTATGGTGCATTCACACAATGAAATGCTACATTAAAGAACAATGAAGGATACACAAATCATCTCACAACAAAGATGAGCCTGGAGGACATTATGCTGAGTGAAATAAGTAAATCGCAGAAAGACAAATACTGTATGATCCCATTACTGTAAAAGAAGGGTTTGCTTAAGAAAGGGAACTTACTTTATAGGTTACCAGGGTGGGAAGGAAGGGGAGGGATTAATTTCGGGCTAGTTGGAGCCCACATGCTGACATGGGTAAGGGAAGGAATGTATAGAAAAAGTCTATGACCACCATGATAACATTAGGAAAAGGGAGGACACTGAATTGTGCACATAGGAGATAGACGACAGATGCTAATATCAACCAGTGTACCCACAATACTGCATTACCATTACACCAAACACCG
>NW_006921622.1:14805916-14810240 GCF_000298275.1 Orycteropus afer afer
GAAGAAGAGTGAGAAGAAGAAAAAAAAAAAAAAAAGGGCATTTAGAAGCAATCAGCCCTAGGATATGATGGCCCTCAAGACCAGAACTAGATGGCGCCCATCTACCAATGCCAACCACTCAGGAAAGGATCAAAACTGGAGATCTTGGATAGAGTGGGAGGAAAAATGTGGAACAAAATCCCAAAACACAATAATGACCAGAATTACTGGTCAGATGGAGTCTGGTGAGACCCCATTACTATGGCCCTGGGATATATTCTGGGCCTGGAATAAAACTCACTCCCAGGGGCTGGCTGTTAGCCCAGTAGTAAGCAAGATGTACATGCAGACCACTCAACCCAGGGTGACACACTCACATACTCTATGGAAATGCATCCCTTGGAGCAATCGACCACGGGGCACCAGAGGGGCAACATTCCACAGAGGAAATGCAGGACACAGAGGAGTACATAACTATGAAGGGCAAGGCGGGGAGAGGCAGGGTTCCTGGTCAGGGAGGGGAGGAGATTGGGTTAGGGTTGGGGATGGTAAATGGGAAGTGAAACTAAATGTACACGTACTGTTGAATGTAAAAAACTCTGCTCTGTAAACTTGCACCTAAAGGACAAAAAAAAAAAAAAAAAAGTAAAAAATAACTGCAAAATAAATAAATAAATAAATGGTTTGGAGAAGTTTACCCATTGGAATTCAAATATATCAATATAATTTCTTTATAAGCTACTCTTTCTGATGTGGATATTAAAAAAAAAAAAGCTTAATTTTATCATTAAAATGTATGATTGTTTTGCCCATTTTGAAAGCAGATCATGCATACAGTATTTGCTACCCTGAAAATCAATCACATTGATAGAGGAGTCCCCTTGGTGTGATGAGCATAATTTGTTATGATATTTATGATCAATCCATAACAGGGCATGCATTTTCAGTTTGATGGAGGCTTATCAACCACGCCTATAAACTAACCAGAAGACTTGGAGAATGTTTTGGTTAATTTAACTTCCTGGTTCATGATGTCTTTTTGTTTCAACCTTATAAAGAAAAAACTTTCTACAATGTGTTCATCTGTGTTCTTGCCTAATTAAGTAGAGGGCATAAAAACCAGGGTTTTTAAGTTTTTTAAGTTCCAACTCATAGCAATCCGCACTGAGTTTCTGAGGCTGTAAATCTTTACGGAAGTAGTTTGCCTCATTTTCCTCCTGCAGAACAGCTTGTGGGTTTGAACCACTTAAGGAGAGGGCATAGAACATAATTAAATCATGTTTGTGTGTGTGTGTGTGCGTGTATGAGTGTGTGCAGAGCCTTGCATATAAGAGTCATTTTAAAAAAGATTAACTTACATCTGTAACATATAGTGGTAAGTAGGAAGCAGGACTCGGATGTGTACCAATCCTGAGATATATTGTCAGAATTCCTTGAAACATCTTAAAATCAAGGTAAAACATATGCATGCCTAAAATCAAATAGACCCAAAGGCTTTTAAAGAAAATCAACCACTTCCTCCTGCCTTACTGCTTCTAATTTCCAATTCTTCTCCTCAGAGAGAGTGTTATTTCTAATTCTTCTATATGTTTTTCTGGTTGTTACTTCTATATTTCTCAGCAATATATTTAATAATATGCTTTCATATAGCTATTTCTGTTTCTAAAACCATATTTAAAATATTTATTGATTTTTTTTGTTTTGCTTGCTTTTAAAAAGGCTTTCTCAATTATAAAATATATATTCATTTTTTATTATAGAAAGTTCATATTTTTTGGGGGCGGTTTTTGAGCTCTTTTTTTTTTTTAATTGTGATTTGGGTGAAAGTTTACAGAGCAAATTGGTTTTCCATTTAACAAATACACATTCTGTTCTGTGATATCCACTGTAATCCCCACAATGTAACAGTATTTTTCCCACTTCATCCCCATGCCCACTCCTTTCCTTTGTCTTTCCTTCCAATCTTCTTTCACCTTCAAGCTCTATCCCTGGGCAAATGCTGCCCTCTTGATTTTATATGGCTGATTGTTCTAATAAGGGCATACTCCCTTGGTATTACCATTCACCTCATAGGCCTTTCTATTGATTGGAAAGCTCATACATTCTTTACCAATTGGCAATGAATCGACTCCAACTCATAGCAATGCCTTGTGTATAGGAATAGAACTGTGTGCCATAGGGTTTTCAATGACTGATTTTTTATAAGTAGATCACCAGACCTTCTAAGGCTCCTCTGGGTGGATGTGAACCATCAATCTTTCAATTAGCAGCAAGCACATTAATTATCTGAGCCATTCAGGGACTCCTTATGCATTCTATTCTACATAAATACCTACTTGCTCAATTTCAGATATCATCTATTTATTATGTTATGGTGGCATAGTGACTATAGCATTTGACTGCTAACCAGAAGGCTGCAGTTTAAACCCACCAGCTGCTCCACAGAAGAAAGATGGGGCACTTCCCTAGTGATACCACCAAGGAGGGATTGCTATGAGTTGGATCCAACTTGCTGGTAGTTGAGTAGTAGTAGTGCTGCTGTTGTTGTTATGTGCCCTTGAGTCATCTCTGACTCATAACGACCTCTCCTTGGGCTTCCGAGGCAGTATCACTAGGGAAGTAGATTGCCCAATCCTTCCGAGGAGTAGCTTGTGGGTTTGAACCGCCAGCCTTCTGGTTAGCAGTCAAGTGCCTGAGGCACTATGCCAGTAGTATAAACAAACAAACAAACAAAAAACCTCACTGCTGTCAAGTCAAATCCGACTCATAGTGACCCCTCCTTGGATTTCCAAGGTGGTATCTCCACGGAAGCAGATTATCCAGTCTTCCTTCTGAGGAGTCTGGTTGCAGTCAAATGCCTTAGACACTACGTCACCAGAGCTCCCATTATGTTATATAGTAGATGAGAATTTAGTTTTTCTACACTCCCTCACTTCCCTTCTCAATTTCTCAATGTAGTTACAGGTAGTCCCCAACTTATGATGTATTTGACTTATGATGATGTACTCATGTTAGGATGGATCACATTTATGATCATCCTTTTTTTTTTACATCTTACTGTTAGTAATATGCACCATATACAATGTTATAGCACATAATTGCTGATGTTATCATTCTCAGATTTTCACTCACAAATGTTCAGTGTTATGATTTACAGTCCAAAACACTGCCATTTAGAAGGCTATGGCCTGGTCTATAACACAGTCTGTGTTGGTGTCAGTGTAGGGAGTCATAAGGGATACTATATTGGGCAATGTTCATCTGTAATAACATACGACAAATGAACTGTGCATGCTTCTGGCAGATGTTACAACTCTAACTTCATTGTAATATTCTTTGGTGTACCTGGAACATCACGTCTTCCTGGAAGAAAGTTATGGGAAAATGCATGCATGGGATTTGGGAAAAATTGCTGAGTTATGTGACTACAATTTGATCAGGATAACATGGAATACATCATCAGAAAAATTAGAGAGGATTCCAAGATGGTGGAATAGACAGAAAGACTGCACAGACCCTCTTCAACAAAGAAAAGGGAAACCAATTAAAACAGACACAGAAGATAATCCTGGACCCCTGAGCCTTGAAAAGAAGGATATAGAAGTGGACTAAAGGCCAACTAGCAGAAGAATTTGCATGAAAATACCAAAAAAGGAGACATATGGACCTGTGGTCTGGCCACGATCCTGAGTGATCCTGATGGCACAGACAGCTTGGAGATTCCAGAGTGGTGGTAGGACCTAAGAATTAACCTAAAAATCAGCCCTGCTAGTAACAGATTGCACGGAAGACTGCTCTGGTGGCTGGGGAATAAAAGGCAAAGCAGCGGCAAAGAGAAAAGCAGGCTGAGCTGTGGACTTTTGCCTGTCCAGAGGGTGCTGCAATTTTGAATGTTTACAAGCAGCTTAACCATTTTGGATATTTAAAGAGACAGTGCTCTCCTAGATTGCATGCAGGGGCTTAAGAACATGTTCTGCTTGCCAGTAACCCCAAGGACACTCCAGACCTGCACGACTGAAAAGGTGTGACATTCCTCTCATTACTCTTATACCCCACACCCGCTTGGTGAACAGAGGTGCGGCCATTGCCCACTCCCACCCACCTTCTGGGGTGCAGGAACTCCATCCGAGTCTGTGCGCTTGGACGGAGTCTGTGTACCCTGCCCTGTCCTCCATCCATTTTTTTTAAAAGGTTTTTTCTTTCTCTCTTTCTTTTTTTCTGGTGTTTAGTTTACTTGTATTTGTCTGTTTTAAAACTACTATATTATGCCACTCCTTGGAAGGAAGGTTGGGCAATCCTACTTCCGTAGTGATACTGCCTCGGGAACCCAAGGAGGGGTCGCTAT
>NW_006921622.1:14816690-14838262 GCF_000298275.1 Orycteropus afer afer
CCATCTAGATGCAACGATGGGTCTCTCCTCATCCAGAGCCAAGAAGAATGAAGAAAACCAAAAATTCATGGAAACAATGAGCCCTAGCAACTGGTACACCATCCAATCTGCAGCCTATATGATTATGAGACCAGAAGAACTAGATGGTGCCCGGCTGCCAATGTCAACCACTTGGAAGGGGATCTATGTAGGAGATCCTGGACAGACAGGGAGAACAATGTAGAACAAAACTCAAAATAATTTGGAGAAAAAAAAAAAGAGGGGGACCAAGTTTGCTGGTCCGATAGAGCCTGGTGGAACCACTGAAACTATGGCCTCTAGCTACCCTTCAGTTCTGGAATTGAACCCATTCCTGTGGCTTCCAACCAAACAGTAGACAGGCGTATGAGTTGAACATTTACCTGACATAGATACGCTCCTTGTAAAGAACAATCATGAGAGAAAGAAGAGCTACTTATGCATAGGGAGACAGTTCAGGGGAAAGGAGTGCATGGAGGGATGGACACAGGGAAGAGGTAACTATCGGGAGGAAGTAGAGGGGAGCTGTTGCATTGTGGTAAATTGTGGTCAATGTCATGAGACAAAGTGTATGTGAACTACTGTATAGAAAGTGAATTTGCTCCCAAATTTTCACCCAAATCACAATTTAAAAAAAAAGAAAGAAAGAAAAATCATCCATATGGCAAGAATGCTGAATTTAGAACCTGGTATTGCCACTGTGCAACAGCTCATAGATCATGAAGAAGGGGATTTGACATATCAGGACTTAATGGATTTTGAAGAAGAAAGAAAATGTGGAAGAAGAAAGAAATGATGAGGAAGAGGAAGGAGAGAAGTTGTCAAAATTTTTTACAGTGAAAGGATGAGCTTAAGTTTTTCCTAAACTAAATCAGGGGCTTCAGTTGCTTGAAAACATTGACCCAAATGTAGATCACTTTGTGAAAGTAAATAGCAAGGTTTGGGAAGCAGCAAGATGTTACCACAAAATATATGAAGAGAGAAAAAAAAAAGGACCATTCCAACAACTCACTAATTTTCTGATTAGAAACGCTACCCCCATTCCCAGGGATAACACAGATGACCCAGAATGTTCTACAAGTAGAGTTATTACTGCAACTGACAATATGTCAACATTTCCAACTCTTCATTGTTGGAGTAAATTTTAATAATTTGTGTATTTTTTTAATGGATGTATTAAAATGTTGTTGTTGTCATGTGCCTTCGAGTCAGACCCGACTCATAGCGACCCCTTCTTGGGTTTCCAAGGTGGTATCACTGCAGAAGTAGATTGCCCAATCTTCCTTCCGAGGAGTGCCTGGTGGGTTTGAACCACCATCCTTCTGGTTAGCACTCTATCTGTAAGTTTATGGGTGATGTTTCGAACACTCACAGACAAATAAAGACTGGATTTATAAAGATACTGATAATAAAAGGCAATAATGAAATAAAAGAGAAATATTTGACTTATAGACAGAGTCATTGGAATGGAACTTCATCATAAGTTGGAGACCACTTATACTTTATTACAATTGTATCTTGAATTTCCTACTTTTTTTTTCACTAAAGCGCTAAGTTGCTTGCTACAATTTTATTTCCTTTTAGAGTTTTTTAAATTATTTTATTGGGATTTCCTTTTCCTACCTACTTGCTGTGTCTTATACTCCAACAATCCTCCTTTTAAAAAAAAAAATCTTTTTTTTTCTCTGAAAAATTATTATAAAGAAATTATTGGCTAATTGTGGTTTTACTATTTTCTCAAAGGATTGTGGAGGATTATGGAGGCTAAATGGGTTGACAACTTCTCCAATAACATAATGAACTTTCCAAATTTTATACTGTATTTAAAACGTAAAATTATTTAGTGGGCTCATAAATTATGGTCATGGGAATACTGGTAATAAATACTTATCTGCTATTCAATGGGAACTATACAGAAACCAAGACTTCTTTAGTGAGTTATATGGGAAAGCCATCACATATAAATTTATTTTCCTTTATAAAACACAGGAGCTCTGGTGGCATAGTGCCTAAGGCATATGACTGCTAACCAGAAGGCTGGTGGTTCAAACCCACCAGCCACTCTTCAGAAGGAAGATTGGACAATCTACTTCCATAGTGATGCCACCTTAGAAACCCAAGGAAAACATGGCACTATGCTTTCAAATTCCTTTATTAGTAATATTCACCCTAGTCTGCACTGTCAGTGGCCTCACTTGTGTGAAATATTCCAGCAAATGCAAAGCCTATAGTTCCTTTTGAAGCTTGACTCTGCCATATAAAACAAGAAGTAGCTCAAGAGTCACTGTTAGCTGCCATCGAGTCAGGTCCCAACTCATGGTGATCCTGTGCACAACAGAACAAAACCCTGCCCAGTTCTGTGCCATCCCCATGATCAATTGCAAAGTAGACTGTTGTGATCCACAGAGTTTTCACTGGCTGATTTTAGGAAGCAGATCACCAGGCCTTTCTTCCTAGTTCATCTTAGTGTGGAAGCTCCGCTGAAAACTGCCCTACCTTTGGAAGCACTATCACTATTGCCTAAGGGAACTAATCTCTTTACATATTAATGTACCAAGATTAGCTCCATAAACTAAAGGGCCATAATTAACTCATCTTTATACATCCAACACACAGCACGGGGCCTGACATGTAGTAAGTACTCAAAAAATGTCCATGGAATGAATCAACAACTTTGACCTCATTTCTTTCATTTTCTCTAGTTTATTTCACTTTTGCTACACCCCCTCCATTTTTCATTAACAATGTGCAATTCTTCCATTAATATCTATTGCTTTTCTTTTTGCACCAAGAAACCTTCTAAAATTTTCATTTTTTGAGTGGGTAGACTTTGGCAATTTTTTCAGAACACACTGAACCTCCTAAATACTTCCAATCTGATAATACTCTGATCACTGACTGTGAGATGTTTGCCAGTACTGTCTTAGTCATCTTATCACGCCTAGCTCATTTCCTCCCAGAAAAGCTAGTAAAATCTCCAGCCTGGGGGCTGTAGGCAAACATCCTATGGGGAACCTCTGAAGTGTGTTCTGTCTTCGCTAGTTCATAATCCTAAATTAATCACATCAATTTAGGAAAGAAAGAGAGAGAAAAAAATAGAAGGAAAGAAAGAGAAAGGAGGAATAGAAAGAAGGAAAGAGTTATGCAAATCTAAATGATTTTCTTAAATAGGTCATGCCTTCTTTTAGTCTTGTAATACACAAAATGATCAGCAAATTCTCACGAGTGTAATCTGCAGCAATGTAGCTTTGGAGCTGTAATCACCCTAACTGCAAGGATGGCAGTAGTGGTGATAGGTGTAAAAGGTGTATAAGGTGATAGCTGTATAAGGAGGGAAAAAAAAAAAAAAAAAAACACCCACTGCCATCACATCAATTCTGACTCAGTAACCCCCATTGGGTTTTCAAAGCTGTAAATCTTTACAGAAGTGTATTGCTTCATTTGCCTCCCACAGAGCAGCTGGTGGGTCTGAACCACAAACCGTGTGGTTAGCAGACAAATGTCTTACCCACTACACCACCAGAACTCCTTTGCATAAGGAGTAGGAATGAGAATATAAACCCCAAGGCAAAAGGAACGTAGTTCAGTATTTCAGTATTTTCTGTAATAATTTACAAAATTGCCAGCACCATCTAGTCAGTGGGCATTTCTACCATGGTTCTCAGCCTTGTCAGATGCAATAGAAAGGAATGATTTAAATACTTAAGGCAGTCAAGAGGGAAATCCTGGCAGGTTTCAATGCTTCATTCTGGCATTTGATTAGAAACTTATTTTTGCAAGGTAAGTGGGATGGTTCTAAAATCTCACACTTAACCTGTACATTTGTGTTTTCAAGATGCCAGAATTGGGCCTCTGCCATGACTTGGGTTTTATCCCACCCTTAAACATGAATAAGAAGTCTCCTTGATTTAATAGATATGCATTTTATGAAGACCCAGGATTAAATCAACTTAAAAAAAAAAAATCAGTCAGAGAGCACGTTGTGCAGACAGCTTAAACACACTAAGTAAAATGCTTTTAACATTGTGAGCTGAAGGACCATTTAACTCAATCATTGAGGACTCATTTTATTCAACAGCAATGACCTATTTAGAACTATGACTCAGCCAGCCTCCCTTTTGAGCTTCCTTCCCTTTCCTTGAAAAAAAAAGAAGAAGACAGAGAGAGAGAAAGGCATATAGGAATTATCCAGAGTCTTCTTTATAAACATTTTAACTCCCACATCTTCAAAGGACTTGTTGTTGTTTTTAGGTACCGTTGAGTAGTCTCCAACTCATAGGGACCTTATGCATAGCAGAACGAAACACTGCCCGGGCTTCTGCTAGCCTCACAATCCTTGCTACGCCTGAGCCCATTGTTGCAGCCACTGTGTCAACCCATCTTGTTGAGGGCCTTTCCTTTTTTTGTTGACCCTCCACATTACCAAGCAAAATATCCTTTTCCAGGGAATGGTTCCTTCAGACAACATGACCAAAGCAGGTGAGACAAAAGTCTGGCCATTCGCACTTCCAAGGATCATGGCTGTACTTCTTCCAGGACAGATTTGTTAGTCTTTTTAGCAGACCGTGGTACTCTTAGCATTCTTCTCCAACACTGCAACTCAAAAGCATCAACTCTTCTTCAGTCTTCCTTATTCACTGTCCAGCTCTCACATGCATAAGAGGCAACGGAAAATACTGTGGCTTGGGTCAGGCACACCTTAGTCTTCAAGGGAGACATCTTTGCTCTTCATCACTTGAAAGAGGTCTTTTGCAGCCGATTTCCCAATGTAATACATCGTCTGATGTCCTGACTGCTGCTTCCATTGGTGTTGATTGTAGAATCAAGTAATATGAAGTCCTTGACAACTTCAATCTTTTCTCCATCCACCATGAAGCTGTTTACTGGACCAGTTGTGAGAATTTTTTTGTTTTCTTTATATTGAGGTGTAATCCATACTGCAGACTGTACTCTTTCATCTTTCAGGAAGTGCTTCAAGTCATCCTCACTCTCACCAAGCAAAGTTGTGTCATCTAAGTATCACAGGTTGTTAATGAGTCTTCCTCCAATCCTGATGCCACGTTCTTCTTCATATAATTCAGCTTCTCAGATTATTTGCTCAGCATACAAGTTGAATAAGTATAGTGAAAGGATACAACCTTGACACACGACCTTCTTGATTTTGAACCATGCAGTATTCCCTTGTTCTGTTCAAACCACAGCCTCCTGATGTAGGTACAGGTTCCTCGTGAGTACAATCAAGTGTTCTGGAGTTCCCATTCTTCTCATTGTTATTCACAATTTGTTATGATCCACACAATTGAATGCTTTTGCATAATCAATAAAACTTAAGTAAACATTTTCCTGGTCTCTTCTGCTTTCAGCTAAGATCCACCTGACATCAGCAAAGACATCCCCTGTTCCACATCCTCTTCTGAATCCAGCTTGCAGTTCTGGAAGCTCTCTGTCAATATACTGCTGCATCCATGTTTGACTTATCTTCAGTAAGATTTTACTTGCATGTGATATTAATGATATTGTTTGGTAATTTCCACTTTCTGTGGGATCACCTTACTTTGGAATGGGTACAAATATAGATCTCTTCTAGTCAGTTGTCCAGGTAGCTATTTTCCAAATCTCTTGGCATAACTGAGTGAGTGCCTCCAGCGGGGCATCCGTTTGTTGAAACATCTCAATGGGTATTCCATCAATTCCTGGAGCCTTGTTCTTCACCAATTCCTTCAGCACAGCTTTGACGTCTTCCTTCAATACCATCAGTACTTGGTCATTTCCCATCTCCTGAAATGGATGAACATCATTTTGTGTACCAATTCTTTTTGGTACATTGATTCTGTATATTCTTTCCATCTTCTTTTGCTCTTCCTGCATTATTCAATATTTTGTCCGTAGAGTCTTTCAATATTGCGTCCGTAGAGTCTTTCAATATTGCAGTTGAGGCTTAAATTTTTTCTTCAGTTCTTTCAGCTTGAGAAATGCTGAGTGTGTTCTTCTCTTTTGGTTTTCTAACTCCAGATCTTTGCATATTGTATTATAGTAATTGGCTTTGTCTGCTTGAGCTGCTCTTTGTAATCTTCTATTCAGCTCTTTTATCTTGTCATTTCTTCCTTTTGCTTCAGCTATTCTCTGTTCAAGGGCAAGTTTCAGAATCTCTTCTGACAGCCATTTTGGTCTTTTCTTCCTTTCCTGTGTTTTTAATGACCTTTTGCTTTCTTCATGGATGATGTTCTTGAGATCATCCCACAATTCCTCTGGTTTTCAGTCACTGGTGTTCAATGCATTAAATCTATTCTTTAAATGGTCTCTAAATTCAAGAGGATATTATCAAGGTTTGGCTCTTGTGGACTTGTTTTATGTGTTCAACTTCAACTTGAATGTGCATATGAGCAGTTGATGTTCTGTTTCACAATCACCTCCTGGCCTTGTTTTGGCTGAAGATATTGAACTTCTCCATCACCTCTTGCCACAGATATAGTCAATCTGATTCTTGTGTATTCCATCTGGTGAAGCCCACATGTATTGTTGTTGTTGTTTTTGCCGTCGAGTCGGCCCCGACTCATAGCGACCCCTCCTTGGGTTTCCGAGGCAGTATCACTACGGAAGTAGGATTGCCCAACCTTCCTTCCGAGGAGTGGCTGGTGGGTTTGAACCGCAGCCTTCTGGTTAGCAGTCAAGTGCTTTTAGCCACTATGCTACCCACATGTATAGTCATCGCTTATGTTGTTGAAAAAAGGTATTTGCAATGAGCAAGTCATTGGTCTTGCAAAATTCTATCATGTGATCTCCAGCGTTATTTCTGCCACAAAGGCCATATTTTCCAAGTACTGGTAACTCTTCTTTGTTCCCAACTTTTGCATTCCAGTCACCAGTGATAATCAACACATTTTGATTGCATGTTCGGTCAATTTTAGACAGCAGAAGTTGGTAGAAATCTTCAATTTCCTCATCTTTGGCTGTGGTTGGTACGTAAATTTGAATAATAGTAGTAATAACTGGTCTTCCTTATGTTGTTGTTGTTGTTATGTGCCATCGAGTCGGACCCGACTCATAACGACCCCTCCTTGGGTTTCTGAGGTGCTATCACTACAGAAGTAGATTGTCCAACCTTCCTTCCGAGGAGTGGCTGGTGGGTTTGAACCATCAGCCTTCTTGTTAGCAGTCAAGTGCCTTAGGCACTATGCTACCAGAGTTCCTGGTCTTCCTTATGTTGTTGTTGTTATGTGCCATCAAGTCAAACACGACTCATAGCGACCCCTCCTTGGGTTTCCGAGGCAGTATCACTACGGAAGTAGGATTGCCCAACCTTCCTTCCGAGGAGTGGCTGGTGGGTTTGAACTGCCAGCCGTCTGGTTAGCAGGCAAGTGTCTTAGCCACTATGCTACCAGAGCTCCCGGTCTTCCTTATGGATATTAGTACAATGCTGTCAGTGATAGGATAATATCCATATGGTCTTCCTTATAGGCATATGGATATTATCCTATCACTGACAGCATTGTACTTCAGGACAGATCTTGAAACAGTCTTTGTGATGATAAATGCTACACCATGCCTCTTCAATTTGTCATTTCCAGCACAGGAGATCATATGGCTGTCTGATTCAAAATGGCCAAAACCAGTCCATTTCAGCTCACTAATGCCTAGGATATCGATCTTTATGCATTCCATTTCATTTTTGATAACTTCAAATTTTCTCAGATTCATACTTCGTACATTCCATGTTCCAATTATTAATGAATCTTTGCATCTGTTTCTACTCATTTTGAGTAGTGCCACATCAGCCAATGGAAGTCCCAAAAGCTTTACTCCATCCATATCATTAAAGTCATCTTTACTCTGAGGAGTCAGCTCTTCCCCAGTTGTATTTTGAGTGCCTTCCGACCTGACAGGCTTAACTTCTGGCACTATATTGGACAATGTTTCAGGGTTATTCATAAACTTTTCCAGTAATATATCAGACAGTATTTCACTACTATTCATAAGGTTTTCACTGGCCAATTCTTTGAGAATTGGACGGCTTCTTCCTTCTTCCAAGTCTGTCCTAGCCTGGAAACTCAACTGAAACCTGTCTACCATGGATGGGTAACCCTGCTAACACTTTGTAACATGGTGTGGCATAGCCTCCAGCCTCACAGCAACATGCAAACCATCACAGGACGACAAACTGACAGACAAGTTCATCTCCCTTAGTTGTTCCTATCCCCTCTGCACCTGCCTACTTTGGGCAACAGCCTTAAAAAAGAGCTGCCCATGAGCGATAAACAGTCTCCAAACCCTGGCCCCCTACCTCAGGCCCTGGCCTTAATAAAGAGCTGCCTCCAAGCATAAATAAGCCCCCAAGTCCCAGGTTTGCCTAGCTTAGGCCCAGGACTTAATAAACAGTCGCCCCAAGTGAAAAGCAGTCCCTGAGCCCCACTCTACCTACCTCGGGCCCCAGCCTTAATAAAGAGACGACCCCAAACAAAAAGCAGCCTCCAGTCCCAGGCTCGCCTACCTCAGGCCCTGGCTCTTAATATAGAGCCTCTCCCAAGGTTTACAGAAGCCAACTGCCTCATCTTTCTCCCATGAGGCAGCTGGTGGTTTTGAACAGCTGACCTTTTTGGTTAGCAGCTGAATGCTTAACCACTGTGCTACCAGAGCTCTCCTGAGGGCAAAATTATACAGGTGAGCCATTTACCCATGTTTTAAAAATTCTTTCATAAACATTTTGATTTTCAACATCTTTTCTAAACTTCCCTCCTTCATTTACTCATTCAACTCTCTTATCTGCTTGTTTTGATACCATTATTCCTCCTCTTTCACCCCTATTTAGCTCATAGAATGGTATCCTTGGGTAGCATAAACAGTTTACATGCTATTGAAAGGTTGGTGGTTTGAGTTCATCCAGAGGCATCTTGGAAGAAAAGCCTTGTGGTCTACTTCCAAAACACCAGCCACTGAAAACTCTATAGAGCACAGTTTTAATCTGACACACATAGGGTTACCATGAGAGGAGTCGACTGGCAGGCAATCTGTAGCGGCAGCTCTTATTAGTTAGTGCTCATGCTCATTCCACCAACGCTGCCTCTTAACAAGTCTACCAATCTGGAGTATCTCTTCCTTCTTTCAGTTGATTCCACCCTACTGTCAGGTTCGTTTTCCTAAAACACAAATGTAATCATGTCATCTCTGCTCAAAAACTTCCGTAGCTCCTTTAGTTTTTCTAAGTTCAAACTCTTTATCGTGACATTCATTTATTATATTCTACACGTTTAACCCAATTTACATTTTCCTTTTTTCTTATCATTATCTCCCTGTTTTGACTAATTTCCCTCTGTCAACCTGATCCACTCCTTGTCCTCTAGCTCTTCTACATTTATGCGTTTGCTCTCATCATTCCCTCATTTCATGTTGCTCTTCCTTCCTCTTCTGTGTTATTCCCAGACCTTCTCATCCCAGATAAAATCTCAACTTCCTCATACTAAAACAATTATAATCCCAAGTAATGCTTTCTCTGGATTTCTTCTAGCCCAAGGAGTCTGTGTGGAAAGACTTCTAGAGCTCTTCTCTGGGTATTGAGAATAAAATAAGAGAAGGTGTGGAAAACGCATTGCAGAGTGTTTGGCTCTGATGAAGTAATGTAATTTAAATATGTATTTGTTGACAGACTTATAAATTATATGACTTTTTGAGAAAGTAGAAGTTAAATGGTGACCTGCAACAACTCTTTCATCTGATGCAAATATTTATTGCAGTTTCAAACTTTAACCAACAATCATTTAAAAAATAAACAACGCCCCCACACACCTTATTGGGCACCTTTTCCTTTTAAATTTTTCCAGTGGGTGTACATTCTGCAAGATGGAAAGTTCTGAAGGGCCTCTGAAAATTTATTTTTCAAGTCCTCTCCAACTCTTAATGTGAGACTAGAATGGATAAACTTTGGGGCTTTTCTCTGAAAGGCTGAAGAATGGGTGAACAGGGCAGGCCACGTGAATACTTTCTTTATCTGTTTAAGGAAAAGGAAATTCTCAAAGCTTACTGGCATTCTGTCACTCCTCCAACTTTCAGCTGTGTGGAATTCATCTCCTTCAGCTTCCCCTTGAATCTGATACCAAGGTCCTACTGCCTCGACAGGGTATGTTCCCTCACTGAACACCTACCTTTCTCATCCAATTCTAAAATGACTTGGCAGGTTGATACCCTTTTGGGGTAACAGGATAATTTGACATTTTTCCCTTTTCCACTGCCATGTCTTTCTTTTCCCAAACTCAGTTAAAATTTCTTTCAGATTTCTAAGAGAAAGAGAAGTAGGTACTCACTCATTAACAAATATTTATTCACACCTGTCATGGAGCAAGCATTGTGCATGGTGCTAGAGATACAATAGTGAATAGGATAGGCATGGTCCCTGCCCTCAGTGAATTTACATTCTGGTGGCGAAGATAGGCAATAAAAAATTAGGCAAAAAGTAAGTGCTATGGGTTTTAAAGGGAACAGGGTGCTGGTATAGAGATTGACCAGGGGTGGGGTAGTATAGAGGGGACAAGCATGTGCTCTTTTAGACAGGGAGTCAGAGAAGGCTTCCTTTACAGAGGAGACAGTTGGGCTGAGACCTGAAGGATAGGGGAAAATAAATTCCAGATAGAAAGCAGCTAGTAGAAAATCTTGGCAGGGAGGGGATTAACCAGGGTGGTGGAAATGAGTAGATATGATATGTGGGGAAAGATGTGGGACTGATTGCATAGGTCTTACATGCTATGGGAGGGTTAGGATTGTATTCTCAGAGCCCTGAGAGCAGGGTTTGGCAGGTAAATTACAGCACACCCAGTTACATTTGAATTTCAGATAAACAATAACATTTTAGTATACACCTGTCCCAAAAATTGCATTGTTGTTGTTGCTAAGTGCCATCGAGTCATCTCTGACTCATGGCAACCCTATGCATAGCAGAACAAAACATCGCCTGGTCCTGAGCCAGCTCCACAATTCTTTTTTTTAATATATATATAAAATTGTGATTTGGGTGAAAATATACAGAGCAAATTCACTTTCCATACAGCAGTTCACATATACTTTGTCTCATGACATTGACCACAATTCACCACAATGCAACAGCTCCCCTCCCACTTCCTCCTGAGAGTCACCTCTTCCATGTGTCCATCTCTCCATGTACCCCAGCCCCCTGAGCTGTCTCCCTGTGCATAAACAGCGCTTTTTCTCCCATGACTGTTCTCTCCAAGGAGCGTATCTATGTCAGGTAAATGTTCAACTCATACACCTGCCTATTGTTTGGCTGGAAGCCACAGGTGTGGGTTCAATTCTAGACCTGAAGGGCAGCTAGGGGCCATAGTCTCAGTGGCTCCACCAGGCTCTATCAGAACAGCAAACCTGGTCCCCCTTTTTTTTTTCCAAGTGATTTTTTAGTTTTGTTCTACATTGTTCTCCCTTTCTATCCAGGGTCTCCTACATAGATACCCCTCCGAGCAGTTGACATTGGTAGCTGGGCACCATCTAGTTCTTCTGGTCTCATAGTCATATAGGCTGTGGATCGCATGGTGTACCAGTCGCTAGGACTAATTCTTTCCACAATTCTTGTTACACTTGAGTCCATTGCCGCTGTCACTGTGTCAATCCACCTTGTTAAGGGCCTTCCCCTCTTTCTTCAACCCTCCACCTTACTAAGCATGACATCCTTCTCCAGGTAATGGTCTCTCCAGACAACATGATCAAAGTAGGTGAGACGAAGTCTGGCCATTCTCGCCTTCAAGAAATATTCTGGCTGCACTTCCTCCAGGACAGACCTATTAGTTCTTTTAGCATCCACAGTACTTTCAGCATTCTTCGCCAACACCACAGCTCAAAAGCATCAATTCTTCTTCAGTCTTCCTTATTCATTGTCCAGCTCTCACATGTATATGAGGCAACTGAAAATACCATGGCTTGTGTCAGGCACACCTTAGTCCTCAAGGAGTCATCTTTGCTCTTCAGGACTTGAAAGAGGTCCTTTGCAGCTGATTTGACCAGTGCTATACATTGTCTGATGTCCTGACTGCTGCTTCCATTGGTGTCAATTGTAGAACCAAGCAATGTGAAGTCTTTGACAAGCTCAATCATTTCTCCATTTATTGTGAAGCTGCTTGTAAGTCCAGATGTGAGGATTTTTGTTTTCTTTTTATTGAGGTGTAATCCATACTGCAGACTGTATCCTTCAATCTTCATCAGTAAGTACTTCAAGCCATCCTCACTTTCAGCGAGCAAAGTTGTGTCATCAGCGTATCTCAGGTTGCTAATGATTCTTCCTCCAATCCTGATGCCACATTCTTCTTCATATAGTCCAGCTTTTCAGATTATTTGCTCAGCATACAGACTGAATAACTATGGTGAAAGGATACAACCCTGACACACTCCCTTCTTGATTTTAAACCATGCAGTGTTCCCTTTTTCTGTTTGAACGACAGCTTCCTGGTCTATGGACAGGTTCTTCATGAGCACAATTAAGTATTCTGGAATTCCCATTCTTCTCAATGTTATCCACACTTTGTTATGATCCACACAATCAAATGCTTTTGCATAGTCAACAAAACGCAAGTAAACTTCTTTCTGGTACTCTTTGCTTTGAGCCAAGATCCATCTGACATTGGCAATGATATCCCTCATTCCATGTCCTCTTCTGAATCCAGCCTGTACCTCTGGAAGTTCTCTGTTAATATATTGCTATAACCGTTTTTGAATTATCTTCAGTAAGATTTTACTTGCATGAGATATTAATGATGTTGTTCAATAATTTCCATTCTGTGGGATCACCTTTCTTTGGAATGGGTACAAATATGGATCTCTTCCAGTCAGTTGGCCAGGTAGCTGTCTTCCAAATCCCTTGGCATAACCAAGTGAGCACATTCAGTGGTCATCCATATGTTGTACATCTCAATGGGTATTCTGTCAATTCCTGGAGCCTTGTTCCTCACCAGTTCCCTCAGTGCAGCTTCAGCCTCTTCCCTCAATACCATTCTGCATGGGACACACTTATACTAAATATTGCATGGGCTATACTTCTAAATAAAGGAACTCTAGTGGTGTAGTGCCTAAGGCATTTGACTGCTAACCACAAGGTTGGCAGTTCAAACCCACCAGCTGCTCCATGGAAGGAAGATGAGGCAATCTACTTCCATAAAGATTTACCCCCTTGGAAAACCAATGGGGGTCACTATGAGTTGGAATCAACTTGTTGACAGTGGGTTTTCTGGTTTATAGTCCTAAATATGGATGGGATATATTTACACTAAAAATTATTCATGGCTTTTTTGAAATTCACATTTAACTAGGAGGCATCCTGAGTGTTTTGTTTGGTTTTGACTAAATCTAGCACCTCTCGTTGAAAGGCTACTGAAAAGTTTTCAGTAGGCAACCAACATGATCTAATCTGCATTTTAGGAAGATCCCTTTGGCTGCTTCATGGAAAATGATTTGGAGGGTAGCTGAAGGGAAGTGAAGGCACAAGCCCAGGGAGACTAGCTAGGCTACCAGAGAAGGATGGTTGTGGCCTGGCCCAAGACCAGTGCTTCTCCAACTTCAATGTGTATAGGAATTATTTGGGAGGTCTTGTTAAAATAAAGGCTTTAATTCAGTAGATTGTTTTTTGTTAGTAAAGTTTCTTTGGAACACTGTCACACTCACTCATATCCGTATTATCTATGGTTGCTTTTGTACTATAGCAGTGGAGTTTAGTGTGTTAACCATTTCTTGCTAATAACTGTTTATTCATCTTAGAAATATTTACCCAATGTTTTCTAAGCCCAATGGGTTCTACTTGGCATAAGTTTCAATGGACATTAAAATACATCTATGCACATATAAAATGTAAAACACCACTAATTAGCACTTGGAAACCTAGTAAAACAATTTGTTATGCTAGCAAAAAGTTAAAGTAGACTCCTGCTTGTATTTATTGCTAGCCGTTTTCCATCTCTTCTGAACGTCCTCAATCCCTACTTTCTCATGGGGGGTCTCTGTAGTTAAAAAAAATCACCATGCCACTCCTCGGAAGGAAGGTTAGGTAATCTACTTCTGTAGTGATACTGCCTCGGAAACCCAAGGAGGGGCCGCTATGAGTCGGATCTGACTTGACGGCAGTGGGTTTGGTCTGGTTTATATTAGTTGCAGTCAAGTTGACTCCAACCCATGGTGACTCCATCAATGGCTTATTTTTCAGAAGTACATTGTCAGTCCTTTCTTCCAAGCTGCCTCTGGGTAGACTAGAACCTCCAACCTTTTAATTAGCAGTCAAGTACATTAAGCTTTTGCACCACCCAGGGGCTCCTAGTTATAGGAGGAAAATGCTGACATGATCTTCACCCCTTCTACTCACTCTCCCTGCAGTAAGAGCTATCCTTTCTGTAACCTCTTCTCTATTAAAGAAAGGGAATATTCTGTGTATACCTAAGGGAAAAATCTCTCATAAAACCAAAAGATGATTTTAGTAAGGAAGAGAAAAGGACCACAATTCTATGTGCAAAATTTTTCTTTACTTTCACTTGAAATATTTATAGTTATCACTTTAACAGACCCCGTAACAAAAACACCAGGTAAAATTATCTGCTGAATAATAAATTTACAAGGCAGTATCTCATTAAAAAATATACTACTTTATCATTTATTGGCCACCCCCAAGTTGTCAAAAATTATGAGTTTCTAGAAACTGCTTTGAGTATTTTAGCTTTCTAAGATGTTATTTTATGCACTGATGTAGTTGTATGAAATGGTAGGCTAGTAATACACTAAGGGCAGTAAGTTCATTTTACTTTCTGTGGTTCAAAATTTACTACTAGATAGCAATTAACACTGGCTCCTACTATGCTATCTTCAGAGCAGAGGGAACTAAGCAAGCTGTTTTGTTGTCAAAGTCTTTGTGGTTCTATAGTGTCACAAACGTTGTTATACATATTTTAATTAAATGTGGCTGCTACTCCTTTTCCCCATCCAGGCATTGCATAACAAAAACAACCACAAAAATGAGAGATTATGTTTATGTAAGAGAATGATCTATTTTACTTACAAAGCTGAAGATGTTTGGAGATAATGAATGCAAGATATGTCTTGGTACAGCTGAACAAAAACAAATTCTGCATTGCTCTCATTCACAGCAAAGCTTGCATTTCAGGCCACATTCCACAAAGACCATGAGCTTTATGAAACCATTCTTCCTTTCAGTTTGTATATTTATATCAGAAACCAGTCTTTTCACTTAATTATTTATCTGCAGGTTTGGAAATCCAATTTAAAACTGGAGGTATTGTTCCCATAACCTAATTGGCTACCTTATTTTTTAATAGAGATGAAACAAAACAAAAACAAAAGGCTAAAAACTGTGCTCTGAAGAAGTCTTTCATATATATATATATATATATATAAAATCTCTGGTGGTGTTGTGCTTAAGGCATTTGACTACTAACCAGAAGGCTAGCGGTTCAAACCCACCAGCCACTCCTCGGAAGGAAGGTTGGGCAATCTACTTCTGCCTCAGAAACCCAAGGAAGGGTCACTGTGAGTCAGATCTGACTCCATGGCAGTGAGTTTGGTTTTTTTTTGGTTTAATGCACACACACACACACACACACAACCTCTCCCCCCAAATTTTGTACATTTCAACAAATCTATTCAAATGTTTTATTGAAGTGCCCAGGTGCTGAGGCAGAGATGAGAGATGAAAAGCAAACAAACAAAACAGGTTCTTTTCATGGGGTACCTGAAAGGCAGAGTTGAAAAGAACCCAAAAGAACAAGGCGTGACAAGGGGTTTTGTAAACCCCGGTTTTCTGAAAGAAGGGTGGAAGGAAGCTTGGAGAAGAAAGGTTTGGTCTGCAACATGTCCTGGGAGCATTCTAAAATGAGTATTTTGTAAAGGAGAAATCATTAAAAGGATTCACACATCCATTTGCATGAATTAGCAAACCGGGGAGAGTGTCTGCAATGTCTTCCAAGTGCTGACCTGAAATGGAGGTCACCAATTTCCCCATGACATCAATATGTACCCAGTGATCAAAGATACTTTAACGAACCTTTCCAGTAAGTGCGGAGAGATCCTCGCCCCCAATTATCTGCATCTCATCCATGGACTGGTCATTCTGGAAAAAAAGAAAAAGATAATATTTTAATACACAAGGAAACCTTTAAAGCATTTTCCCATCTACCCAGTTAGTGGCTAGATTGTGCCTTACAAATATAGCACAAATAGCCAGTACAGATCCACGGTTGCCTATGGTTACCGAGAGCCACTCTCCCGCTTCTTTGCTTGAGAGGGAAGCCTTCTAATGGCTGGGGGTGGGGGAGGAGACTGTGTGTGGAGGAGAGACAGAGGTGAAGAGAGAAAACAAACAAACCTAATTTTGGAGCAAAAACCTATGGAAGGTACCTGAGCCCATACTGAAGCAAATGGAATGAGAAAAGACAGTCACACTCCTAGATTTCACTGGGGTCTGGGAGTAAGGAGTTCCCAGGAGAAGGCCAAGCACCTATCAGCTCTGCCAACAAGCCCCAGTGATATCTCTGTGGTGGGGACTCACTGGCGGCCTAGTCCCTCATCTGATGCAGACGGCAAATATCACACAGGCCAGTGATCAGGAGCTTCTGTTGCATTCATTCTGTGACATGAATGGAAAGGCCTCAGGAGCTTTCTTCAGTTCCAGGAATATAAGGGCAAGAAGCATGCTTGCAAGACTTTTTATTCAAATCCCTTTAGAGGTCATGATCATTCACTTTCACAATGTTTATATGTGGTACATTATCCTGTTCTAATTAAACCTCACAAAAAACAAACAACAGAAAAAACCCAGATTGTCATATTAAACATGTCTTATATTGAACATCACAATTGTTGTTGTTGTTAAGTGCTGTCGAGTCCTTTCCGACTCATAGCGACCCCATGCACAGCAGAACGAAACACTGCCCGATCCCGCGCCAGCCCCACAATCCCTGCTATACTTGATCCCATCATCGCAGCCACTGTGTCAATCCATCTCATTGAAGGCCTCCCCTTCTTTCGTCAACCCTCCACCCTACCAAGCATGACATCCTTCTCCAGGGAATGGTCCCTTCTTACAACATGACCAAAATAGGTGAGACGAAGTCTGGCCATTCTTGCTTCCAAGGAGCATTCTGGCTGCACTTCCTCCAGGACAGATCTGTTCTGATCTGTCATCACAATAGGATGACAAAATAGGGAATGAGAGCAGGCAATGTGTTTTCTAGCATCATTACAGATCTGCATTAGAGTAACTGAAGAAAATTCCTGAAGCAAATAGACTACAGGCAATCTACTTTATGATGGAGCAAGAAAGTGATGTAACATTGCAATCTTTTGATCCAACCACAAACCTAAGGGAGAAGACCACATAGGCACTGTATGTGGGACATGCTGAGCTAGGAAATGTCTTAGTTGCTGCAGTTGACAGCTGTTACTTTCACCCATTCAGCACCTTCCTTCCTTACTTTGGCAAGGTAGGGGGAGCTCATTCCATTTGGCTCAGATGGAGCCAGACTTAGCAACATAAGCCAGCTATGCTTGCTGCTATTCTCAGTCTTAGCCTTCCTAGTTACTAGTTGCTGTAGAGGCTACTTCAACTTAGGATGACCCCACGTTTGTCAGAGAACTGTGCTGCATAGGATTTTCAATGGCTGATTTTTTTGGAAGTAAATTGCCAGGCCTTTCTTCCAAGGCACTCCTGGGTAGACTCAAACCTCCCAGCTTGTTGGTTAGTAGACAAGCACATTAACCATTTACACCACCCAGGGACTTCTCCAGTTACTTAAGCCAATGAATTCCATTAGACACATTCTTTGGCTGTTTGAATTGCATTCTGTCTCTTGCAACTGAGAGTCCTTATAGTTACTTTGTCATGGAACTGGTCATATGGAAAGGCAAAAGATAGCCAAACAATCAATATGGCAGTTTTTACCAATAAAACAGCTTTCACATTTTTACTTTCCTGCTTCAAGGGGAAAAAAAATGATGCTAAAATGTTTTTACATATGCTTTGTAAAGCATTCATTCCTTACTGCAGAGGAGTGGAGGCAATACGTGAAGATAAAAACAGAAGCTTATCTTATATTACTTTACAAAATAGTTCATCTTGAGAGTTGCCCACTAAATGAGATACAACCAATAATTTTATTATGAGAACTGATTTTGAAAGGAAAAAAATAAAAAACATCCAGAATTCACTTTTTTTTTTTTTTTTCGCTGTACTGGCATATACAATCATGTATTCAAAAGCAGTCATGTTAGTAGATTAAGAACTTGTCAAAAATATCAAAGAAGAACATTTTCTTGTCCCTTCTACACGTGCTGAAATATAAGAGTTAACACAGGGAGAATTTCTGCACATTAGACTCAATTATGTTGTTAGTAGCAGCAATAAAAATTAAAATTTCACTACCCCTAGAGGATTGGGGTATGCAGTACTGGAGACAACTAGTAAACCACAAAGTTTAATGTAACAAATGAGATTTATACTCTGTCAGATCAGAGTAAATTTCACAATAGTTCTATTGTTATTATCCTCATTTTATAGACTAAAAACATAACACCAAGAAAGCTAAATACTGTGCTCAAAGTCACACAATTAGTGTGTTGCAAGGTATGTTTTATTTAACTCCTTATTTATTCCAGAAGGTTGGTGGTTCAAACCCACCAGCCGCTCTGCAGAAGGAAGATGGGGCACACTACTTCAGAAAAGATTTACTGCCTTGACATGGGAGGTATAGACAACAAAGATGAACCCTTTTGCACATACAGTACTGTGTTGTCAGTGAAGGCAAACATGAGTATATGGGTGGATAGATGGGTAGACAGGCTCAACTATTAGGTATGTCTATGAAGTGGTGAGTGTTCCCAAGTCCATGAATAGGGTTGGCAGACAATGGTCCTATATGTATATTTATATGATCAGTAAGAATTCCCAAGTGCATAGTAGAGCTGACAAGGGACAAGGTTGTAGTCACTTCTTGGTCACAGCCAGCTACCCTGAGGGACTGAGTAGTGGAACCAGTGGGCTCGGGACCATAGTCACAGGGGACATCAAACTCAATTGGCATAAAATACTACACAAAACATTGCCCACCTTCTACTTTGGTGAGTAGCAATTAGGATCTTAAAAGCTTGTAAACAGCCATCTAGATGCAATGATGGGTCTCTCCTCATCCAGAGTAAAGAAGAATGAAGAAAACCAAAGACTCATGGAAACAATTAGTCCTAGCGACTGGTACACCATGTGATCCACAGCCAGTATGACTATGAGACCATAAGAACTAGATGGTGCCCAGCTACCACTGTCAACCACCCAGAGGGGGATCTATGTAGGAGATCCTGGATAGAGAGGGAGAACAATGTGAAACAAAACTCAAAATCATTTGGAAAAAAAAAAGGGGGGGACCAGGTTTGCTGGTCTAATAGAGCCTGGTGGAACCACAGAGACTATGGCCCCTAACTGCCCTTCAGGTCTGGAATTGAACCCACACCTGTGGCTTCCAGCCAAACAAAAGACAGGCATATGAGTTGAGTTGAACATTTACCTGAGGTAGATACACTCCTTGAGAGAACTATCATGGGTGAAAGAAGGGCTGTATATGCACAGGGAGACAGCTCTGGGGGAAGGAGTGCATGGAGGGATGGGGAGGAAGTGGGAGGGGAGCTGCTGGATTGTGGTAAATTGTAGTCAATGTCATGAGACAAAGTGTATTTGAACTGCTATATGGAAAGTGAATTTGCTCTGTAAATTTTCACCCAAATCACAATAAAAAATAAAATAAAAAAAGATTTACTGCCTTGGAAACTATGAGCCAGAATAGACTCAATGGCAGTGAGTTTGGCTTTTTTGGTTTTACTTATTCCTAGTTTATAAATATGTTTTTAACATTAAATTTGTCTGAAATCCACCTGGAATTCACGTTCTTCAAGTATGTAGTCAGAAGGAGCCCTAGTGGTGCAGTGGCAAGTGCTCGGCTGCTAATCCAAAAGTCAGCAGTTTGAACTCACCAACTGCTCCATGGGAGAAAGTGGCAGACTGCTTCTGTCAAGATTTACAGCCTTGGAGACCTAATGGGACAGTTCTACTCTATAGCGTCACTATGACTCTATAGGAATTGATTTGATGCAATGAGTTTGGCTGGTGGTTTTAAGTATATAGTCAAGTGTCCCAATATCATTTATTTTTTTCCCCTAGTGGCTTGAAATGTCATTTTATCATACCCCTCATTCCCATACATGAAGGTCAATTTCTATACTTCTGTTTTGTTAATCTAAAACATCTATTCCAGCACCCAAATCGCACTGATGTAATTACTATAACTTTTTTATGTTTTAATATTTGGTAGAGCAAATTCCACTTTTTTTAAAAAAATTGTCTTGGCTATTTTTTCACACTTATTTTGTGAGTCATTATGAAGATCAAAGGAATGAAGGCAGAAAATTTAAACAAAGCCTGGCACATAGTAAGCACTCAGCTAATGTTTTTTAAAAAAAAAAAAAAATGACTATGACAAACCCAACCAGTTGCTGTGGAGTCAGTTCCAACTCACAGTGATCCAAGCCAATGTGTGCAGACTAGAACAGCTTAACAGAGTTTTCAAGGACATGACCTTTTGGAAGCCCATTACCAGGCCTTTCTTCTGATGCACCTCTGGGGGGGGGGCTTTGAACTACCAACATTTGTTAGTAGCCTAGTGTTTAACCACCACCTAGGGACTTCATCAGCTAATGATAGAGGTTATTCATTTTTGTTTCTCTTTCCTTCCTTCTCTTCCCCAGGAAATGGCCACTCCTCTGTCTTCCACTGGTAAACTGGAGTCTAGACAGCCCTCATTTAATTATTCCAGAGAATAAAATTTGGTCTCCCGTTGAGGTGGGGAAGGAAATTTAGAGTTTCAACTTCCCCAAATACAGACTTTTAACCAGGCTTGTAGATTGTTTTCAATCGACTCCTCACTCTACCTTCTAAGGACCTGGAGACCCTTATATCTGAGCCATTTAGGAATTCTGTTACACACCTCCACTACTAGTCTTTGCATTTCTTTCTGCAGGCATTTAGATTCCCACTTTCTCTGTTCTGCTGAGTCAGTGCCCTTCCTTAATCAGTTTCCTTCTAAAAAATACTGACATCCCTTGTACACTGGATCATCTCCCCTTTTTGTCCTTCTAGGTATATACCTTGTATATTTCTTTACTCTCCTTTCAATGGAGTTTTAGGAGGAAATGGAGTTAACTGTATGTATCCAATCCACTGTGTTTCACCATGATATTTTTGTAATGGCTTAAAACCATTATTATTCTTGGATTAAATCATTGTTTTTCATTATATTTTTTAAACATAATTGGTTTTGATTTGATAATATTTTATTTTGAGTTCTCCATTGATATTCATAAGTAAGATTGGCCTATGTTGTTATTGTTGTTTGGTGCCCTCGAGTCATCTCTGACTCATAGCGACTCCATACACAGCAGAACGAAACACTGCCCAATCCCGCGCCAGCCCCACAATCCCTGCTATACTTGAGCCCATCATCGCAGCCACCATGTCAATCCATCTC
>NW_006921622.1:14840831-14857931 GCF_000298275.1 Orycteropus afer afer
TTCATTTTTGACAACTTCCAATTTTCCTAGATTCATACTTCGTACATTCCATGTTCCAATGATTAATGGATGTCTGCAGCTGTTTCTCTTCAATTTGAGTTGTGCAACATCAGCAAATGGAGGTCTCGAAAGCTCGACCTTATCCATGGGACTAAGGCTGGATTTACTCAGATGATGCAGCTCTTTCTCAGTCCTATTTTGAGAGCCTGCTAACCTAACTGGACTATTCATAAAGTTGCATGGTAATGTATCAAACAGTGTTTCTTTGCTATTCATAAGGTTTTCCCTGGCCAGTTCTTTGAGAAGTGGATATCCTCTTCCTTCTTCCTAGTCTGTCTTAGTCTGTAAGCTGGGCTGATACCTGTGCACCATGTGCATTCCACTGGGTTTGAAACACCAGTGGCTCAGTCTCAAAACTCATGTCAACATGTTACCATGGTAGGAAAAACTGACAGGCAAGTTTGTTTCCCTCTCGTACCACCCTTACCTGGGTCCCTGCGGCTGACAGGATCCTCCTCTGTCTGGATTCCTGGGTGTTTTAATCCCTTTTCTCCTGCTCTCCCACCCTGCTGCTTTGGGCGTGCCTGAGTTCCCTCTCCTCAGCTGGATCCCTGCAGCTGACTGCTCCTCTGTCCAGGTTCCTGGCTTTTTATCCCTTCTCCCACTCTCCCACCCTGCTGCTTTGGGCATGCCTGAGTTCTCTCTCCTCACCTGGATCCCTGCAGGTGATTGCTCCTCTGTGTGGGTTCCTGGCTTTTAATCCCCTTTCTCCTGCTCTCCCACCCTGCTGCTTTGGATGTGCCTCAGTTCCCTCTCCTCACCTGGACCCCTGCGGCTGACTGCTCATATAAGATTGGCCTATAGTTTTCTTTTACCACTTTTGTGTGTTTTTATAGCAAAATTATGCTAGTTGCATTGAATGAGTTGGGAGGTTATCTTTTTTCTACACTCTAGAATAATTTGGCTATGAGTAGAGTTCTGTTTTACTAAGGATCAGTAGAATCAGAATAGCTATTATTTAATTCTCAATGTACAAATGAGGAAACTGGGGCAATAATAGTTTAAATAACCTGTACAAAGAGGCCTTGCTAGTAAGTGAAGGAGTGTAGCTAAGTCTCAGGTTTGCCTGGTGTCATATTATTCTGGTGTTCCCCCTCCTACCCCTCACCCATATTCTCAAAGGAAAGAAGTATAAGATGTGTTGTAGAGAGTAACATGGAGGAGGAGTGGGTCCTGGCTGTATTGTTATTGTTAGATGCCGCTGAGTCAGATTCAACTCACAGCCACCCAATATACAAGAGAACAAAACACTGCCAAGTTGTGCAACAGCCTCACAATCCTTGCTATACCTGAGTCCATCTTGCAGCCACTGTGTTAATCCATCTCGTTGAGGGCCTTCCCCTTTTTCACTTACCCTCTACTTTACCGAGCATGATAACCTTCTACAGGGAATGGTCCCTTCTGACAACATGACCAAAATAGGTAGGATGAAGTTTGGCCATTCTTGCTTCCAAAGAGCATTCCAGCTGCACTTTCTCCAGGACAGATTTGTTAGCTCTCCTGGCAGTCCATTGTACTTTCAGTATTCTTCAACACCACAACTCAAAAGCATCAATTCTTCTTCAGTCTTCCTTATTAAATGTCCAGCTTTCATGTGTATATGAGGCTATTAAAAATACCATGGCTTGGGTTAGTCACTTTAGTCTTCAAAGAGACATCTTTGCTCTTCAGCACTTTAAAGAGGCCTTTTGCAGCAGATTTGCCCAGCATAATACATAGTCTGATTTCTTGACTGGTGCTTCTAATGGTGTTGATTGTGGAACCAAATAATATGAAATTTTTGACAGCTTCAATCTCTTCTCCATTTATTGTGATGCTGCTTATTGGTCAATTTGTGAGGACTTTGTTTTCTTAATGTTGCGGTGTCATCCATACTGCAGACTGTAGTCTTTAATCTTCATCAGTAAGTGCTTCAAGTCATCTTTACTTTCAGCAAGCAAGGTTGTATCACTGTATATCGCAGATTGTTAATGACTGTCCCTCCAATCCTGCTGCCATGTTCTTCTTCATATAATCCACCTTCTCTGATTATTTGCTCAGCATACAGATGGAGTAAGTATGGGAAAACGATACAACTCTGACACACTCCCTTCCTGATTTTAAATCATGCAGTATCCCCTTATTCTATTAGAATGACAGCCTCCTGGTCTATGTACAGGTTCCTCATGAGCACAATCAAGTGTTCTGGAATTCCCATTCTTCTAAATGTTATCCATAATTTGTTATGATCTACACAATCAAATGCTTTTGCATAGTCAATAAAAACACAAGTAAACATCTCTAAAGTATTCTTTCCTTTGAGCCAAGATCCATCTGACATCAGCAATGATATCCCTCATTCCACATCCTTTTCTGAATCCAGCCTGCACCTCTGGAAGTTCTCTGTCACTATATTGCTGCAACCGTTTTTGAATTATCTTCAGTAAGATTTTACTTGCATGAGATATTAATGAGGTTGTTCTATAATTTCCACATTCTGTGGGATCACCTTTCTTTGGAAAGGGTACAAATATGGAACTCTTCATATCAGTTGGCCATCTTCCAAATTTTTTAGCATAGATGAGTAAGTGCCTTCAGCGTGGCATCTATTTGTTGAAACATTTCTATGGGTATTCCATCAATTCCTGGAGTCTTGTTTTTCACCTATTCTTTCAGTACAGCTTCAACTTCTTCCATCAGGACCACTGGTTCTTGATCATATACCACCTCCTGAAATGGATGAACACCAACCAATTCTTTTTGGTACAGTGACTGTGTATTCCTTCCATCTTCTTTTGATATTTCCTGCATCGTTCAGTATTTTGCCGTAGAATCTTTCAAAATTGCAACTCAAGGCTTGAAGTTTTTCTTCATTTTTCAGCTTAAGAAACGCTAAGCATATTCTTCCCTTTTGGTTTTCTAATTCCAGGTCTTTTCACATTTCATTACAATAATTGACTTTGTCTTCTTGAGCAAGTGATGTAAAACACACAGGCTAAAGATGACTAGGAGAATTAACATCTTGGCAGACAAGCTGATAGAGGATGTGTAAATTTATTTATGTGATAAAGTAAATCTCTGACATTTAGTCCAGGTAACCTTGGAAGAAATAGTTTGGAAATGACTAGTTTAGATAACTTGATCTCAAGGTACTGAACAGAGCATGCCCAAACAGCCCAGCAGGTATGGTGATTCCTCACATAAAAAAATTCAGACTGCTTAGATGAAGCATAACCAAGGAAGAATAAATATCCTGTCCTTTTGAGGAACCAGAAGGAGGAAAAGTAAAAAAAAAAACAAACAGAAGAACCACTCCACATGCCATTTGTTTCCAAAGTGAGAGTGATTTGCTTCAAAATCTGCTTTCTCAATATTCTCAGCCCCCAAAGGTCATTTGCCTTTATTCTTTTCTCCCCCTTTTTCATCCTGATCCTTCCCCTCAGCTATTCTCCTATGCTTAGTGAAGCTGCCAGTACTATAGCAAATGGGAAGAGATACAAAGCAAAAACAAACACAGTTCATTATAAGAAAATTTAATGATCAAACCAGAGACCCTCTAATTAAAATAGTGCAAACTACTCAAAAATTCATTAAATTATGGACATTTGATACCAAGTCAGATAACAGGGATTGTTGACTTGGTTGCAGTACCCCCAACCCCTCAATTTTCTTTTCAGTCTTATAGAATTTCCCAATCAGTGATTGACGGAGGACAAATACACCAGCACCAGTTGCCATAAAGCCAACTCCAACACATGGTGATTCCATGTGTGTCATAGAATTGGGCTTTATAGGGTTTTCAATGGCTGACTTTTTTGGAAGTAGATCTTTAGCCTTTTCTTCCACAGCACCACTGTGTGGATTTGAACTTCTAACCTTTCTATTAGCAGCTGAGTACATTAACTGTACCACCAAGAGGCCACTAATGCAGGACCTCTTAATTGTGTCCTTTAGTACTTTAAGCTGCCTGGGGTCAAAGTGCACAGCAAAAGGCAGCCAGAGCCAGAGTGGCTCTTTTCCTTGCTCTGACCAGCAGATTTATCTGATCTGTTAGATTTATTGCACTCCAAGTAAGAAAAAGAGAAAAAAATTCTATAGGGGAAAAAAAAAATTATATATATATATATATTATCATGTTAATGTTTTCTCCCCTTGAAATCAACTTGATTTGTTTTTGGTTTCCTGTTTGTTTAAATGACTGTTTAGCTCTATGATTGTCTGTGTTTTGCAATTTATTCTTATAATCTCTGCAGGATGAGTTGTGAAAGAGAACACAGAGACTGAGAGAAAAGCAGTATGGTGTCCCAGGACTCCGGGACCATACTGCCAGGGTTCAAATCAAGCTCCACCTTTTTATTCCTTGTGACCTATGTAAATAAATCTCTCCTCCCTACCTATAAAAGCAGTATATGAATAGTTCCTACCTCATAGGATTATTGGGAAGATTAAATGAGTGTGGGTTAAGCACTTACAAAAGTGTCTGGCAAATAATGATCAGTACATAATGCATGCCCTAAAAGAAGCAGTAGTCAAGAAATCACAGAGCTACATTGGGTAAACCTGCTGCAAAAGACTCCTGTAAAGTTTTAAAAAGCAAAGATGTCATTTTGAGGATTAAGATGAGTCTGATCCAAGTCATGGTCTTTTCAATCGCCTCATATACATGTAAAAGGTGGACAATGAAAAAGAAGACAGAAGAAGAATTCATGCTTTCAAATTGTGTTGGAGAATACTGAATATACAATGAACTGCCAAAAGAACAAACAAACCAGTCTTAGAAGAAATTCAACTGGAATGCTCCTTAGCAGCAAGGATGGCAAGACTTTGACTCATTTGCTTTGGACACATCATCAGGAAAGATCAACTGCTAGAAAAAGACATCATGTTTGGTAAAGGAGAGGGTCAACGAAAACAAGGGCAACCCTCAATGGGATGGATTAACATAATAGCCACAACAATGGCCTCAAATAGTGTTTCAGGGAAACATTTGGGTCTGTTATACATAAGGTCATCATGAATCAGAACTGACTTCATGGCAGCCAACAACAAAGTATACCCTATCTCCTCACCTTTAGTCTTAAGAAACCTGCAAATGACTTGAGTTTCCTAATATGGGCTTCTGTGATTTATCATTTGTTCAGTTCTCTTGGCACATTACGAATATGTGCATGCCATGTGCTACATGATCAGGGTTTACACGCCCATGGGGCATTTGGGTTAGGAGGACTGATGCCCTTTCATCGCCATATAAGTGCATGAATTGTGGCTAGAGCCTTGGTTAAAATTGAGTTCATTGTGGTTTATCAGCGACCCTCACCCCAGTTTCCATGCTTTAAAGAAAGCCATTAAATGGGCATAACTTCCATCATTACAGTTTCTACCTTCATCCTTTTTCTCAATGGAAGACACCTGAAGATCATGCTCTGACTCATTTTTGTACTTATTAGCGGTAGTCAGATCCTTGTTGGTAATTTTACAGAGCCATAGTAGAGCAAGAGGTTAATCTTGTTGAAAATTCTTCACTAGATGGTGGCAGAAGATTTGTAGTAGAACATGAGATATCTGGGTTCCTGACATATTTCCATGCCCAGATACATTTTTACTTGGGGGATTGTGAGATACTCTAATCCCTTCATATAAATCTGCCATTTTAGTGTGAACCAAGAAACCAAACCCACTGCATCAAGTCGATTCCAACTCATAGTGACCCCCATTGTGTTTCCAAGGTGGTAAATCTTTACAGAAGTAGATTGCCCGGTCTTCCTTCCGCAGAGCGGCTGAAGGGTTTTAGTCCAGGTAACCTTGTCCTGCCAACCCTCTGGTTCACAGTCAAATGCCTTAGGTAGGTACCACCAGAGCTCCTTATTTTAGTGTAATTTTAAATAGATTTCTACAACTTGTTACCACCACCACCTGTCTTGTCAGTTTGTCATATTGTAGTGGCCTGTGTGTTTCTATGATGCTGAAAGCTATGCCACCAGTATTTCAAATACCAGCAGGATCATCCATGGTGGAAAGATTTCAGCCACATTTCCAGAGTAAGCAGACCAAGAAGAAAGGTCTAGTGAACTACTTACAAAAATTAGCCAGTAAAAACCCTATGGATCACAACAGAGTATTTTCCAACACAGTACTGGAAGATGAGTCCTGTAGGTTGTAAGCCTCTACACAATAGCTGGTAAAATAGACTCAAACATACCAATGATCATTGGCACAGAACCAGGCAACCTTTTGTTCTGCTGTACATGGGGTCAGTCACCATGTGTTGGAGCTGACTTAACGGCAACTAACAAACTTGTTAGCAAAATTGCCTTGATTAAGACATCACTCTAATTTATAAGAAAAGTTAATATTCACAAGTTTTGATAAATACTATTTGCCTTGGAAGGAAGACTGGGTGATCTACTTCCATTGAGATACTGCCTCAGAAACCCAAGGAGGGGTCGCTATGAGTCAGATTCGACTCAGTGGCAGTGAGTTTGGTTTTTTTTTTATTATTATTTGTTACAAATTACTTGTGACATATCTCACCACTGATGGTGAACACATCTGTCCTGCATTAAAATCCTTGAGTTCCTGGTGTATGAATTGCTACTTTATACCTCCATGACTTGATTCATGGTAGCTTATGCCATTCTAGATGCATGGAATGACCACCTCTCTATTTTTCTTCACACTGGTAACTCTTATCCTTCCTTCCAGACTCAGTCAAGCATCATCTCTTCCAGAAAGCTTTCCTGGAGCCCCCTGGATTTCATCTGTTCTCCAATAAACCTCTATGCATATCTGCATGTTCTCAATCATGTCCAGCTGAAATATTCTTTGAATGTAGCAACTGCCACTGGAATGAAAACTACTGTGTAGCAACCTATTTTCCTCATGCTTGTATTCCAGTAGCTGGTACATTGTGGCATTCATTGTTTACTGAGCTGTACTGAAGTATCTGAGTGTATGTGTTAGCTATATTTTGAATACACATCTCCCTACCCACTTAAGACACTAAGCATTCTCAATTAGCACTTTGTTTCTCTTGCTTTAAGTTCTTTCTTTGGCTGAGGAGCTTACTGTCCAATGGAAGACAGAGAAAAATTAACCAAGGAAAAATTGCTGTTCAACAAACAGGTGTGAGAAAACACTTGTAAAGCTAAATTGAGAGGGGCAGAAGTGATGCTGACTTGAATATGGGAAATGGGAAGAGTGAAAAATATAGGCCTTTTCCCATTATGTCTGATTGAGTACCACCACAACTATATTTCCTTATTGTCATCACTATAATTATATTATCTCAGTACCCAAACGGCCTCAATATTTTTAAATGCCAAAATCCACGTAAATTCTGAACAATTTGAAAATATTAATTATTAAATGGGAGCTCAGGTGGTGTAGTGCCTAAGGCATTTGACTGCTAACCAGAAGGCTGGAAGTTCAAACCCACCAGCCACTCCTCAGAAGATTGGGCAATGTATTTCCATAGAGATACTGCCTCGGAGGGGTTGCTATGAGTCAGAGACGACTCAACAGCACATAACAACAACAACAACAATTATTAAATACTGTATATTGTACAAACTTGTCTCTGGGCCCTGGATAGGTGGGCACATAGCTTGGGGCTGCTTGGCTTGGGTTCGGGGGTAGATTTATTTAGGCCAGGCCCCTGAGAGGTGGGCACAGAGCAGTCAGGAACAACTAAGGGAGGTGAACTTGTCTGTCAGTTTATCATCCTGTGGTGGCTTATGTGTTGGTGTCAGCTGGAGGCTATGCCACTGGTATTGCAAAATGCCAGCAGAGTTAACTATGGTAGACAGGTTTCAGTAGGGCTTTCAGGCTAGGACAGACTCAGAAGAAGGAAGAGGCCATCCACTTCTCAAGGAATTGGCCAGTGAAAATCTTATGAGTAACAGTGAAACGCTGTCTGATATATTACTGGAAAACTTTATGAATAGCCCTGAAACATTGCCCAATGTAGTGCCAGAAGATGAGCCCACCAGGTTGGAAGGCACTCAAAATATGACTGGGGAAGAGCTGACTCCTCAGAGTAAAGATGAGTTTAACGATATGGATGGAGTAAAGCCTTCAGGACCTCCATTGGCTGTGTGGCATGACTCAAAACGAGAAGAAACAGATGCAAACATCCATTAAAAATTGGAACATGGAATGTAGGAAGTATGAATCTGGGAAAATTAGAAGTTGTCAAAAATAAAATGGAACACATAAAGATCGATATCCTAGGCATTAGTGAGCTGAAATGAACTGCTTTTGGCCATTCTGAATTAGACAACTATATGCTCTCTGGGACTGACAAATTGAAGAGGAATGGTGTGGCATTCATTGTTACAAAGAATGTTTCAAGATCTGTCCTGAAGTACAGCACTGTCAGTGATAAGATAATATTCATATGCCTATAAGGAAGACCAGTTATTACTACTATTATTCAAATCTATATACCAACCACCAAAGCCAAAGATGAGGAAACTGAAAATTTCTACCAACTTCTACAGTCTGAAATCGACCAAACATGTAATCAAGATGTGTTGATTATCACTGGTAACTGAAATGCAAAAGTTGGGAACAAAGAAGTTACCAGTAGTTGGAAAATATGGCCTTGGTGACAGAAATAATGCTGAAGATTGCATGATAGAATTTTGCAAGACCAACAACTTATTCATTGCAAATACCTTTTTTCAATAACATAAACAACGCTTATACATGTGGACTTCACCAGATGGAATACACAAGAATCAGAATGACTACATCTGTGGCAAGAGGTGATGGAGAAGTTCAATATCTTCAGCCAAAACAAGGCCAGGAGCTGACTGTGGAACTAACCATCAATTGCTCATATGCACATTCAAGTTGAAGTTGAGGACAACTAAAACAAGGCCACAAGAGCCAACCCAAGGATAATATCTTGATAATATCCCTCCTGAATTTAGAGACAATCTAAAGAACAGATTTGATGCATTGAATGCCATTGACCAAAAACCAGAGGAATTATGGGATGACATCAAGAATATCATCCATGAAGAAAGCAAGAGGTCATTAAAAAGACAAGAAAAGAAGGAAAGACCAAAATGGATGTCACAAGAGACTCTGAAACTTACCCTTGAGAGAAGAGTAGCTAAAGCAAATGGAAGAAATGACAAGGTAAAAGAGCTGAACAAAAGATTTCAAAGAGCAGCTCAAGAAGACAAAGCCAATTACTATAATGAAATGTGCAGACCTGGAGTTAGAAAACCAAAAGAGAGGAACACGCTCAGCATTTCTCAAGCTGTAAGAACTGAGGAAAAAAATTAAGTCTTGATTTACAAAACTGACAGATTCTATGGGAAAATAATGAATGATGAAGGAAACATCAAAAGAAGATGGAAGGAATATGCAGAGTCACTGTACCAAAAAGAATTGATCAATGTTCATCCATTTCAGGAGGTGGCATATGATCAAGAACCAATGGTATTGCTGCACTGGAAGCACTGACTTGGCTATGTCAAGAGATTTGGAAGAACTGGCCAACAGACTGGAAGAGATCTATATTTGTACTCATTGCAAAGAAAGGTGATCCCACAGAATGTGGAAATTATCAAACAATATCATTAATATCACATGCAAGTAAAATCTTACTGAAGATAATTCAAAAATGGTTGCAGCAGTATATTGAGAGCTTCCAGAAATGCAAGCTGGATTCAAAAGATGATGTGGAATGACAGATATCATTGCTGATGTCAGAAGGATCTTAACTGAAAGCAAAGAATACCAGAAAGATGTTTATTTATGTTTTATTGATTATGCAAAAGCATTTAACTGTGTGGATCATAACAAATTATGGATAACATTGAGAAGAATGGGAATTCCAGAACACTTGATTGTGCTCATGAGGAACCTGTACCTAGATCAGGAGGCTGTACTGGAAAAGAACAAGGGGATAACTGCATAATTCAAAATCAAGAAGGGAGTGTGTCAAGTTTGTATCCTGTCACCATACTAATTCTATGTGTATGCTGAACAAATAATTTGAGAAGCTGGATATGAAGAATGTGGTATCAAAATAGGAGGAAAACTCGTTAACAACCTGTGATACACAGATAACACAACTTTGATTGCTGAAAGTGAGGATGACTTGAAGCACTTACTGATAAAGATTAAAGACTACAGTATGCAGTGTGGATTACACCTCAATATAAAGAAGACAAAAATTCTCACAACTGGTCCAGTAAACAGCTTCATGATGGGTGGAGAAAATATTGAAGTTGTCAAGGACTTCATATTACTTGGTTCTACAATCAACACCAATAGAAGCAGCAGTCAAGACATCAGATGATGTATCGCATTGGACAAATCTGCTGCAAAAGACTTCTTTCAAGTGATGAAGAACAAAGATGTCTCCTTGAAGACTAATCTGTGCCTAACTCAAGCCTGGTATTTTCAATCGCCACTTATGCATGTGAGAGTTGGACAAAGAATAAGGAAGACTGAAGAACAGTTGATGCTTTTGAGTTGTAGTGTTGGAGAAGAATGCTAAGAGTACCATGGACTGCTAAAAGGACTAACTATCCTGTCATGGAAGAAATGCAGCCAGAATGCTCCTTGGAAGTGAGAATAGCCAGACTTCATCTCACCTACTTTGGTCATGTTGTTAGAAGGAACCATTACCTGGAGAAGGATATCATGCTTGGTAAAATGGAGGGTCAACAAAAGAGGGGAAGGCCCTCAGCGAGATGGATTGACACAAGTGGTTGAAATGATGGGCTCAGGTATAGCAAAGCTTGTGAGGTTGGCACAGGACTGGGCAGTGTTTCGTTCTGCTGTGCACAGGGTTGCTATGAGTCAGAGACAACTTGACAGCATCTAACAGCAGCAACAACATATATTGTAATATCAGTAAGGAGCTCTAGTGGCACATGGTTAAAGCACTCAGCTGCTAACCTGAAGGTCTGCAGTTTAAATATACCAGCTGCTCCCATGGGAGAAATATGTGGCAGTCAGCTTCCGTAAAGATTTACAGACTTGGAAACCCTATGAATAGTTCTACTCTGTCTGGTATGGCCACTATGAGTCAGAATTGACTCGATGGCAGTGGGTTAATATCATCTCATGATTTATAAATGGCCCCCCGTTTTTATTAAGCCAGACTAGCATCTTAACTAGGGAAAAGAAAAAAATACATGTTAGCATGCATGATTTAGTTGTTTGAAAGTACACATATACCTGGCATTTGCTGACTTGGCTGCTAATCAGAAGGCTGGAGGTTCAAACCCACCAGCCACTCCTTGGAAGGAAGATGGGGCAATCTACTTCCGTAGTGATACTGCCTCAGAAACCCAGGGAGGGGTCTCTATGAGTCGAGTCCGACTTGACGGCATATGACAACAACAACAAACTTTGCAAACTTGATGTGATTTTATTCAAAGACAAAATAGCTTTCTGTTTAATAACAAAGATTACTCTACTATGATTGGTATTCTAATTATTAAATGGGAGCTCCACCCGATCTCCAAGAAGGGGTGATGGTTAGATTAGAGTAATCCCCACCCAACAGAGAAAGATTCTTTAAGATAAATAAAGGGATATTGGGTTGGGAGAAGGGTCTAAAATGATTGAAGAAGCTATAAGCCAGTAGGAATAATGAAGGGCCATCAAGTAAAAAAAGGGAGAAGGGAAAATAGAGATGATGTTAATGTCAATTTAGTTATAAAGAAAAAAAAAAAAAAACCCTAGTAAAGAGGAAATACAGTTTAAAAACAGATTCAGTGATTTTGCTCTACATGAACTTTGTTTGAAACCTTGAAGCAGGATATCCTTCTATTTGAACCCTGGTTTAGGCCTGTTGTTTTGGTTTAAATCATGTTTTCATATCATGCAGCAGAGTGACAAACAAGTTCGAAATCTTGAAGCAGGATATCCTTCTGTTTGAACCTTGGTGTAGACCCGTTGTTTTGGTTTAAATCATGTTTTCATGTCATGGAGCAGAATGACTAACTTATTCTTTCGATACATATGAATGACCCCAAGAGACTTAAGTAAAATCCATGCTTTAAAAAGTAGGCTACCATATCCCAATGGTGACTATTTCTTAAAAGACCATCTCTCCATACAATTTTTTTTCTAAATAGCACAGAGAAAATTTATACTTATAACTTTAAAAAATAATCAAAGAAAAATTATTGTTCAACAGTAAAGAAATCTTAAACTCAGCTCTCGTGAATGTGTTTTAAGATGCCCAGCGCATGGGACGGTAATCAAGAGGGAGAGAACTAGCCAGTGGGCAGCAGCTCCAACCTCAACGAAATCACCTGAACATGCATGGCTTCTTGACATTAGACTGCATATAGCTTCATTTCTACCTATCTTAGTCTGGGTTCTCTAGTGGAGCAAAACCAGTGACATACATGTGTGTATGAATATGTGTAGCTCACAGCTATTGAGTCGATTCTGACTCATAGTGACTCCCATTGGTTTTCTGAAGCTGTGAAGCTGTAAATCTTTTATAGAAGTAGATTGCCCCATCTTTTTTCCACAGAGGCTGATGGGTTCAAACCACTGAACTTTGGGTTAGCAGCCACATGCCTTAACCACTACGCCACTACAGCTTCCACATATATATATGTGTGTGTGTGTGTGTGTGTGTACATATACATATAGATAGATAGATAGATAGATTATAGATATATGTATATATGTATGTATGTATGGGAGCTATGGTGGTGCTGTGCCTGAGGCATCTGACTAGTAACCAGAAGGTTGGTGGTTCAAACCGACCAGCTGCTCCATGAAAGGAAGAAGGCAATTTACTTCAGTAATGATTTGCTGCCTTGGAAACCCAATGGCGGAGGGGTGCTATGATCCAGAATGGACTTGATGGCAGTGGGTTTGTTTTGTTTGTTGGCTGGCTTACATATATATATATATAAAGACACACATTATATATATATATATATATACACACACACACACACACATATATATATAAAGGGAGAGAGAGAGAGGGAGGGGAGATTGATTTCTTTCAAGGAAATGGCTCACACAAACATACAAACATAGGGGTTGGCGAGTTCCAAATCTGTAGGTCAGGGTGCAAGCTGGAGATCCCTGCTGGTTCATGGCATTTCAAGGACTGATGAATCCAAACTCTGCAGGTCAGGCAGCAGGCAGGAAGCTCCTTCAGGCTTATGTGCCAGGGACCAAAATGCAGGTTCAGGAGAGAACATGCTTTGACAGAACATCCATTTATCACTGGAGGCAGGCTATACCCTCAAGGCAACTGCCCTTTCAACATTAGATCACATTGTGGAAGTTGAGTACATTATGGAAGAGAAACCAGTCCAGTATCTGCCAAACCACGGAGAACTGTAGCCTAGCCAAGTTGACACATAACATTCACCATCGCATCATCTAACTCTGTACTCTGGGTCCAAGAGCTTCAGCTCTCATTGTGTACTGTCTCTGCTCAAAATATTTCTGAAGATGCCTGTGCCTGCTGAATGAAGACCAATCTTGTTACAGCTATGGGCAGAGCTACACTTAACAAGGGCATTTGCTTTCTTTTCTTTTTTTTTTCCTTTTTGAAGATTCCACAATAGATTGGGCTGATGGGAATTATGTAAGAAGGACATATGAGCTGAACTTGACCCCCACCCCTCTTCTAGAAGATGCAGAGTGAGTATGGGGTAGGAGGTGGTAGTGAGAAAAGCATGGCTTACCTTCAGAAACCAGGCAAAGAAAGGCTGATGTTTTCAAGTTGTTTATTATTAGCCATCGAGTCAGTTCTGACTTAACTGCATGGTCAGGACAAAAACTGCATGGTCCTGAACCATCCTCACAATCACTGATAGGTTTTAGTCAATTGTCACAGCCATTATATCAATCTATCTCATTGAAGATCTTCCTCTTTTTCAGTGACCCTCTACTTTACCAAGCATGATGTAGTTTGCCAGAGACAAGTCCCTCCTGATAACATGCCCAAAGAATGGGAGATGAGGTCTCACCATCCTTGCTTTTAAGGATCATTCTGGCTGTATTTCTTCCGAGACAGATTTGTTTGTTCTTCTGGCAGTCCATCGTATATTAAGTATTCTTTGTTAACACCATAATTCAAAGGAATCAATTCTTCTTCAGTCTTCCTTATTCATTGTCCAGCTTTTGCATGTATATGAGGCAACCGAAAATACCTTGGGTTGGGTCAGGTGCACTTTAATCCTCAAAATGACAGCTTTGCTTTTTAGCACTTTCAAGAGATCTTTTGCAACAGATCTGCCCAATGCAATAAATATGTTGTCTGATTTCTTGACTGCTGCTTCCATGGACATTGATTGTGGTTCCAAGTAAAATGAAGTCCTTGACAACTTTAATCTTTTCTCCACTTGTAATGATGTTGCTTATTGGTCCAGTTGTAAGGATTTTTATTTTCTTTATGTTGAGATGTAATCCATACTAAAGGTCTTTGATATTCATCAGTTAAGTGCTTCAAGTCCTCTTCACTTTCAGCAAGCAATGTTGTGCCATCTGTATATTGCAAGTTGTTAATGAGTCTTCCTCCAATCCTGAATGCTGTGTTCTTCTTCACATAGTCCAGCTTCTTGGATTATTTGCTCAGCAGACAGACTGAATAGTATTGTGAAAAGATACAACCTTGATGCACACCTTTCCTGGTTTTAAACCATGCAGTATCCGCTTGTTCTATTTAAATATGAATGCCTTTTGGTTTATGTAAAATTATAATCAAGTTAGCCACCCTAAATCACCAAAAGCATGTTTCTTAGTAGTCTAGGGTCATCAGACAACAATGTTCCATCTCTCTTCTCTGCTAACAAGATATCTTGGAAGCATCTGAGTCTGAAAAGAGGAGCATGAAGGAGAGAACTCTAGACGTCCCACTCAGTACCTGAGGACCTTGACCCAATCAGCCCCATCCAGGGTTCAGGCAGGTCCAGTCACCCTCACCCAGGAGTCATGGTCCTGGGCGCAGCACATACCCTGCCCAGCATATATGTGGCATGACTCAGGCTGGCAGGCTGTAGGGATGGTCTAGGGATGAGGAAGGCTCCTTTGCTCATCTGGGCCTAGCATGGGCAAAGCTACAAAGTTATAAAAACATTAAACATTTAGGCATATGGTATGTGGATCAGCATTTGTACTCTTGTCTTATTGTTGTTAGTTGCCACCAAGTTGGTCCCTGACTCATGGTGGACCTATGCACAATGGAAAGAAACACCACCTGCTCCTGAACCATCCTCATGGTCCATTGCAGACAAGACCATTGTGATCTATAGGGTTTTCATTGGCCAATTTTCAGAAGTAGATCCCCAGGCCTTTCTTCCTAGTCCATTTTAGTCTGGAAACTGTTCAGTAACATAGCAACACGTAAGCCTCCAATGACAGATGGGTGGTGGCTGCACATTAAGGTGCATTGGCTGGGACTCAAAATTCTAGAAAGCAAAATTCCACTACTGAATTGTCAGGGCCTCACTCTTGCTCTAGATCCAGTAAATATTAGGGGCAGGCCTATCTCTAGAAATCATTTATGGAGCATTTTATTAAGTACCAGGCACTATGCTAAGCACACTACTTACATGAATCCTAACAAGATTCTATTAGGTAACAAGTACTGATATTACCCCAATTTAATTAAATTTGTTAAATAACTTTGCCCAAAGTCCTACTCCTGGTGAGTGGTGGAGCTGGAACTAGAGCCATCTTGCTCCTCTACCTAACCTACCTATGCATTCTACAGCTTCTCTGTTTGGCCTGATCACAATGTACATTTCCGTATGACTTGCCGCAATCTTCCCTCAAGTATGCTATATCAACTTTATAATATATATGTGACTTATGTTAGCAATTTTTTTTAAGTTTACACAGTAAATTAGGTTCCCATTTGACAATTTTTATATAAGTTGTTCAGTGATATCAGTAATTTTTTTTTCACAATGTATCAACATTCACTTTAATTGCATTCTGGTTGTTCCATTTCCAGTACTCTAGTTTTCCTGTCCCCCCAACTTCTCATCTTTGCTTTAGAGTAAATGTTGACCTTTTGATCTCATATAGATGGTTTTTTAGTAGAGTATCATACTTACAGGTAATATCCTTTATTTTGTGTGCCAATCTGTTATTTTGCTAAAAGGTGATCTCAGGAAATAGTTTTGGTTCAAGGCTTAGATTATCTTAGGACAACACTCTCAGGAAGTCCTCTGGTGTCAATTGGTTCAGTAAATCCAGACTTCTTAAGAATTTGAGTTCTGTTCCATGTTATTCTCCCCTTCTATCAGGGTCCATCTATTGTGGTCCTGATCAGAACACTCGACAGTGATAGATGGGTACCATCTAGATCTTCTGGTTTCAGGGTAGATGGGGCTGTGACTTGTGTAGCCTATTAGCCTCGTAGACCTGAGAATCTTGTTAAACTGCAGATTCTAGTATTATAAGTCTGGGAATCTGCATTTCTAACAAGCTCCCAAGCACTGGGGATACTTCAGGTCCACAGACCACACTTACAGTATCCAGGGTCTACATTATATCCATGACACCTTGCTGGCTAAGATACACACATTTCGCTACTTTTGTCTTTTGCTAATGTTCCTTCAACCCAGAATATCTTTCTGTCATATCATGGCCTATGAAAATCATAATTGTCTCTAGATATCCAAATTAAGATATTCATTATAAAATATCACATAAACCTCAGCCCACCACCACCATCATCAGCCTGAACTGATCTCTCCTGTCAATGTGCTTCCACTGTATTTAGCACCATTAATACAGCACTTATTAGTTTTGTTATACTAATTACTCCTTATTCACTGCACATACATCTTTTTACTTCTGTTGTTTTGAAAGTAACTTGAGGATTATTGTTGTGTTAGATGCCACTGGGTCAGTTCCAACTCATAGTGAACCTATGTATAATAGAACAAACCACTCTCCAGTCCTGCACCATCCTCACATCATTGCTATATTTAAGCCCATTGTTGCAGTCACTCTGTCAATCCATCTGATTGAGGGTCTTCCTCTTTTTCTCTGACCCTCTGCTTCTCTAGAGACTGGTCCTTCTTTTTTTTTTTTTTTTTT
>NW_006921622.1:14861446-14881057 GCF_000298275.1 Orycteropus afer afer
CCACGATTATCTTCTGTGTCTGTGTTAATTGGTTTCCCTTTTCTTTGTTGAAGAGGGTCTGTGCAATCCTTCTGCCTAGTCCGCCATCTTGCCGGAACTCCGAGACTGGTCCTTCTTGATATCATGTCCAAAGAATGTAAGATGAAGTCATGTCATCCTTGCTTCTAAGGAACATTGTAGTTTCACTTCTTGCAAGACAGATTTGTTTGTTCTTCTGGCAGTCCATGGTATAGATAATATTCCTTGCCAACATCATAACTCAAATCATCAATTCTTTTTCAGTCTTCTTTATTCATTGTCTAGCTTTTGCATGCAGATGAGGTAATGGAAAATACCATGGTTTGGGTCAGGTACACCTTAGTCCTCAAAAGTGGTATCATTGCTATTTAACACATTAAAGGTCTTTTGCAGCAGGTTTGCCCAATGTAATATGTGGTTTAATTTCTTGACTGCTGTTTTCATGGGTATTGATAGTGAATCCAAGTAAAATGAATTGTAATGACCATTTCAATCCATCTCATGGAAGGTTTCCCTCATTTTTGCTGACCTTCTACTTCACCATACAGGATGTCCTTTTCTAGCAATTGGTCTTTTCTAATGATGTGTCCAAAGTAAACAAGATGAAGTCTTGCCATTTTCGCTTCTAAGGAGTACTCTGGCAGAACTTCTTCCAAGACCCTCAGTGAGTCCCTGCTAAACGTTGACTGCATTGGATTTTCTTTTGTTATTTGTATGAGGGAGGGGGGTTGGTGTGTGAAAGAATAAATGACCACATTTATTCAAGAGCCAGACCAAGTACCCCATGTCTTAATTTTTATTCAAATTCTTTTTCCACTTTATTGATCTCTACTTCCCTTTATTTTACTCACATCAGTAATTACCTAGTTATTCATACAACTAAGGTTATCAGTATTTATAGAAGAAAGTTAGAATATTATTTCTTGGTTCTTTATGTTCATAATACAAACCACTGACTAAAATTCAAATGGGGTTTAGAAATAAAAGTCACCAACATCTTGGTAAAACTATATCACATAATATACTTAATATACATCAGTAATCTATAATGTAGTGTGGTTGTTACTCAAAACAACCAAGTTTAAAAATAAGTAATGGTTTCCAGATTAAATGTGAAGACATGAGAAAAAAGAAATAATATGATTATGATTAGCCAAAACAATTACTGGCTTTACCACTAACTCACTGGACATCTTGGCAAACTCACTTGATCTCCATTTCATTTATTTTATCTAGAAAATGGATATTTCCTGCTCACCCGCTTCTCAGAGCTAATTTAGGAGCAACCAAAATGCTAATATATGCAAACATTATGAAGAATATAACAGAATATGTGTAAAACCTTACTAATGATATCTTTCAGCATAATACACAAATAGGGGAGAAAAGCAATGTGTTTAGAAAATGAGAGATTTGGGGAGGGTCAAATAGCAAATGTTTCATCTACTGTTATTTTTTAGATTTGTACTCTTTGCTCAGAGTTCTCCATGTATCTAATGAGATGTGAGTACAAAGGTCAGAGAACAGGATACTTCTAGAGTCACCTTTCATTTTCCAGAATAAGAAAAGATAGTTTATTTGATGTAGGCACATTGATTGGCAGTGCAGCCTTGCAAATTCCTTTAGTATTAAGTCACGTCTTCAAAACTGGGTGGGGCGCTGAGTTATTAAATTTTTTCTTTTCCTCTGGAGGCCTGGGCTTGGAAGTAGCTAAAGACTACATGTGAAATGAGTTGGGTGGTCTTGAGGAAAAATCTGCGTAAACAGCATTGCTCATCTAAAAGTAGCACAAAACACTGCACATCTGTCTGTCCATATTATACAAACAGAATCTGGACTCCATTAATGTGCCCAAGGAATAAATTATTCCCTAATAAATGTTTTATAATCAATGAAAAGGAAGCTCTAGTACACCAAAGGAAATGAGACTCTGCTGTACCAATTTGCTGGCAGGAGCCTAGAAGACTAGTAGAGAAGTAAGTAGCAGCTGTGTCTGACTTAGAAAGATTGTGTCTTCTTAAAATATGGAGTTCCTGGATGATGCAAATGGTTAACAGTGCTAGGCTGCACACCAAAAGGTTGGAGGTTCAAGTCCACCCAGAAATGCTAAGAAGAAAGGCTGATAATCTACTTCCGAATCAGCCACTGGCAACTTTACAGAACACAGTTCTGCTCTGACACACATGGGGTCACCATGAGTTGGAATTAACTCAAGGGCACTGGTTTCTTTAAGTATGGAAAGTGTAGCATTCATTATAAGAGGCCACCATAGAGTACCTTATTCTAGATTGCCATATAAGGAATACAAAATTGTCTGGAGAAGGGGGACTTTGTTCTCAGTTTTTGTGGGATGATCTAAGGACAGTTACTTAATGAGATATTTAATGGAGGCTCTAGACCCAACAGCTTCTGTCCTCCAAATGTCAGTAACGTCTCTATGATATGGCCTAACAAAGACTAAGTAATAGGACACTTGGGCTGTCTGGTTTGGGGATACAGATATTGTTAGTGCATAAAACACATACTCTTCCCTCCCTCTGCCAAATATTTGTTGTTCTTGGCTGATGAGCATAGGGCTTTCGATTTTTTCAGAAGTAGATTGCCAGGGCTTTCTTCTGCGGTGCCTCTGTATGCACTCTAACTGCCAAGTGTTTAACTGTTTGCTTAACTGAGTAAATTTCTTTTAAGAAAGACTAAGATTTTGGCAACAAGTAAAGACCAGAAGTATAGCCAGAACTCTTCAGGCCTCAGGTGATAATGCTGAGCTGGCTTTTACCTCTGTAAAAAAAAAAAAAAACCTAGTACCAGGAGGACTGGAGCTTTGGGAACATCCTTGACACAGATGTTGGTATTCTCACAAAAAGCACCATTAGGGAAGGCTTCATTAATGATTCTACAAGAGGCTTCTCCGGCAGAAACCTGAACAGCAGGAACTGGGGTGGGGGTGAGAAGAGGATACAGCAGATGGTCTACGGTAACTGCAGCTGACAGACTGATTTGTGGACACATGTGAGGACCCATTTGGGGGCCCTCAGAAATAATTGGAATAAATTTTTGATTGGGGAGGTGGGAAAAGTTCAACTCACATTTAACATACTTTGGGCATACAGAATACCAATTCTGTATTTACCAACTGGCAATACCAAACGTTCAAACTATTAGAAAATAACATTTTGTTTAGAAATGTTTAGGTATTTTAAAAAATATTCTCTTCTTTGGATATGTGGAATCTATAGGTGATGCAAACAGTTCATGGACTTGGCTGCTAACTGAAAGGTTGCAGGTTTAAGTTCACCCAGAGATACCCCAGAAAAAAAGGTTTGGCAATCTGATTCTGAAAAATTAGCCTGTGAAAACAATATGGTGCACAGTTCTACTCTGAACACATGGGTCACCATGAATTGAAGTCAACTCAATAGCAACTGGTTTTGGTTTGATTATGTACAATTCATTTGCTGGTTTGTATATACTTAACTTAAAGGGGTTCATGAAACTCTTTTCTAATCTTATACCTCATTTTTTTATTAAAAAATAATTTGAGGGCAGTGATGTTTATTGTAGGTTTGAAATTTTATTATACTTTGTGTAAGGGCCTGTGACTTTTGTTTCTTGCAAATACAGAGCAGCAAAGACCCTTTCCTTTAAAAAACAAAACAAAACAAACACAAAGTACATGAAATAGCAGTTTTCAAGACACTGAATATCAAGCAATAAAGGATGGTGATATCTAAGGGAGGAGACCCAAAACAAGTGAGCCCTGTGATTGCCTCAGCATCCTGCCTTGGTAGACTTTTCAGGCCACCCACAGTGAAGAAGATATCTAGCAGAGCACAAAGGAGTCCCTGAGAGGAGAGGATGGAGCTACAAAGAGGGGGGACCAAGGAGGCTAGACATTTCAGGACAGAGTTCTGGAGAGAAGATATCTGCACAGAAAGAGAATTCAGCAGATTACTATGCATGTGAGGAAACTATCTGAGGCTAGGAAAAGAGCTGTCGAAAGGATTACAGAGAATAGTGCTCAGAACACAAAGGGCCCAGAGCAGTACAGCTGCTATCGGCCAGAATGGGAACTTTCATGATTTAAGGAGTATTGCATAGGATACTCAGCAAATGCTTGCCTCAGTGGTGAAGAATAAGTAGTCCAAACATTGCTCTGAACCCACTTAACAATCATAAAAGCATCAAACTGCGTTCAGGTAACTTAACTGAATCCTAAAATAAGGCTCAAGAATATTATAGGAATAAAATAAGGTCCACCACACAATAAGGTAAAACTCAAAATGTTTGACATCTAACTAAATATTACCAGCCAAACAAAGAGGCAGGAAAATGAGAATAACCCAGCAATTGAAACTGACCCAACATTAACACAGATGTTAGAATTAGAAGGCAAGGACAGTGGAACAGTTGTTAGAAATGCATTCCATATGATAAAAAAAAGAAGAGACAAGGAAGATACACACACACACACACACACACATTTATATATATACCCTATGATATGGAACTTTTAAACATGAAAAATAAAATGTCTGAGATGAAAAATATACTGGTGTGGCAGGCAGAATTCTAGGATACTCTCCAAAAGTCTGACCCCCTAGTATGACCTATATGATCCCCTTCCCTTGAACGTGTGGCAGACTGTGAATATGATGGCATAACACTTCTGTGATTCTTACCTTACATGGCAGAAGAGATTTTTCAGATAGAATTAAGGCCCCAAATCAGTTGGTTTTGAACTAATCAAAACGGAGATTATCCAGGTGGGCCTAATAATTCAGGGGAGTCTTTGAAAGAAACAAGCAGCAACAGCCAACACTCTCCAGCTGGCTTTTGGAAGGAACAAACTCCCATAGTTTGGAGATAGCCACGTGGCAGGGAATGGCAGGGAGTACCTAGGAGATGAGACCAGCCCCTGGTTGGCAGAAAGAAAGTGTGGACTTTAGTCTTACCACCTCAAGGAAATGGATTCTGCCAACAACCTGAAGGATCTTGGAAGTGGATATTTCCCTAATTAGGGACATGATACAGCTAGTTAACAACCTTGGTTTCAGCCTTGTGAGATTCTGAGCAGATGACCCAGTTATGCCAGGCTCCTGATCCTGAAAACTATGAGGTAATAATATATGTTGCTTTAAGATACTAAATTCATGGTAATTTATTATGCAGTAATAGGAAAAGATACAATTGGATTGGATTAATGGCACATTCGATGCTGCTGAACAAATGATTAGTAAACTTGATGACAGCAAAAAAAGTATCTAAAGAGACAAAAAGCATTTTTTTTTTAAATAAAGATCATCAGTGAGCTGTGGGACAACCTTAAGATGTGAGCTAATGGACATTTAATTTGAGTTCGTGAAAAAGGGAAATGGTGAAGAAAAATATTTGAAGAAATAATGGCTGGAAAATTTCCAAATTTGATGAAAAGTAGGAACCCATTGATGCAAGAAGCTCAACAAAACCCAAATACAAGTAACATGAAGAAAACAACAGCAAAGCACAAAAATAATTAAAGTGAATTTCTGGTTAGAAACAATGCAAGTGAGAAGATAATGGAAAAACAAATTAGAAGTACTGAAGAAAGGTCAATCTAGAATTCTTTAGCTAGCAAAATATCATTCAAAACTGAAAGTGAAATAAAGGCAGTTTCATCTGTACAGAACATGAAATTATCACCAGCAGACCTAACACTACAAAATATGTCAAAAGAAGAACTGATACCAGAAGGAAATAGAACAGTACCAGAAATGGTAACTACATGAGTATATATAAAAGATTTTTTCTTAATACTTAAATTTAAAAATTAAACTTTAAATATTAGAATTGTCTTAGAGTTACAGAAAAGTTGCAACATCAGTACAAAGAGTTCCTGTATACCTCTCACCCAGTTTCTCCTGTGGTTAGTATCTTACATGATTATAGTAGAATTGTCACAAGGAACCAACATTGATGCATTACTATTAACTAAGCTCCTCAATTTATTCAGATTTTCATTAATGTCCTTTTTCTGTTCCAGGATCCCATGCAGGACACCACACTACATTTAATCATCATGTCTCCTTAGCCTCCTTGGCCTCCTCTGGTTTGTAACAGTTTCTTAGACTTCTCTTGTTTTTGATGACTTTGACAGTTTTGAGGAGTGCTGGCCAGGTCTTTTGTAGAATGTCCCTCAATTTAGGTTTCTCTGATATTTTTCTCATGGTTAGATTGGAGCTATGGGATTTTGGGAAAATCATCATGGTAGTAAAGTGCCATTCTCATTACATCATACTAAATATACATGCTATATCGCTGGTGATGTCAACCTTGATCACCCAACGAAGCTAGCATTTGCCAAGTTTCTCCACTGTAAAATTGCTCTTCCCCAGTCCTCTTTCCTTACTGTGCTCTTTGGAAGCAAGTCACTAAGCACAGAACACACTCAAGGGGTGGGAAACTAAGCTTCACTTCCTCAGGGAGAGGACTATCTACATAAATTATGTGGAATTCTTGGAATCCTTATTTGTGCAAATAGGAACGTGCAAAAAGGAATGAACTGAATAGTAACTACATGAGTATATATAAATCACTTTATTATTTAAATCTCTTTCAAAGAAAATTATTTAAACAAAATTAGTAACACGTGCTGTGGTATTTATAAGTAAAATGTTGTAACAGCAACAACATAAAGTCCAGGAGGAGAGAAATGGAACTGTATTATTATTATCATTTTACTAAATAATCTATTTTATTTTTGTTGTGGAAAATATACACAGAACATAAACCAATTCAACAACTTTACATGTACAATTCAGTGACATTGATTTCATTCTTCAAGTTGTATAATCATTCTCACTCTCCTTTTCTGAATTGTTCTTCCCCCATTAACATAAACTCACTGGCCCCGGTGCTTCTTATCTAACCTTTTGAATTGCTACTGTCAGTTTGATCCCATATAGATAGTTCTTTAAAAGAGCATAGTGCTAAAGGCAGACATTCTTTGCAAATAAAGCCAAAATACTGTTTGGTTTAAGGAGCCTTGGCGGTGCAGCAGTTAAGAGGTTGGCTGTTAACCAAAAGGCTGGTGGTTTGAGTCCGCCAGCCTCTCTGTGGGAGAGAAAACTGTGGCAGTCTGCTTCTGTAAAGATTTACAGCTTTAAAAACCCTGTCAGGCAGTTTGACTCTGTCCTATAAGGTCACTATGAGTCGGCATCAACTCAGCAGCAATAGATTTCATTTTGAGTTTATTATTTGGTTTCAAAGAAGACCTAAGGAGATATTTTTGGTTTAAGGCTTAATATTTAAATACTATCTCCAAGCAATAGTTTTGGGAGTTCATTTAGCCTCAATGGTGTACAAAATCTGGATTCCATGAGATTTGGAATTCTAAGGAAAGCTATTAAGGATCTTACACTACAAGTAAAATGGTATAATAGCACTTCAAAGTAGACTGTTAAGTTAAAGATATTTCTATAAACCCTAAAGCAACTACTTAATTAATAAAACCAGGTTAGAGCTAGTAAACAAAAAAAAAAAAGAGAGATAAAACAGCATCATAAAAAATAAACAATACAGAAGAAGGCAGAAAACAGGAAAAAGTGGGGAGAGAACACATGGGACAATTAGAAAACAAGTAGCAAAATTAAAGAATTGAACTTAACTGTATCAATAAGTGTAAATATATTAAATATAAATGGTCTTAACATTGCAAGTAAAAGGCCAACATTGTCAGGTCAGATGAAAATAGCACCACTCAAATATATGCCGCCTTCAAGACACCAAATTTGCATATTAAAAAACAAATTGGTTAAAAGCAAAAGAAAAATGTGTAGCATCATTTATTCACTAGAGAAATGGTGGCACAATGGTTAAGTGTTTGGTTGCTAACCAAAAGGTCAACAGTTCGAACCTACCAGCGGCTCCACAGAAGGAAAAACCTGGTGATTTATTACCATGAAGTTAACAGCCTAGGAAACCCTGTGGGGCAGTTCTACTCTGTCCTATAGGGTCGCTATGGGTTGGAATGGACTTACCTCTGAATGTCTTGAATTAAAGAACAAACCAAGTGTTGATGAGGATACAGAGGAACTGGAACTCTGGTTACACAATTGGTGGGGTTATAAAGTGGTATAGCCACTTTGGAAAATAGTTGAGAAGTTTCTTAAAAAGTTATACATATACCTGCTATAGAATCCATCCATTCAGTCCTAGGCATTTACCCAAGAGGAAAGAAAGTCTATGTCCATACAAATACCTGCTCACGAATGTTCACAGGAGCTGTATCTGTAATACACAAAAGCTGGAAATAACTCACATGTCCATCAACAGGTTCCAAGTGGGTGGACTCAGAGGAGAGTGCTGAGTGCTGTTGTTGTTGTTATTTGCCGTGGAGTCGGCCCCGACTCATAGCGACCCCTCCTTGGGTTTCCGAGGCAGTATCACTACGGAAGTAGGATTGCCCAACCTTCCTTCCGAATGGAAATACCTCTTACTGGTAACTGAATGAATGAAACCCAACAAAGAACTCAGCCAAGTGTCTGTGCCCACAGGTGCCTTTAACAGTGCTTGTTGATTGGCCATTTTTAAATAGGATTTTACATTAGGTTTACATATTTGAAAATGTGAAGGAAAAAAAAACTTCAGTTTTTTTTTTAAATAAACATTTGACTTATATTAAATAATTTATACTCTACTGAGCTCTGGTGGCACAGTGCCTAAGGCATTTGACTGCTAACCAGAAGGCTGGGGTTCAAACCCACCAGCCACTCCTCAGAAGGTTGGGCAATCCACTTCTGTAGTGATACCACCTTGGTAACCCAAGGAGGGGTTGTTATGAGTCGGATCTGACTCGATGGCAGTGAGTTTGGTTTTTTTTTTGGTAGTCAGAAGTTTTAGGAACTTGCTCTAAGTCCCCTAAACCCCATTTCCACCATGGAGACCTATAGACTTTAATGGAAAGCCTCAAACTTCTTTCAGATGTGTCTATTAAACCCAATTCAAGTCATCAGTTTTCCTATTCAATTGCTTCTTATGTAAAACTTCTAGCCTCCTTCGTTTTACTCACCACCATCTGTTGCTTCTGCATGTTCACCCCTGATTCTCATCTGCTAAGATTGGCTATGCACTATTATTTTTGCCCCTACAGTCAAAATGAATCATCTCCCATTTATCTTATGATAAAATGCCACAGGGACCAATTAGGTGATGTATCTGTGGTTCTGTGCTCACTTGCCTCTTAAGCACACCTAACTCAACAATTGGTTTTATAACAAATTGTTGGTTCATATAAATGTACTAGCTCACAAGTGAAAAGGCCTGTAATCTTTCAGGAGGCAAGTGGAGAGGAAAGCAGCATGCTTCACTAGGGAACTGACATTTCAGATTCTATGAAAGCATTAGTACTTCCTGGAGTATTAAAGACCTAAAAGCAAGTGTTTGTTTTGTTTTGTTTTTTTACCACTGGCAGACATGGGTACATGTTAGGATGCATAAATAATTCTCAAACATGCCACAGAGAAAGCTTTATTTTCATAAATCTAGTTTGTATTTGGAGTCCCCGAGTGGTGCCTTGCTGGAGGTTTGAATCCACCCAGAGGCACCTCGGAAGAAAGGTCTGGTGATCTACTTCCAAAAACCAGCCACTGAGAACTCAATGGAGTTCTAATCTGACACCCATAAGGCTGCTATTAGTTGGATTAAACTTGAAGGCAACTGGTTTGGTTTTACTTTGTATTTGGCTAAATTGGACAGAGAAAAGGAGTTTCCAAATTCTCTTAAAACTCTGAGATTCAGCTATCAACAGATAATGAGACCCAGCCAAACTTTGATCATATAGTATTGATCTTTGTAAGGCACATTTAACAACTAGGAAAATGGAAGTAGCACATCCTATTTCTCTCTCCTATTTTGAGAGGGAAAACCCTTGAAATTCAAAGGCAATTCAAAAGGAAAGTTTCAAAATGGAAAAAAAAAAAAAGTTTTTATATGTCCATCTGTTAACAATTAGATGCCCATATATGTTAATAAAGTTTTTTTTTGTTTGTTTGTTTGTTTTTTTTAAACACCAGTTCTTTTCCTTTTCTTGTAATTAGGAGAATATGTTTCATTCACTTAAAATAACAATACCGAAAACCAAAACCAAACTCACTGCCGTAGAGTCAGACCCCACTCATAGTGACCCCTCCTTGGGTTTCCAAGGCGATATCACTATGGAAGTAGATTGCCCAACCCTCCTTCCGAGGAGTGGCTGGTGGGTTTGAACCTCCAGGCTTCTGGTTAGCAGTCAAATACCTTAGGCACTATGCCACCAGAGTGATGTTGAGTTTAACTTTATCTCATTTTCTAGATGAGAAAATGGAATCTTAATTAAGTAACTTACCCAAATATTTAGGAAGTAGCAGAGCCTTAATGTAAACCCAGGCCCATCCATAACAAAGTACTGACATCTGACCATTATATTTAACTTCAGGACAATGATACCAAACAATACGAATCAGTTTGGCATGCTGGTGATAGCAGTGCTCAAAAATGAGGACCTACCTTATCATGTCTATTGGAAATGTTACGAAGTCCTGACACACAAAAGAAAAATCAAACCAAACTCACCGCCTTTGACTCAATTCCAAATCAAGGTGACCCTCATTGGGTTCCCAAGCTGTAAATCTTTATGGAAGTAGACAGCCTCATCTTCTGCAGAACCACTGATGGGTTCGAACCACCGACCTTTTGGTAGCAGCCAAATGCCTTAACCACTATAGGTCAAGAGAGAAGAGGTGCAATAAGTGCTCGCCTCTTGATAACATGACTCTAGCCCTCAAAGGAAGTATTAAAATAGGGCATCTTTCCTGGCCCTTTGTCCATTGGAAGTGCTGCTAAGTTATAAGTCATGCTTTTGGGTCTCTGCCTTTGTGGACACTGATTGCTTGGTCATCACCCAAAGTGTCTGAGCAGGATATAAGCTGGGTTTTGCTCTGTCATGACCATGTGTAGTGGGAGTGCAGTCGTTTCTTTTTCCACTTAATGTGTTTCAAGGCTCAGTGAAAGCACCATAGAGCCAGTTGAGGGCTATAGATAAGGCAAAAAGAGAGCAAGACACTAGGTTCCCACTTTCCTTTTCTGAACACAGCTCCACTTTTGAGGTTTTATATAAGGTATTATTTTAAAAGTTTCAATCTGAAAAAAGTTTGCAAAGCACAGCCTACTGGAAGACATCATCGTATAGTGGTTAAGATAATGGTTTGGGAGCTTGACAATATAGGTTCAAGTTCTAACTCCACCACTCATGGTCTGTGTGGCCTTGGGCAAATCAATCAACCCTTGTGAGCCTCAAGTTCTTTAAATGTAAAATGCAGCCTGGCTCAGAGTAGCCATAAGAAAATGATAACTATTAGCACTATAGCTAGTAAATTAGGGAGTGATGAGCTAGAGAAAAAGCAGGTAAAAATTCAGACAAATAGAGAAAAGCCTAGAGATTGTTGAAAGAAGTGGGGCTTGGCTCCCCAGACAGGTTTGAAGTAAAGAAATGAGTTTACCTGTTTTACCAAGCAATATCTTATAAAATCATAAAACCGGTTGATATCTTAGCAAAAATTCTATCCCTCTGTTGTTATACATTTGGCAACTGAGGTCCAAGGATGTTGTAACTTGTAACAAGTTTATATTAGAAACCTACACTTGCCTGCTAACCAGACGGCTGGTGGTTCAAACCCACCAGCCACTCCTCGGAAGGAAGGTTGGGCAATCCTACTTCCGTAGTGATACTGCCTCGGAAACCCAAGGAGGGGTCGCTATGAGTCGGGGCCGACTTGACGGCACACAACAACAACAACAACATCCTATAAATCATTCTGTTTCTATATCCTTGCAGATTTGTTCTTTCTTCTGAAAATATCTAAACTTTCTTATTCAAATAAATAATTTTCCATGCTTCAATGTATATGGGGAGTGGTGCAGGGGAGGGCTGGTATGAGCTCAGAAAAGAGGTATAGTACTGAATAGAAGTGAAAGAAAACCTAAGAGGCACAGAGTTGAGGCTGGCTATAATGGGTTGGGGTGTGTGTGTGTGTACACACATACATATGAATATATGGACTATGATTTATTGAAAAAATCGAGACTGATTAAAAAATGAAAATCAATATATCTGAATGCAATCTTTTTAAACCAACTAAATCAATTCTACTCTACTAAATTAATAATGGTACATTAGTACAGACCCTACTATACCCCAAATTTTTTCACATAATTTTCAGACAACTAGAAGCTATGTCAACACGTAGTTAATCTAAAAATAAAAATACCCCCATTTCTTTCTTTTTCTTCACTGGAAAATCAGTCAACTCTTTGGCTACAGCACACTCCTATCACATGCATACATGAGGGATTTTGGTACCAGAAACACAGGGACACGGAAGTCAACTATACCTATTTTAACAGCTGCTTCCCCAAGCCTTTAATTACAATCCTAGAGTTCACGAAATTCAACTTCTGACAACGTAATGCTAGTTTTAGTTTGTTCCTAATGGGAGGGGAGGAAAAAAAAAATGAGCACAAATGTATAATTAGGAATCACTACAGAGGAAAGAGAGAAACTGTATCCTTCAGTTGGCTATGAGGTGCACTGCACAGTCATACATTGCAAACTCTTCAAAAAAGGGTGACGTGGAAGAAAACTGAGAAGTGCCACTGTGAAGTCCAAGATCATTCCAATGCCAATAAAAATGACACTTATTGTGAATATATTAAAACACGTGAGAGCAACCTAAGTCAGAAGAAAACTTCCCTATGTCTCCTTCAGTCACTAAATGTAAACTTAACAAAATAAAACAAAAACACTCCTGCTGCCTGCTATCATTTCTTAGGAAGTTTGCTTGATGCTTTCTCTTTCCCTTTCCCCAGAATGAAGAAAGTTTGATTAAAAGTATGCAATGTAATGTTTTGCATAACCCTTTTCTGGCAGGAAACTCTGTTAGCACTTTGATAGAATGAGTCTGTCAGAAATTGAGACGTTGAGTGGAATGATAAGAGTGCCACTGTTATGATGCTCCTTAACATGATGTAAATCCAGAGCTTCTTTACAAGAATGACTCCTTTTTTCCCAGTAAGTGCAAACTAAAAAACAAACAAACAAAAGCCTGATGAGTTAACGCTTCTTGCCTATAAAACTGAGCAAGTTGTTAAAGAAATAAAATGACAATATCCAGAGTTGGTGATAACAATAAAAAAAGAAAAAAAGACAATTTTATAAATTGCTATTGGAAAGATCCATTATATATAACTGTTTGAGAGGACAATCTAGCAATAACGTATCAAAAGATTTAAAAGGGTACATGGTTTTAGGATCAAGCTTAATGAAATAATCAGAAATGTCAAATATTTTATGATTAAGAATATCTGTTGTTGTCATTAGATGCCATCAAGTTGGTTCCGACTCATAGTCATCCTATGCGTAACAGAATGAAACACTACTAGTCCTGCACCATCCTCACAATTGTTATGCTCCAGCCCACTGTTGCAGACACTGTATCCATCCATCTCGTTGAGGGTTTTCCTCTTTTTTGCTGACCTTCTACTTTACCAGGTCCTTCTCTAGGGACTGGTCCCTCCTGACAACATGTCCAAAGTATGTGAGATGAAGACTCACCAGCCTCACTTCTAAGAAGCATTCCAGCTATACTTTTTCCAAGATAGATTTGTATGCTCTTCTGGCAGTCCACGGTATATTCAATATTCTTTGACAACACCATAATTCAAATGCATCAATTCTTCTTCAGTCTTCCTTATTCACTGTCCAGGTTTCACATACATCTGAGTCTTTTGAAAATACCATGGCTTGGGTCAGGCACACCTTAGTCTTGAAACTGATATCTTTGCTCTTTAACACGTTATTTATTTAAATTTTATTGTGCTTTGGGTGCAAATTTACAGAGCAAAATTTGTTTTACATTCAACAGTTCGCATGCATTTGATTTCACACCCTGATTACCATTCCCAACCATAACAAACTCTCCTTCCCTTCTGTCCTGTGATTATCCCTGTGCCCTTCTTAACTATGCACTCCTGTCTGTCCAGCTTTCCCTCTAAGTGAATGCTCTTTACACTTTAAAGAGGTCTTTTGCAACAGATTTTCCTTATGCAACACATCATTTGATTTCATAACTACTGCTTCCAAGGGCATTGATTGTGGATACAAGTAAAATGAAATCCTTAACAACTTCAGTATTTTCTCCATTTATCATGATGTTGCTTATTGGTCCAGTTGTGAGGATTTCTGTTTTCTGAAAGCTGTAGTCTTTGATTTTCATCTGTAAGTGCCTCAATTCCTCTTCACTTTGTGCAAGAAAAGATGTCTATCACGGTGTTATTTATGATCCAGGAAGACTTAACAATCTAAATGTCCAACAACACTTGATCACTTGAAAGGTCTGCAATACATGAGTATGATGGGATGATTACCAGCCATGAAAGGGGATATTGTAAAGTATCCTTTTAAATATGTGTCCAACTCAGAATTTTCTCAAGTGTAAAGTGATAGGAACCCAATATGAACTAATTTAAACAAAAAAGGTGATTGAAAAGATATTGAGGTAGTTTGCAGATTTCCAAGGAAAGCTGAACAACCAAGCTTAGGAAGATATGATCCAAGGCAGTCTGATTGACAATGACTCTAACAGAACCAGGGACTTGAACATCCTCAGGACTCTTTCTCTTGTCTCTGCTTCTACTCCATCTCTAGATCACATCCTCAGAACCTCACCACCCAAGAGAAAAGGGTTTCACCCACCTAACTCCAGTGTGAACAGTTCCAAGAAAGACTTGATAGGTCTGGCATGGATCACATGTCTATCTCTTGGACCAATCACTGTAGCCAGGTACACATGAGTTGTAATGATTAGCCTTCCTTGTGTCAGATCCCAAATCTGATGGAATTGAGTGGATTTGATTCATAGTGTCCCTGTAGGACAGAGTAGAAGTACCCTACAGCAATTCCAAAGCTATAATCTTTATGGAAGCAGACTGCCACATCTTTCTCCCACAGAATAAGACATGAACTACCAACGTTTGGGTAGTCAAGTACTTAACAATTGTGCCACAAGGGCTCTTTCTGTGTCAGATATCTACCCTTAAATCCATGGCTGGGATCAAGGAGGCAATTTGAAGCCCCTGGTAGAAAAATGGAGTGAATAGGATAACATAATCACAGGATAATTACTGGGACCTGAGTAGCCACTCCAATGTGAGTCTCCCACAAGTTGAGATGATATTCTTTGTCAATGTTGTTTTTCCATAATAGCCAGGGTCAAGACTTTTGAGGTTAAAGAGCAACTCTATCTTACTTTATTATAAGTAAAGGGATTCTTCTGTGACTATATGGTTGGAAAGTGCTCTGGAATGAAGGACACTGGACACTGAATAGGGTATCCTTTCAATAGGGGTTACACTAATGGAGCTAGGCATGACAATCCTCAGCCACATTTTTTTTGTGTGGGACCAGATAGAATGAACCACTACCACCAACAAAAGACTACATAGCCTCCACAAAACTCACTGGGTAAAAACTGGTTCTGGGAAGCAATAATATACCTACTACATAGAAATCTAGCAGAACACTTCTAAAACATACTGATTTCTAGCTAACTAGAAACTGGATGACATACTCTGCATGCTATCCTTACAGATACCATATTTGACCCATAGACCTGAGAGAGGAGAAAGAGATAAAACATGACTTTTTAAAACCCAAGCTTTCAAGACAATAGAAACAAATAACTTTGACAAATGATGGTCATTTTAAATGTGTTATTCCAACAGTGAAATGCTCTAATTTAGTTAGGGAATAGCTACCAAAGCTGCAGGAAGTATTTCAAATAAACAATAATGCTACTTTTATGTTTTTTTTTCCTATTATACAGACATGGATACCTGTGGACTCTCATCTACTGGTATCGGGGGATTTAGGGACTTAAGAAGAAGACGGATTGGAAATGAACTTACAGATCTTACTTAGGAAGAGAGTAGTAGCTACGTAGAGGCTGCTAGTTGGTGAAGGGTTGAAAATTCATTGAAAACAAAGCAAAACTTTAGCCATTCCATACTGCCTACGAATGGGCAGAATTTCACAGCTTGCCTAATTTAATGAAGCAAATTAATTCTCATTTACGAAAACCACACTTCTTATTTTACGCCATTTTCCATATCACTAGGGTGAAAGAACTTAAATATTTGCCTTGTGAAAACCTAAACAATATTGAGGAGACGTGAGAAGCAGAGCATTGCCCTGGTGTTGATCCAGAGTCTCTTTAAGGCTTCGGCATGTAGTTTATATTTTGTTGTAGGTATAAGCTCAAAGTGGAATGGAAGTCAAAACACCAGAAACTCTGAAGCTGTGGCTCTGTAGCTGACTCTTCCATAAGCTTAGGTAACTCAGTATTTTCACAACTAATTCTTTCCCATCAATTTCTAAAGCTCCATAGAAGTTGTTCTCGCACTCTGTCAAATTTACAGAAAGGCCACACCTCAGACCCTTCAAGAATCTTGAAGAGAGAGAGACAGAAAAGGAATGTGTTAACTAATTTTGTGAAAGAGTAACCAGGTGGGGGGAGGAAAGACCTCTTTGGTAAACATTAAATTAAAAAAAAAAAAAAAAAAAAAAAATCAACTGTTTCTCCTACAAGCCAAATCAACAAATCTACATAGCATTACTTGCAAACCAGTGAGGTTAGGTTTTTGTTGCTAAATATTGTAGATGTTTATTTTTAGATTTTAAAAATAAATAACTAGGATAAGTGCTGTTTACCAAGAGTCAGGATGAACATTTTAAATAAATAAAATCCATGCCTAAAAATTGTATTTAAAAAGGAAGAATCCTGTTTCCTCCATGTGTCTCTACGAAAGGAGATTATTTCATGGCAACCTGTCATTCACAGGTGTTTGAAATGAGAGTTTGAAATTTTGGATCTGAAAGCTGAATCTCAAACTATCAAAGCACAAAGTAATTATAACCCAGAAACCATACTCTTACACTGGAAAGGTGCCTAGTCTTCTGAAATTCTTCTGAATCCTATGTTTCCCACATCATCATATAATTTAATAGAAAATTTTATCTTGGTTCCTTTATGAACGTGCAGTTGATCACAAGGTCACAACAAAAATCCCTCCGTTGCTCAAGTGGTCTTGTTCCTTGAATAGCAGAGCAGGGTAACATCAAGTCAGTAAGAAAAAAGGAACCTGCTACTATGTAAGAAAGAAACTAAGAGAGCATTTCTTTGGTAGCATGATGTCAGCAACTAGAAGAATAAGGGAAATCAGTATGGGTAATAGCATGCCCATGTTGTAATCATACAATAAAAACAGAAGTTATAGATGGAAAGTTGCTTTTAATAAGAAATTACTATCATGACCTAACTTCACTACTATATACTCAAATGCATTTAAAAGGCTGAAACGTAACTTCCAGTTGCATGGTGTTGATTCTGACTTACAGTGACCCCATGCATGTCAGAGTAGAACTCCATAGGGTTTTCAATGGCTGATTTTTCAAAAGCAGATTGCCAGACTGATGCTGATGGCCCACTACTGTTGTTTGCCAGTTTATCTGTATCTGTTTCATGGCCATAGACTGCAACCTTAACTAAAGACGATCATCTAAAAAGGTATGTTCCTGCCACTGGGACCTAAGAGCAGGAATGAACTGAACTCTAGCAACTGTCAAGTTCTGTCCTTTTATAGATGAGACACCCAGTTGATTTCTGGCCAAAACCTCATAGTTGATTAGGTCACATCAGACCAGGCATAGCATATATTGTTGTTGTTATGTGACGTCAAGTATATAGTTCTCACAAATTCCAGTCCAGTACAACTTCCTCTGTTACAGAATCTAGTTCTCATAAATTCCAGCTCAATGCAGGCTGCCTCCCTTAGCAACCATGTTTCTGGAAAGCCTCAGGGGAAGTTTACTTTCCTATTTTTCCCCCCCTACACTTATTCCAAAGACAGTGACACTGAGTCTAGAGAGCTTACTCCTTTCACCACATAGTGACATATTAATAGTAAACAGATACTGAGAATAAAAGTAAGCAAAACTTAATATAACAAGTTTAATATTAGATTACTTTCTTCCTCATTGTTTTGGTACTCTGCCGTAATTGATGGTTTAGCAATTCATTCATTATTCTTTCAACGAATATCAGCGATTTTAACAAGCCCATAGAAGACAGAGCAGATTATTCAACACAATTCCCCATTACAATTAGAATAATAATGCACAGGGAATGTTATGAGGAAAAGATGAATGGACCATATTCATATGCTAAGTATTTATTGAGCATCCCCTTTAAGTTCATAGCAAACCCCACTGGGTTTCCAAGGCTGTAAATCTTTATGGAAGTAGATTGCCCCATCTTCCTTCCACTGAGTAGCTGGTGGGTTTGAACCATCAACCTCTGGTTAGCAGCCAAATGCCTTAGGCACTGCACCACCGAAGCTCCTTTAAATAGTTGGTAGTGTTCTTTTTTTGTTAATTGGGTGATGATTTCAAGAGTGCATTCACTTGGTAAAAACTTCATTGGGCTGTATTACAACTTGGGTACTTTTCACTATGTATGTTACACTTCAATTAAAAGTTTTTAAAAGATACGAAAAAGAGGAAGCAATTAATAGACAAAATCCTAGTTCTCAAGGTGCTTATATTTTAATACCATCATTATATCAGGATTACAGAAAAAGAAGTTCCTTTCATTTCCCAAAGGAGAGCACTGAAGCATAAAAAGGTCTGATGGCTGGTACCTAAGGTTCATCTTCTTAATAGCCTACTAGAAATCTCCAACCGGGTGTTCCATGGTCCTTCAAAGTCAGTGTGTACAAAGTGACCCACCATGTTCCCTGCTGAACTGTTTCTTCCTCCTGTAGTCCTTATTTCAGTAATGGCACATTATCTATCCATTGCCCAAGCCAGAAACCACGACGAGTCAGAGCCAGGACTAGGTAGGCCTTGGTGTTCCTCGTTTAGTATTTTTCCATATTATGCTTCCTGATTTCATAAGTATGGCATTATGTTTGAGAAGCCATCTTTGAAGAGACACACTGAGAAAAATATTCTATTTTATTTTTTCAGGGACTTGTATTGGTCTTTCTAAATTGTAAACTGAAATGTTCAATCTTTTGATTTAAAATTTTGATTTGAATATAAAATTCCAAATTTAATGGATTTATTTTATTTCAATGAAGTTTATTTGATAGGTACAAATGGGATTGTCTCAGTGTCCAAGTGGACTATAATATTATGCCACTGAGGTTATCTTTCATTTTCATCTGAGACATTTTTTTCTTTCATATTTGCGAGTCCGAGATTCTCCTATCATTCCTGAAGTTGACAAAAACTAGTAAGTAGGAAATACTAACTTTTGTGAAATAGGTCACAATATTATATATCATCATTGAGCTCTCTCTCCCCAAAGAAGTTTTCACAGACAATCATTCCTTTACATCAAGGGTGAAATGGTAGAAAAGGACTCTTTTAAGGCTTTGAGGGAACTGTGAAAGCATGTTGGAGGGGACCATACCAGCCATTTACATAGAACAACTGGGATACTTCAGGTCCATGGATATGGTGCT
>NW_006921622.1:14881527-14883520 GCF_000298275.1 Orycteropus afer afer
GCTATGAGTCAGAATTACTCAATGGCAGTGAATTTGGTTTTTTTTTGGTTTGAACCATCCCAAGTATCTACAAATAACTAAATTATAATTCATAGAGATTTCACTCGCACTTGATTTTTGCCTATGCTAGTGATTGTCTTTTATATAGGTTCCTCCTCACCTACTCCTTATGTGTATATTATCAAAATTCTAACCTCTACTTTCAACTCAAGTTCATATTCTCTGGTTAAGCTCATCCATAGTATCAACTCCCGTGGACATGCTAATAGCTCCCTGTTTTTTTTTTTTTTTCCACAATCTGTTGCCAAGATAGCTCTACAGGACCAAGGTTCATCTTCTTAATAGCCTACTAGAAATCTCCATGTGGGTGGCCCATGGTATTGCAAAGTCAGTATGTACAAAGTTACCCACCATTTTTCCTGCTGAACTGTTCCTTCCTCTTGTAGTCCTTATCTAAGTAATGGCACATTATCCATCAGTTACGCAAGCCAGAAATCATGAGTCATAAAATTTTGTTCTCTTCCCTTTACAAAGATATTCCATCAGTTATCTATTAATATAATCACCTAGAGGAACCAGTGATTATTGAAACCTATTACATAACATTCTGAGAAGTGAAAGTCCATGTAAATTACATATGTGGCCTGAGTAGTAAATATTCAGTGAATTACTACTCAATGAATTATTGTTGTTGTTGTAGTTATATGCCGTCGAGTCGGCCCCGACTCATAGCGACCCCTCCTTGGGTTTCCGAGGCAGTATCACTATGGAAGTAGGATTGCCCAACCTTCCTTCCGAGGAGTAGCTGGTGGGTTTGAACTGCCAGCCGTCTGGTTAGCAGTCAAGTGCCTTAGGCACTATGCTACCAGAGCTTCCCAATGAATTATTAGTCCTAGTATTATTATCATTACTACTATAGCTGCTTTGCAATAGGAAGGGAGGAAGGAAGAGAGGGAAGAACAAAAGGAGGGAGGGAGAAAGGAAGGAAAAAAGGAAGACAAGAGTCATACATGTGGTATTTTACATTCATTATTCATCAACTCCCAGCTAATCTCCCTCATGCACAGCCACTACCTGTTATAAGTGGAGATTTGCATGTTGTTATGTGATACACAGATTTTTCCTTGGCTAATTTTCAGAAGTAGATCACCAGCTCTTTCTTCCTAATCTGTCTTGGTCTGAAAGATCTGTTGAACCCTATATACAACAGAACAAAACACTGCCCAGCCCTGTGCCATCCTCAAAATCCTTGCTAAGCTTGAGCCCACTGTTGCAGCCACTTGGTCAATCTATTCAGTTGAGGTTCTTCCCCTTTTTCTCTGACCCTCTATTTTACCAAGCAGGATACTCTTCTCCAGAGACTAGTCCCTGCAGACAACATAACCAAAGCAGGTGGGACAAAGTTTGGCCATTCTCACTTCTACAGAGCATTCTGGCTGCACTTCTTCCAGAATAGACTTCTTCATTCTTCTGGCAGTCCATGGTATTTTCAGTATTCTTCACCAACACCACAATTCAAAGGCATCAATTCTTCGGTCTTCCTTATTCATTGTCCAGCTTTCAAATGCATATGAGGTGATTGAAAAATACCATGGCTTGGATTAAACACACCTTAGTCTTCAAAGGAGTCAGCCCCAGGGTTACAGGTGAGGAGAGACAACTCAGGGACGCCCAAAGCAGCAGGCGGGACGAGCAGGAGAAAGGGGATTAAAAGCCAGGAAGCCAGAGAGAAGAGCAATCAGCCGAAGGTATTAGGTGAGGTGAGGAAACTCAGGCCCGCCCAAAGCAGTAGGATGGGAAAGCAGGAGAAAGGGGATAAAAGCCAGGAACCTGGACAGAAGAGCAGTAAGCCCCAGGGATATAGGTGAGGAGAGACAACTCAGGGACGCCCAAAGCAGCAGGCCAGAAGAGCAGGAGAAAGGGGATTAAAAGCCAGGAAGCCAGACAGAGGAACAGTCAACCACAGGGACCCAGGTGGGGGTGATACGAGAGG
>NW_006921622.1:14886086-14889694 GCF_000298275.1 Orycteropus afer afer
GTCTCACCTATTTTGGTCATGTTGTAAGAAGGGACCATTCCCTGGAGAAGGATTTCATGCTTGGTAAGGTGGAGGGTTGACAAAAGAGGGGGAGACCTTCAAAGAGATGGATTGACATGGTGGCTGCGATGATGGGCTCAAGTATAGCAGGGATTGTGGGGCTGGCGATGATGGGTATAGCAGGGATTGTGGGGCTGGTGCGGGATCAGGCAGTGTTTCATTCTGCTGGGCATGGGGTCGTGAGTTGGAAATGACTCAATGGCACTTAACAACAACAACAACAACAACAGTCTTCAAAATGACATCTTTGCTCTTTAACACTTTGAAGAGGCCTTCCACAACAGATTTACCAGGGCAACACTATGTCTGATTTCTTGACTGCTGCTTCCATCGGTGTTGACTGGGAATCCAAGTAAAATGAAATCCCTGACAATTTCAACCTGTTCACCATTTTTCATGATGTTGCTTATTGGTCCAATTGTGAGGATCTTTGTTTTGTTTATGTTGAGGTATAACTCACACTGAAGACTATAGTCTTTTAATTTCATCAGTAAGTACTTCAAGTCCTCTCACTTTCAGTAAGCAAGATTGTGTCATCTACATAACAGGTTTTTAAGGGGTCTTCCTCCAATCGTGATACCATGTTCTTCTTCATATAGTCCAGCTTCTTGGATTATTTGCTCAACATACAGATTGAGTAAGGATGGTGAAAGGATACAACCCTGACACACACCTTTCCTGATTTTAAACCATGGTGTCCCCTTGTTCTGCTCAAACAACTGCCTATTTGTTTATGTACACATTCCTCATGGGCACAATTAAGTGTTCTGGAATTCCCATTCTTGGCAATGTTATCCATAATTTGTTATGACGGACACGACTGAATGCCTTTGCATAGTCAATAAGACACAGGTAAACATCTTTCTAGTATTCTTTGCTTTCAGCCAAGATGCATCTGACATCAGGAATGATATCCCTTGATCCAAACCCTCTTCTGAATCCAGCTTGAATTTCTGGCAGTTCCCTGTGAATATACTGTTGTAACTTTTTTAATTATCTTCAGCAAAATTTTACTTGCATGTGATATTAATGATATTGTTGAACAATTTCCTCATTCTGTTGGATGACCTTTCTTTGGAATGGGCCCATATATGGTTCTCTTCCAGATGACATGACCTTGCTTGCTGAAAGTGGAGAGGACTTGAAGAAATTCTAAATTTCTTGGCATAAACAAGTGAGTGCCTCCAGCACTTCATTCATTTGTTGAAACATCTCAATGGGTATTCCATCAGTTCCTGGAGCTTTGTTTTTTGCCAATTCCTTCAGTGTAGCTTGGACTTCTTTCAGGACCATCAGTTCTTGATCATATTTGCTACCTCCAGAAATGGGTGAATGCTGACTAATTCTTTTTGGTACAGTGACTCTGTATTATTTTCCTCTTCTTTTATGCTTCCTGCATTGTTTAATATTTTTTTCCATAGAATCCTTCGATATTGCAACTCAGTGTAATTATAGACAAGTATGAATTTACTCATGTCATTTTGTTATGTGTTTTTTCACGGTATTCCTGATTTCTTTGTTCCATATAACTTTCTGTGCTGAACTCATTTTGTTTATGGATCATGTTATTGTCCCTTCATTGCTATTGTTTTAGTATTTGCTAAATATTTGTATTTGTCCTTTTTTATTTTTATAAAGTTTTATTATTTTTCTTTGAGGTTACCCTGTGATTTATTATTTTCTTCCCAAGTTTAAAACAGTCTGTTCTGTCTTGCAATTGTCTTGACTTCCTCATCCTTTGGAAGTTCTGTAACTACACTATTTATTCCCTCTTTATGGTTTGTAGATGTTCTCATTTACCAACTGATGTCTCTGGTTCCCTGTTCACAGTCTTGTATGCTTATTTCACTTTGGATACTTCTATAACTGGGTTGATTTCTGCATTATGTCATCATGTGTGCTAATCATTGGCTTTTGTTTGTTGTTGGTTCTCTGTCAAAAGGACTACCTTTAACATCTCTTGTAAGGTTGGTCTGGTTTTAACAAATTCCCTTAATTTCTGCTTATCAGGAAAGTCCTAATTTCATCCTCATTGTTTGAGGGACAATTTTGCTGGGTAATAAAATTCTTGGTGGGAAATTTTTTTCTTTCAGCATTTTATATATATCACTGCCTTCTCGCCTGTAATGGCTTCTGCCCAGAAATGAAGTTAGTCTTATTGGTTGCTCGTTGTAGGTAACTTTTCATTTTTCCCATGCTGCTTTCAATTCTTTCTTTGCCTTTGGTTTTGGTGAGTTTGATGATGATATGTCTTGGTGATTTTTTGGGGGGCCTATGGGAGCTCTGGTGACAGAGTGCCTAAGGCATTTGACTGCTAACCAGAAGGCTGGTGGTTCAAACCCACCAGTTACTCCTCAGAAGGAAAATTAGGCAATCTACTTCTGTAGAGATACTGCCTCGGAAACCCAAAGAGGAGTCACTATGAGTTGGAAGTGACTAGATGGCAGTGAGTTTAGGTTTTTTGTTTTTGTGTTTTTTTTTTTTTTTGGTATCTTGTTTAGGGATCATTGAACTTCTTGAATGGATATATTCTCATCTATCATCATATTAGGGAAATTCTCTTCCCACAAACCTTCTCTGTTCTGGAATTTCAATTACATGTAGGCTATTCCTGTTGATAGTATCCCACATGAATCTTAGGCTTTCTTCATTTTGTTTTGATCTTTTGTCTGACTGGTCCCTTAATAAAGTAGCATTGAGGTATTTGTCTCCAATCTCATTAATTCTGTCTTCCAATGATTCAATTTTACTTCTTTGCCCATTGAATGTGCTGTTTCTGAAATCTTAGCATTAATCTTCTGCATTTCTATTTGTTGTTTTTGCATCATTTCTATTTTTTGTTTGTTTGTTTGTTTTGTCAATTTGTTCTTGTATTGTTTTCCTACATTGTTTTAGAGTTTTGTGAACACTCAATTCCTTAATTTTGTCAGTGTTTTCCTTGAGCTTCTCAGTGTTTTCCTTGATTTGTCTCTCAATCCGTTGAAAGTACCCAAATGTAATTCTTTTGAATTCTTTATCAGGGAGTTCCAATGCTGCTTCTTCCTCAGGGACGTTTTCTGGGTTTGTATCCTGCTCCCTTGTTTCTACTACTTTATCTTGCTTTTTGGTGTGGATTGTGTGTTGTCTCTGAAACACTGTAGTGTTGTATTTATGTTTCATTTGTGGTTGTATATTGGTGTAATGTCCCCAAGATTTTTTTCCTTTATTTTATTTTGATATATCTGTATGAGCAGGGTACTGTGCTCCTCTATTAGCTGATTTTTAGAACTTAGGCACTCACCACCTTCTCCTGGTGTGTGTGATAGAAAATGAGTGTGTGCACAGACCTCTGTTAGCTGTTCATAAAAAGAAGTTGAAGGTGAGTTGAGCTGGTATTGGCAGCCATCCATCGCTGGTCAGTTGATGCAAAAGCAAGTGGTGGTTCTCACTCAATGGATGGGGCTGCAGGAGGTGCAGGTATGGTTGGGTTGTGTAGGAATGGTTGCTGTCTCCCACTCAGTTAGAAAAAAAAAATAAGCAAAATAAATAAATAAGGTGATGTATTGCAC
>NW_006921622.1:14889794-14918901 GCF_000298275.1 Orycteropus afer afer
AAAATAAATAAATAAATAAATAAATAAAACCAAGAGAACAAAAAACTCAAACTGCATAAACAAATAGGAACAATCTCAGGAAAAAAATTGCAATAAATGAGAGGAAAAGTTTTCAAAATGTATTTTAAAAGGATGTAAGGAAAATAATGAAAAAAAGAAAAAAAGCTACAATACCTGGGAAAGGAAGAATGAGAGAAAAGAGCAAAAGTAAAAGAATAGTACAGAAAAAATGGGACAACTGCCAAAGGAAAAACAAGGGATGGGACAAACCAAAAGAAAGAAAAAAGAAGGGAACCAAGACAAAGGAAGAGAAAAAAAAGAAAAGAAAAAAAAAAAGAACAAGGTACAGGAAATAGAGAGGAAAAAAAATAAAAAGGAAGATAGGAAGAAGATAAAAAAGAATAACTTAAAAACAAAAATGGGAGGCTTGGTACGGTGTGGCACCCAAGCTCTGTCAGGGCACAGACCAGATGGAATTCCTGTTGGTCAAGAAGGTGGGTGGAGGCGGGGGATGGGCATACCCCTGTTCGCCAAGAGGGTGTGGAGTATAAGAGTAATAAGGGGAATACTGCACCTTTCTAGTCATCAGCCTCCAGTGTGGTTGCCCATACTGTTCTTGACAAGCAGAGCCTATTCTTAAGTCACTGTCCAGGTAAGAATGCCACTTGCATATATTCAAAATGACCACATCCACCGCTTGCAAATATTTGAAATTAGTGTACCCTCAGGTAGCCACTGGCAGTCCACAGGTCTGTCTGTCTCCTTTGGAGTTTTTCTTTCTGGTTGTCAGGCACCAATGCAGCCCTTGCCTATGCAGTCCTTGGTGAGCAGAACTGATTCTTAGGTTGCTACTAGGAAATATTCAAAATGGTTGTACCCTCAGGACAGCCGCTGCTCTTTTTGTCTCCTGATTCACTATTTCATTCAGATTCTTCTGCTACTTGGTATTTAACCTATTTCTTTATCCTTCCTTTCAAAGCTCAGGGTTCCAGGATCGTATTCTCTATCAGTTTCCATTGGTTTCTCATTGCTTTGTTGTATAGGGTCTGTGTAGTTTGTCTGCCTATTCTGCTATCTTCCTGGAACTTCCAATATTTCTTGAGGCTTAAACTTTTTCTTCAGTTCTTTCAGCTTAAGAAATGGGAAGTGTGTACTTCCTTTTTGGTTCTAACTCCAGGTCTTTGCAAGTTTCATTATAATACTTTGTCTTCTCAAGTCACCCTTTGAAAACTTTTGTTCAGCTCTTTTATTTCATCATTCCTTCCTTTCACTTTAGCTACTCTCAAAATCAAGTTTCAGAGTCTCTTCTGACATCCATTTTGGTCTTTTCTTCCATTCCTGTCTTTTTAATGACCTTTTGCTTTATTCACGTATGATGTTGTTGATGTCATCACACAACTCGTCTGGTCTTCAGTCACAGGTGTTCAATGCCTTAAATCTATTCTTCAGATGGTCTCTAAATTCAGATGGAATATAATCAAGGCCATATGTTGGTGCTTGTGGACTTGTTTTAATTTTCTTCAGCTTCAATTTGAACTTGCATATGAGCAATTGATGGTTTATTCCACACTCAGCCCTTGGCCTTGTTCTGACATGATACTGAGTTTCTTTTCCTCTTTCCACAGATGTAGTTGATTTGATTCTTGTGCATTGCACCTGACAAGGTCCACATGTATAGTCATCATTTATGTTATTGAAGAAAAAAGTATGTGCAATGAATATGTCATTAGTCTTGCAAAATCTTCAATTTCTTCAGCTTTGGCTTCAATGATTGATGAACAAATTTGAATAATATAGTATTAAATGGCCTTCCTTGTAGATTCATTATAATTCTTCACAGTAGGTGTGATTATATTCAAGATAAGAAATCTGAAGCACATAAAGATTAAATTATTGGCCCAACTGACTTGAAAGTATTTCCACAAAGTATTTAGTTAATTGACATAAGTCTATCTGTCTGCTCCACCACCACTGCATTAGTTCAGATCCTCTTCATGTCATTCTTGGAGAACTGCAACAAATTCCTAACTGGTCTATGGTCTACAACACCCTTGGATGACTTTTCTACAACACAAGCTTACCGTGTCTATACCCTAGTTAAAACCTTTCAGTGGCTTCTAGCCCTGGACTGGGAGAGTCAGGGCTATCTTACAAGGTGGAGTAGACCCATCTTTGCAGGTCTGCTTCCTATTACATTCTGCACACTTAGTCCTTCATCTATCCCAGACCAGGTTTCTCTTTCTGTGCCTCAGATTTCTTATCTTGAATATAATCACACCTACTGTGCATCATAGATGCTACTTTCTCTTCCTATAACTCCTATCTCTCTTTGCTTACAGGAAGAGCCCTACTCAGCACTTAGGACCTAGCTGAAGGAGGCTTCTCTCACCAGCCTCCTCAAAGAGCAGTGGAGAGGCCCACTTTCTACTTCCATGATTGTGCACATGCTTTATCACAGTTCTCACTACAGTGTAATTGCCAGGCCCTCTCTGAAGTCAAAAGAAGTTCAGTCATCCACCCTATGAGGTTCCTGATATATATATTGTGAAGAAATATGAAAATAGAATCATATAGACACATTTCTAAATAGAACGTCTGTGTCTGCTGACAAATCCTGATACTTTCCTTTCCCTTATAGAAAACAACTGTCTCGTAGGAATGAATGAATGTAATTTATCATGTGTAACAAACAATAATATCTGCCTTTGTAAATGGAAAGGAGTTCTGGTGGTATAGTGGTTAAGGTATTTGGCTGCTAACCAAAAGGTCGTTTGAACCCCCTAGCCACTATGCAGAGAAAAATGAGACAGTACGTTTCTGTAAAAATTTACAACCTTGGAACTCAATGGTGGTCACTATGAGTCATAATCGACTCAATGGCAGTGAGTTGGTTTTATTTTGTATATTTAAAATGGAAAGGAACTACGATGGAGCTGTGGCTAAAGCAGTGGGTTGCTAACCAAAAAAGTATGTGATTTTAACCTACCAGTCGCTCCACAGAGAAATGAGGCAGTCTGCATCCATAAAGATTTACAGCCTTGGATACCCTATGAGGCAATTCTATTCTGGCCTACAGGGATACTATGAGTTGGAATCAACACGACTTCAGTGGTGCGTGGGTTTGTAAATGGACGAACTATAGATCGCATAGAGGGAACCCAAAGGCAATCTTTAATTATTTGATATTCTTGGCATTTCTGTAAGGGATCAGTTAACTGGAACATTTATCTACCAAGGAGATAAACTGAGATTCTACAAGGCTGTCACGGGAGCAGCTGTGGTCATGAAGCCAGTGTGTAGGAAGTTTACTTTAGCTGCTCTTGAGAGTTGCCTAGTTGCTATTTACCATTTGACCATTGTATGTTCTGGTTCTGAAAGGTATGATGGCTGAAGGAGTAGAGAAACCAGCAAGATGCCAGGAGATATAGACACACTTCACCTCTCTTTGTACAGATTTCTTCCAAATATACACCTTCTTCATAGTCATATTTGTATCCACTGACGATATAAAGTAATGCTTTATTTTCTTGAATATAAAAGTCCTGTGAACACAATGCAGAAAAGTGGGATAGTGTTGTTGTTTGTTATTTGCCGTCGAGTCGGACCCGACTCAGTGACCCCTCCTTGCGTTTCTGAGGCGATATCACTACGGATATCACAACCTTCCGTCGGAGGAGTGACTGGTGGGTTTGAACCACCAGCCTTCTGGTTAGCAGTCAAGTGCTACCAGAGCTCCCATGGGAAGTGTAGATATGTATAAAAATGCAAAATTATTCAATAAATGGAGACACAGGGACACTGAGTTGTACGAGTTAGAATTCCCACAGGATAATAGTATCTGACTTGAATCACTTCAAGGCAAATTCCTCAAAAAACTTCTTTTCTAGGAAAATATCAATATAACCATTTTAAAAATTATTACACATCTCTTTGTTTTTTGATAATCCTGATAAACTATAGGAGCTCTGGTAGTGCGGTGCCTAAGGCATTTGACTGCTAATCACAGAAGGTTGGCAGTTCAAACCAACCAGCCACTCTGCAGGGGGAAAATGGAGCAATCTACTGTAAAGATTTACAGCCTTGGAAACCCTATGGGGGTCGCTATGAGTGAGACTCGACTCAATGGCAGTGAATTTGTTTTGGTTTTTTAAATAAACTATACTAATATCATTAGAAAAATCATATCCCTTGTAATGTAATGTCTAACAATTAAAAAATATATATTTAGAGTGATTGATTTCTCCTTTTTCTTTCTTTTATATTTTAAAACTACAACCAAATACATTTCAAAGTGAAGTATTCTAACCCAGTGTGAGTAGAAAACACAAAATAAAAGACTATTTCATTCTGAAGCCAGACAACAAAATGTCATGACCTTTGCCCTAAGAGTTTGATTTTCAGTAAAATTTCTTTTTAGAGTTTTCCAGCAAACAAGTGTTTTGAACATTAAATGTGGGAAATTTTTACTTGAGGGCAACACTGCTTTCTAGGATACGGTCCAAGACATTTTAAATGAATGTTGAATAGGGCCTTTTATAGTAATGTTTCACTGGGCAGTGCTATATCCACCATAAAGTCCCAAGGGCCAGAGCCATATCACATGCTTATGTCCCTAGCACTAGGTTACACAGACCCTCAGTACATTTTTGTTGAATTGCACTTAATTGGCCATATCCTCAATCTTTTATGGCATAAAGAACTACACATTGTTTCATAGCAATTCCCTTAATGCTTAAACAATGTTTTTTAAATATTTTGATGTTTTTCACAATCTCAGGCAAGAAATACATGACTGAATAGAGCAAGTGTCCAGTTATTTTCTGAGGAAAATAGCTAGAGCTTGAAGGGCTAAGAAGGGAAGCATTTCCTATCTTCAAACCCACCAGCCACTCCTCAGTAGGAAGACTGGGCAATCTACTTCCATAGAGATACTGCCTCAGAAACCCAAGGAGGGGTCCCTGAGTCAGAACTGACTCGATGGCACTGAGCCTGGTGTTTTTTGTTTGTTTTGTCTTTTAATATTACCTCACTTGATCTGAGATCCACTTCCACTCTGGCCCTGGTATTGAGATGGGATATGGAGGGATATGGAAAAGCAGGGATGAGCATTTGGAGGTAGGTAAGCATTCAGGAAAGAAGGTTTCCATTCTAAACATAAACTCCCATCCTGGGGTGTTGTTATTAGGTGTCATCAAGTCGGTTTCACATCATAGTGACTCTGTGTGATAAAGCAGAGCTGCCCCATAGGGTTTTCTTGGCTGTAATCTTTATGGAAGCATATTACCAGGTCTTTCTCTATCTAGCAGAGTCACGGGGTGGATCTGAACTACCAATTGTTTGGTTAGCAGCTGAGGACTTAACCATTGTGTCATCAGGATTCCACCACCCTGGAATGGTTAACCTTAAATAAGGCATCTAATTTTTCTGAGCCTCAGTTACTTCGTATGTTAAGTGGATCAAAGAATACCTATCTCAAAGATTACGAGATGCTGCAGAACTCTTCAAGTGTAAAGTAAATATAATAAAAAATGTTTTATTATACAAATCTCCATTACCCATTATTTCATTATTCTGCCTTCATTCTTTTGCATATCTATTCCCCTTACTAACCAGTGTGTGGACCCCATTAAGAACATGGATTATATATTACTTATTTCCTCTGAATTCCATGGTCTAGCAGAATCACTGATACAGACTGTTAGCAAATATCAATTGAATGCATGAATTTAAAATATTGCCTATATTCCTTCTTAATTTTTATAGGTTTGCACAGAAATAAAATCTCTTTCTTCCAATAGTGAAAGACTGAGCGCTAAACTTGGATTTCAAATGTTCTTGTTCTAAATTTTACCCTCTATCTTGAAAAATGCCACTTTGCTTCATCTCACTTCCTACTAAAAATCCATGAAGTCTTCATTACTTCAATGAAATTAGGTGAGAGGTTAATTCAGCACCACAGGGGCCTGTCTCAAGGCCCACAAGCCAGACTCTATGGCACTGCTGAACTGGGCAGCTATATTCCAACAAGATATCACCTATCTGTCCAATGAGGTGAACAATGGTGGAAGCTGGGATTTTAAGGACTAGGGGAAGAAGGCAGTTTTGGTTGAAAAAAAGAGTATTACAATTAAAGACAGGAAATCTAAGATTTAATTCCAGTTTTACGAATCACAAGCCAAAGGACTCTCTACAAGCTAGTTACCTAACAACTTAGAGATTTTTGCCTCATTCAGCATAAAATGGGGACAAAAGGCTTCTGGAAGATTAAAATAATGTGCATGAAAATTCAGTATAGGATCACAGTAAATACTGTGATCGTTTGTTGAGTGAAAATCAACTACAAACCTAGAATTTCTGGTTGTCAGTATGACAATAAGCATTTTTTTTCCCCTTTCAAACCAAAAAAAACCAAACTCACTGCCTTTGAGTCGGATCCGAATTATAGCAACCCCTCCTTGGGTTTCAGAAGCCATATCACTACCAAAGTAGATTGCCTAACCTTCCTTCCAAGGAGTAGCTGGTGGGTTTGAACCACCAGCCTTCTGGTTAGCAGTCAAATGCCTCAGGCACTATGCCACCAGAGCTCCTAGGAAGATGTAAATCCTGCTTTAATAAAACTAGTGTACAAAAATACAAGTCTACAAAATAATCAAGCCCACCTATTTCACTACAAAGGGATTTTATAACATGAATCTCCATTGGATTTCATTCATTAAATAATAAACTTAAAGTAATTAAAATTAAACACAATTTACAAAAATAGTTATTATATATGCCTTATCAGAGGAACAAATATCACTGAATCAAAAACTAATATCTCCATTTTATAGGTGAGGAGGAAAATGCAAGAGGTTAAATAATTTTTTTCAAGATTGCTTAAGCACAGTATGCCTATTTATTTATCAAAACCCATACTATTAAAATATGCTAACTTCAAAAATATAAGTACAGTAATAACTACATTTTAAAAAATCAATGTTTTTTGAGGTACAATTTACATTTTTTTTTCCAATTGTGATTTGAGTGAAAATTTACAGAGCAAATTCACTTTCCATACAGCAATTCACATACACTTTGTCTCATGACATTGCCCACAGCTCACCACAATGCAATAGCTCCTCTCCCACTTCCTCCCAACAGTCACCTCTTCCCCCTGAGCTGTCTCCCTGTACATAAACAGCCCTTCTTGCTCTCATGATTGTTCCCTCCAAGGAATGTATCTATCTCAGGTAAGTGATCAACTCCTATGCCTATCTTTTGCTTGGCTGGAAACCACAGGTGTGGATTCAATTCCAGACCTGAAGAGCAGCTAGGGGCCATAGTCTCAGTGGTTCCACCAGGCTCTATCAGACCAGCAAATCTGGTCCCCCCCTTTTTTTTTCCAAATGCTTTTGCGTTTTGTTCCACATTGTTCTTCCTCTCTATCCAGGATCTCCTACATAGATCCCCCTCCGAGTGGTTGGCATTGGTAGCCGGGCACCATCTAGTTTTTCTGGTCTCATAGTTGTATAGGTTGTGGATCACATGGAGTACCAGTCACTAGTACTAATTGTTTCCATGAGTCTTTGGTTTTCTTCATTCTTCTTTGCTCTGGACGAGGAGAGACCCATCGTTACATCTAGATGGCTGCTTGCAAGCTCTTAAGATCCCAGTCACTGCTCACCAAAGTAGGAGGTGGAACAATGTTTTGTGTAGTATGTTATGCCAATTGAACTTGATGGCCCCTGTGACTGTGGTCCCGAGCCCACAGGTTCAACTACTCAGTCTCTCTGGGTAGCTGGTGTGACCAAGAAGTAACTAGAACCTTGTCCCTTGTCAGCTTTACTATACACCTGGGAATTCAGATCATAAAAATACACTTATAGAACCATTGTCTGCCAACTCTATCCATGGTCTTTGGCACACTCCCCACTTCACAGACATACCTAATAGTTCAGCTTGTCCATCTATCTATCCACCCGTATACCCATGTTTGCCTTCACTGACAACACAGAACTGTATGTGCAAAAGGGGTCATCTTTGTTGTCTGTAGAGGTATAATTTACATGTTTTTTGAGATATAATTTACATGCCTCATCTTCATGATCCCTGGTATCCATTGCTGCTTGAATCCATTGCTGTGGCTACTGTTTATTTTGAGTACCTTCCAACTTAGGAGACTCATCTTCTAGCACTATATTGGACAATATTCTGTGATGATCCATAAAGTTTTCATTGGCTAAATTTGGAAGTTGATCACCAGGCCTTTTTCCTAGTCTATCTCAGGCTGGGAGTTCTGCTGAAACCTGTCCATTATGGGTGACACAGCTAGTATTTGAAATACTGATGGCATAGCCTCCAGCATCATAGCAACACGCAGGTATGACAAACTGATAGGTAGATGATAGTAAATAGGGTTAAGAGATTGTTTTAATTCAGGGACTAATACAACTTTAGTGTTCTCTCTGAGGAAATTACTTGACTTCTGAGAATATCTATTTTGTTTGAATTTTTTTTTATGCTGATATATTTAACGACTGAATGTAATACAAAAACTGAGATCTGAAACTAACACTGTCTTATGAATCTCTTAGCTAAAGTGTGTTAAAACCATAATGTTTCACAGTCAAATTGGCTAGAAAAAAATAAATCACAGGACAAGAACTCAAAAGTATATATTTAAATAAAAATGTAAAGTTAATAACAGCTGCAAGTAAACATTGTTTTAGGACATAGAACCCATTTGCGAAATTCCTATTTTATTCGTGTATGAGGAATTTAACTATTTCTACTAGAAATATTCCAATTTGGTCTGAGTTACTATGAAAATAAAGAGAAAGTCATCACATACTTTCACAATTTTTTTTTAGGCATTAACTATCCACTTTCTATTTTGTGAAACAGTGAGAATAAAACCAACGCCCATTGTGTACACAGTGCTATAAAATAAAAATACTTAAGGGTGAGAAGAAAAACATGGAATGAAGATAATCTTAAGGCCATTAGTGCCTCACAAAGATGTACTTCTTGGCCTGAAATATTCTTTGGCAGCAAGGTGTTCTCTTTTGCCCTCAACATCCCAAGGGTGTGGTTGTTATCTTAACCTTACAGATGCTATGATTAGGTTTAAAGAGCAGAGTTTAAAAGAAGTCACTGAAATATGTTTTGGAATATATCAAGTAAATATGGCCTTGAGGTCTGTTCTGCTGCTTACAAGGTCTAGTCCATAATAAATGTCTTCTAAAGAATTTTATTAAAATTGCAGGCATAGCCAACCCCTTCTTTGATTAGGTTTATATCAAAAGATGCTTTCCACATCAAAGCAAGTGGACTTTAACTCCAAAAAAAAAAAAAAAAAGTTAAAAAATACCAAACAGGAGCTCTGGTAGCATAGTGCCTAAGGCATCTGAATGCTAACCAGAAGGCTGGCGATTTAAACCCACCAGCCACTCCTCAGAAGGAAGATTGGGCGATCTACTTCTGTAGTGATACCACCTCAGAAACAGGGCTTACTAAAACCAAACCAAACCCACTGTTGAGTTGATTCCAACTCATAGCAACCCTACAGAACAAAGAAGAATTTCCCCACAAGGTTTCCAAGGCTGTAATCATTATGGAAGTAGACTGCCACATCTTTCTCCCACAGAGTGGCTGGTGAGTTCAAGCTGCTAACATTTTGGTCAGCAGTTGAGCACTTAACCACAGTGCCCTCAGGGTTCCTTTGTCATAAATGGCAAAACTAGAACTTCTTATTTTCCTTTTAATGACTCTTTCCCACATTTGGCTTCCATATTCCTACAGGCAATGTTAGAATTACATATATCTAGGCAAGGAGTCATTTTCAAGGTCTCACTCCACTTCTTAAGACTGGTTGTCTACATTAGCTGCTATGTCTGACATCTGTTGAGTCCGCCTTTCCCTCTTCATTCTTAAAGACATAGATTGATTCTAAACTTCAGACGTCTTTCACCAGGGCCCTTGTCATGGCCACCAGTGACATCCATCTTGCTAAATATGGTAGCCAATTTTCAGTCTTCTTCTTCCTTGACCTATCAGTTATATTTGAAAGTTGATCAGTCACTCCTTTACTTGGCTTCCAGAACATAACTCACCAGTGTTCCTTCTCAAAATCTATTGTTAGTTTCTTCTTGTACTTTCAATCTCTAAGTCCTGGGATGCTTCAGGGCTCAGTTCTCTTACTCCCTGGGTGATCTTATCCTTTCTTTGCTTTAAAGCCCTTCTATACCTACCCGCCAGCTCTGGTGGTGTAGTGCCTAAGGCATTTGACTGCTAACCAGAAGGCTGGAGGTTCAAACACTCCAGCCACTTCTTAGAAGGAAGAATGGTAATCTACTTCCATAGAGATACTGCCTGGGGAACCCAAGGAGGGGTCAATATGAGTCAGATCAACTCCACAACAGTGAGGTTTTTTTTTTTTTTTTTTGTATACCCACCAGTCACTCTGAAAGGAAAACAAGGCATTCTACTTCTGTAAAGATTTACCACCTCAGAAACCCAATGGAGGTCGCTATGAGTCAGAATCCACTCAATGGCAGTGGATTTTGGTTTATGCATTGATCACACTGAACTAATATGTTCATTCACAGCCTCTTCCCTGAACTCCAGACTGGTAATATTCATTGCCTGTTCATCTTGCATGTTTAAGAGGGAAAATAGTTCAAAACCAAACTTCAGGTTTTCTCTTCCAAATCTCCATTTTTCTTGTACATTAGTAAATGGCAACTCTTACTTTTCTTACTGTTATTCAGGCCCCAAAACTTGGAGTCATTTTTGACTCCTCTCATTTTTAAAACCAATGTCAAATCCATCAGCAAATCCTTGACTTTCCCTCCAAAATAAATACAGAATCCAAACACATTCCACCACCTCCTCTGTTACTTCCTTTGTTCAAGTCACCACCACTTCCTTGCAATTACAGCAATGGTCTTCCAAATGTCTCCCTGATTCCCCATTCAGTACAGTCTCAATACAGCAGACAACATATTCATTTAGAACATAAGTATATAATGGGTCTCTGCTCAAAATCCTCCAAAGGCTTTCTACTCTTTCAAAGCAGAAGACAAAGTCCAGACCCTACATTATTTCACCTCTTGTTACTTCTCTGACCTTCATTTCCTACTGAACTACACTTTTCTGGCTTCCCTGGCTCTTCTTCAAACATGCCAAACATGTTCCTACTAAAGTCCACTGCACTTGCTGTTTCTTCTGCCTGGAACTCATTTCCACTATCTACGTGGTTTGCTCCCTTGTTTCCTTCAAGTCTCTGCTTCAAATGACCCTTAAGAGATCACTCTGCTATTCATCTCCATTCATCTCCACTCATCTCCAGCCCAACCTACATTTCTGTCCCAACTTTATTTTTCTCCATTGCATTCATCACTATGTGACACACTTCATATTTTCTTCTTTAATGTTCTGCCTTTCTTACTTGAAATGTAAGTTCAAGAATGATAGGGAATTTGTTTTATTCACTCCTGTACCTCTGGCATCTAGAATGGGACCTGTCACATAGCTATTTGATGAAAGAATGGGCTGTAGCAATTTTGTGTTCAACCCCAACAGCATCACCTGTTTCTTGGCAAGGCTTTCTCCTCGATCTAAACTTTGGACCTTCCTTTACAACCTAACAATGTCTTCATATCTTTTCAATGTCTTATAGCTCATAGTTCCTGGGCTCAATAGCGCCATCAAGAAATCAGGCTCTCTCCCTCTTTCCTCTCTGCCATCCTCAGCAATAAACTGAGTACTTGTGCTTGTCTTTCCATGATCCCAAGAAAACTGCCACAGTTCCAGAGATCACTTTATGACATCACTTTGCTAAAAAAAAAAAAAAAAAGAAGAAGAAGAAGAAGAAATAAAGAGCTTTCCCTCTATGGTCTATATTTGATTACAGAGACAAATCCTTCCCTCTGGGGAGATTTGTAGCAGGCTTCCCTTTATTGTGTCAAACCATGGGGTATATATCACCCACCAACATTTTCAGTCTCTCAGGTTTCTTGGGAATCTGCTATCCCATTTGTAATAAGTGCCACTGCCTGATGGGAAATTATACAACTGTAAATCTGAAGAAATATGCCTAACCTCGCCAATCCTACCATCACAGTCCATTTGGTATATATGTCCCTCACAATTGTATCAAAATCCATATTACCTCAAAAAATTTTTTCCTTGATTTCAGCATGCCTCTCATTACTGAAAACACATGGTAACTCATTGACCCACAGCAACCCCTCCTTGGGTGTCCAAGGTGGTATGACTACGGAAGTAGATTGCCCAGTCTTCTTTCTGAGGAGTGGTTGGTGGGTTTGAATTGCCAGCCTTTTGGTTAGCAGTCAAATGCCTTAGGCACTACACCACTGGAGCTCCTAAAACACATAGTATCAACAAAAAATTCAAAGTGGATATAATTTGGTCATGAAAGGGTTAAGTGCAAAGGATGCTGGGAAAGTGAATTGCTGACATTAGCAGTCTGTAGTGAGCAGAAGGAAAATTGTAGTCAGGGACAGAGATGGTTGTTGGATAAACAAGTAAGAGTGTCTACTGCAGTGCTCATATTTTCAACTTCCAAGAATGTTTATTCTCTGAATATTCTGTTACAAAGTCTTGATCCTGTTTTAGAGAGATTATATCTTCTTTTGTCTCTGTGGGAATATTAATCAGTATTTTGAAATTTTCTTCTGCTTCCTGCTTTATCTCTATTTTCTTAGAGTTCCCTTTTTTGTGTTTTCTGGTTTGTGTCTGTGTATTTGTGTCTGTCTTTCTGTGTTAGAGACTGCTCCTTGATTGTCTAACCATAAAAGCTGATGAGAAGCAGTGTATGTTCATCAGGAGGCAAAGCCTGATGATGGATGGACTTTACTAGGAGGTTCCCATGGGACAGATGTCCTTTTCATTGGGACACTCCCAAATGCAGTATGTGGAGGTCTTTTCTTTAGGATATACAGTTTCTTCAGAGAAGAATAGTGACTCGCAAGCCTCAGTGCCTCATTGATTGGGTGGCAAAGGGTGGTAATATGCCTGGTTGCTAAAGAAGGAGGCTGATGATCCCATAATCTCATATATAAATTTTAACTTAATCTCCTCAGGTCTCTTGGTATCCACAAAGAAACAATAGTTATAAGTGATTTAAAGAAATAAAACAATCAAGGCATAATTATTATCTTCCTGAGTGACCTGGCTCACAAAGCAGTGGAGTAAGAAATGAGTTTAAAATCTATTTTCATATTAAGAAATTATCTGAATAGTTGGAGTTGGAATAACATATTCACTTAACAGATCTCTTAGACACAGGCCAAAATGAATTTCAGAAGTGCCTCTTACAAGAATACTAGTTGGGGCAGCTTATGAGTCTCACTTCCAGCTGCCTTGCCAAATTAATAGAGGCTCTACACACCAAAACAACCACCACACACAACGGTTTTTCAGGCAGCCTAACCACAACCCATCACAGCACTTCAGCAGGAGCTCATGAAAGCTACAGAGAGGAAGAAGTATTTCCGGCTTCTAGACTGTGTCACGTGTTTGCCAATACTTTCCACTACTGTAGTGAACTAGCATTTTCAGCAAAGGCACTGCTGACTAATCACTAACTAGGGGTCTACCATGACTGCTAAGCCTTTTCCTGAGGCATTTTTTGCCTAGTCATTCTTATCCGTGGTGTGAGCTTCAGGACCTTGATGCATTGTTGTATCCTTTTCCTCACTAACAGTCATCCTGTTTTTATGGCATTTTTCTCTGATTTGTCAATGTCAGTTTGAATTCTATTTCTGTTTTCTAAAAGAAAAAAATTGTAGGTTAACAAAAAAAAAAATCTTTTTTTCAAAACTATCCCCCAAATTAATACTAAATTAATAAATAGAAAGTTAAATAAGTGCTGTCTTTGAAAGTGATAGATCCCAACCATTTTACTGTATCTTGAAATTATCTAAGTTGTTAATACAATAGTGTGTTTAATAACTGGCAAACATATGCCATAAAGTATTCCACACCATAGTCTAAAACGAGAAGAAAAACATTAAACTCAAACTGTATTACAGCATAATGACCATCACAAAAGATTTTTAAGAAGATTATTTTCCCATAAAAATTTTTCCCAAGTCACTTTATTATATATCAAACTCATTTTTTTCTTCTAAATCCAAATTATTTCTTGATAACTCTTCTAGCATATTACATGTATATATTTTATAAAGTACATATGAATTATGTAATTTTATAAATACTTTCATGGTTTCGATGCTAGCTTTTATATTCTTCACTTGTTACAAAATGCTGATCAAAATAGCCTAACTTATAAAATAAGGACAAGAACTTCTGCTGTCTATAATTACTTTTGTGGAGTCCCTCAATGGCGCAAAAGGTTAAGAGCTCAACTACTAACTGAAAGGTTCGAACCCACCAAGTGGCACTTCATAAGCAAGCCCTGGTGATCTGGTGCCAAAAGGTCACAGCCTTGAAAACTCTATACAGCACAGTTCTACTCTGAAACACTCTGAAACACACATTGAGAATCTTCTCAATGACAACAGTTATTTTTGTGTACAAAATTAGGAATTATCTATAGACATAATTAAAAGAACACCACATTATATCCATTCTGGAAAAGGTCCAGTACAAATAAATTTAAAGGATTAATAGCATACTTACTGTGTATAAGAAGCGTGCTTAAATTCCATGGGATAAGTAAGCATGTGCAAGATAAACAGGAAATACATATACATGAGATATAATTGGAACCCTCAAGTGTCTGATGCAATCAGAACTCATAGTACATACACTTCCTGGTGGGTCTGGCTTTGTACTCTTCTCTCCTAAAAGCTAAGTCACTTGTTCCCCACCCCCACCCACCTACTGGCTCAACCCCATGGAATCTTTAGAACTGGAACTCTTTGGAACAGTTGGGTTGGCAACTGGAGCCTAACATCCCAGAACTTGGTATCATGCCTCTCATGCTGACTTTGGCTTTCTTTGGCCTTCTCCAATTGTTCTGTTCTTAAGATCTAGTACCTACCTTGTGCCCTGGATTTCTCCTATTCCTGTGCCCAAGCTCCTTCCTGAAAGCTCACCAAGCACCCAAATGAATTGGGAGATCCCCTCTCCTGCCTGCTGACCTCCTAGAATTGGCATTCTCTTCCTTATCCGCACCTCCAAGAGGCAACCGTGGTATTGTGACTAAAAGCACTAGTTTAAGAGTCAGATAGACAGCTACTTCCTAGCCATGTGAACTTCAGAGAGGAATTAACCTCTCCAGCCTCAGTGTCCTCATCTGTGAAAAGGGAATATTAGTAGCTATAACTTCATAGGGGTCTTGTGAGGATTTAGCAAGTTAATATATATATATAGCACTGAGAACAATAATAAGTGTCATAATAAGTACTCAAAGAATATTAGGTTTTATTACTACTATTACCAACTTTCACAAGTTGGCTGATACTGCCTACCTACTGCTTGGCTTTCTGAATGCTGTTGTCCTTTTATTCCATCTTCATCCCTGTTATCTGTGGCATTGGGCTTCAGCTTGCATCTGCAGCTGAATTTATTCCCCAAAACACCCTAGGACTGAGTCTCGTTATCTGTTCTGCCCAGTTAGCTGAATTAAGCACAGCTCTGCCCCCAAATGTGATTCTCAAAACACAGTTGCTTCCATAATTTTTGTTTTCTTTTTTATTGTGATTTAGCTGGAAATTTACAGAGCAAATTCATTTTCCATACAACAGTTCATACACATTTTGTTTCACTGCCTCTATAATTTAATAATTACTTCTGTATTCTATATTCTCTTATTTGTCCTCTCAGTGTTTGCTTTCCATCGAGAAAGACAAAATCCAATAAGCATCTCTATTACCACATCAAACCAAACCAAATTCACTGCCATCAAGGGTAATTCTGACTGATAGTGACATACCTTGGGTTTCCAAGGCTGTAAATCTTTAGGGAAGCACACTACCTCATCTTTCTTTCACAGAGTGACAGGGGGGTTTGAATCACTGACCTTTTGGTTAGCAGCCAAATGTCTTAACCAGTACACCACCAGAGCGCCTTCTATTAACATAAGAAAAATAAATTTGACTATAAAGAATATACATTAATAAAATGCATGCAAATCTATAAAACAGAACCATAACAGAGATAACTAAAATGTTGCTATAAATCCTACGATTAATTTTATTAAACAAATGAAACTTGGTTTCAAAGTTTGGGATTTTTTTTTTTTAATGTCTTCTACTGGATAGATTTATTTATTTCTAAATCTCAAAGTAAACTTGTCTAGAGAAATGTTGTTTTCAAATCAGCCCCAAATCATGGCGATCCCATGTACAAGAGAACAAAATGCTTCCTGGCTACTACATCAGACAATAGTCTGTTGTGCTACACAGGGCTTTCATTGGCTAATTTTTGGAAGTAGATCACCAGGCCTTTCCTCCTAGTCTGTCTTACTCTGGAAGCCTGTTCACTATGGGTGACAATGCTGGTATTTGAAATCCCAGTGGCATAGCTTTCAGCATCATAGCAACATGCAAGCCATCACAGTATGACAGACAAACGGATGGTGGGAGCAATGTGAGCGATGCTACATATCTCTTTTTAGGCCAAACTACATAGTTGCTTCATGCTGAGTTTCTTCATTCATGCATGTTTAAAAGCTAGTAGTAAGTATGTATTAAGAACAAAAGGATAAAGAAAAAAACAGGTAACATCAACACTCTGTTTCAATAAACATGTGAACATGACAGATGTTTAAGCATCTTTATCCATAGTTCACATATATCCAGAAATTAATTATGTTTTGGTTTTCATAAATGCTTTTGATTAATTTTAAGGGTTTATGTAGATTGATTCAAATCACCCAGTTCTACTGCCCCTGATTTATTTTTTAGTAAAATAACTTTCCCTTTGAAATCAGCAAAGGATGTTAAAAAATATTTTAGATACAGAGATGAGAAAAATCTGTAGCCTGGAAAATATAGATCATATCATTTGCAAGGGTATCAAAGTAACATTTTTAGGATCCAAGATTTAAGAATGATTGGAAGAGTGTAGACAAAGTTCTCTGTTTCAGCTATCAAACACTTGCAAATGGTATTGGTGAAGAAGAGGAACTACCAATTTTCAGCAATTCCAAGTAGCACATTTTTTCACACTTTAACATTTCCAAAATCAGGATGCCTCTTGTAAGCCAGATCATGTGGTTTAATTTACAGCTTTTTTTTTTTTTCCCTTAGGGAAAAAGAAAAATTCAAGCCCAAGCCATCAAATCGACTTTGACTTATAACTAACTTATAGGTCAGAGTAGAACAGTCAGTCCCATTGGATTTCTAAGGCTGTAATCTTTACAGAAGCAGACTGCCACATCTTTCTCCCATGGGTGGCTGGTGGGTTTGAACTACTGACCCTTCAGTCAGCAGCTGAGTGCTTTAACCACTATAGCACCAGAACTCCTTGTTTTTCCTTCTGATGATAACCTAAAAAAAATGGGTGTACTTTACAATCTATGATGTCTTAGATTTACTAAAAGTTTTAGAATTTCTATTGTCTATCTTGCCTCTTCTATTCCTTTATTTTCTTCTATTTTCCTATTCCTTTATTTTTCTTGTGTTCTCACTAAAAAAGAATATGTGTATCTACCTTGGATCCATCCAGCATCTCCAAAGAATGGGTACTTTCCTTCTCTTGCCTGTCTACCTCAAGGACACCCCAATGGGGAACTCTAGGCTAGAGAGAGACTTCCAGTCTCAAAAAGAAAAGGGGCATTCAACTCTAAACACCCTTACTACAGGGAAAGAAGTTCAGGAAATGGTCTGGTGGAAAACAAAGTAGAAACCATTCTCTAAAACAAAGACCATGGATCTGGTTTGTCTGGTTTGCCAGGCCTCCTGCCTCACTAGCATCAAGAATGACTTAGACTCTTTGTTATGAACTCTGGAAATGAGAGAAAGAAAGCATAAATATGAGGATTATTTTAATTTCTCTTTTCTCTCATGGGAATAGGTTTGTGGTCAAGCCTTCACTCTAATGAGACTCTCGGATGAACATGCCAGCTTCCCCGTGGGGCTCACATCTCTTAGCCCTACTGAGGTTAGGCTTTGGGTTGTATTTTAGTTCCAAACAGCTTTCTCTTGATGCTGCCAACACACTGGAATTATTAATTAATACACTGTACTTTCAAACAACATGGGCAGTGGATCTAGGGAAACTACAGCCTGCTTATAGAAAATTCCTCTTTGGTTCTCAAAGCCTTGATCTTTGATGAAGATTTTACTTTGCTCACAGGTTAGCTAGCCAAATTGATGGAAAACAAAGAAATCAGAGGGCTGTACCCTGAAGTGCACTTTATCCTCACATTGCATTGTACATAAATTAAGAGACCTTTAAATCAGGGCAACATTTAACAAGAAATAAAGGAAAATGCTTGGCAAATAATACATCCACATAGGACAAAGCTGGCTGAAAAGTGTCCTGCTGACACCTAACTCCTCTCCAACTTGTCTCAAGTCCTTCTGTTTCTGCTACCAAATCTCTTAGAATCGATATTCCAAAAGGCTTCCCACCCCTATGCTGATAGAGCATTTTTAAAAACACATTAAACTGGGTACCTCAAAAGGAAGCTGAATAATGCCTGTTTCTCTTTGATTCAAGTCTCTACACCCTGAGGTGTAGACCCTGGAGCTCAAGCCTCCTTTGCAGTTCTACGGAATTTTGCTTCCTAACAGTAGCCGGCATATGTAGTGAACTTTCTGATTTTTTTGGAAAATCTCCATGGTGTAGGGTAGAAAGATGAAGAGAAAATCATAGTTTCTCACAATGTATAGGAAATAAAGTGTCAATATTTCTTATTTATTTTCTTAGAAGATACTTATTCATAGTTTATTAATACATTGTAGAGAAGATTGAAGGAAAATAAGTTAATTTTCTATATATAGATATTGCCATTTCTTTGGCAATAATAGGCACTGGCATGACTTGGTTAGATAAGTGATAAAGCTCAGGAAGAAATTATTTGGATTCATTTGTTAAAATTTCTCCCTTTCTAACACATCTCAACACATCAACACATCTCTAGAGAGTATGTCTGAGTGCTTACAATCTTAGGCTCTGGAGTTAAACTGCAGGGGTTTGATTCATCATTTACAAGCTGTTTGGCCTTGAGCATATTTATTTAGTATCTCAGGTCTGTTTCCTCATCTGTAAAATGGGTATACAAAAAAAAAAAAAAAAATACCTCAGTGCCGTCAAGTCAGATCTGACACACAGTGATCCCTCCTTGGGTTGCCGAGGCAGTATCACTACGGAAGTAGATTGCCCAATCTTCCTTCCGAGGAGTGGCTGGTGGGTGTGAACCACCAGCCTTTGGTTAGCAATCAACTGTCTTAGGGTCTTCTGCATCAACCCTCCTTTGAGTGGCTGGCAGTGGTAGCCGGGCACCATCTAGTTCTGGTCTCATGGTCATACAGGCTGAAAATCACACGGTCTACCAGTCCCTTGGGCTAAATGTTTCCATGCATCTTTGGTTTTCTTCATTCTTCTTTGCTCTGGATGAAGAGAGACCCATCACTGCATTGAGAATTCTTTTTCTGGGTTGGTTTCTAGGTGATGTTGTCACATGTCTTAATATTAGGTTGTTATCTCCTGTTGTTGCTTTTCTGTCCAAAGGACTTCCTTTGGCATTTCTTGTGAAGTTGGTCTGGTTTTTACAAATTCCCTTAATTTGTTTGTTTGGGAATGTCCTAATTTCACCATCATATTTGAGGGATAGTTTTGCTGGAGATATATATATATATATATATATATATATATATTTCTTGACTGGCAGATTTTTCTTTCAAGGTTTCATATACATCATCCCATTGCCTTCTTACCTGCATGATTTCTGCTGAGAAATCAGACTTAGTCTTATTGGTTGCCCTTTGTAGATAACATTTCATTTTTCCTGAGCTTCTCTCAAGATTCTTTCTTCATCTTTGATTTTGGAAAGTCTGATTATGATATGTTTTGGTGACTTCCTTTTGGGATCTATTCTATATGGGGCTCATTGAGCTTCTTATCTTTTGGTCTTTCATGATATTGGGGAAGTTTTCTGCTAGCAAGTCTTCAACAATTTTCTCTGCAGTTTTTTTTTTTTTTTTTTTCTTTTCCTCCTCTTGTTCTGGAATTCCAATCACATGTAGGTTATTTCTCTTGATATCATCCCATACCTCTTTAAAGTGCTAAAGAACAAAGATGTCTCTTTGAAGACTGAGGTGTGCCTAACCCAAGCCATGGTGTTTTCAATCTCCTCATATGCATGTAAGAGCTGAACAATGAATAAGGAAGACCAAAGAGATGATGCTTTTGAGTTGTAGTGTTGGCAAAGAATACTGAAAGTACCATGGACTGCCAAGAGAACTAACAAATCTGTCCTGGAGGAAGTGCAGCCAGAATGCTCCTTGGAAGTGAGACTGACCAGACTTTGTCTCACCTACTTTGGTCATGTTTTCAGAAGGGACCATTCCCTGGAGAAGTATAACATGGTTGGTAAAGTGAGGGTAAATGAAAAAGGGGAAAGCTCTCAACGAGATGGACTGACACAGTGGTTGCAAGGATGGCCTCAGGTATAGCAGGGATTGTGAGGCTGCTGTTGGACTGGGCAGTGTTTCATTCTGTTGTACGTAGAGTCTCTATGAGTGGGAGCCAACTTGACAGCACATAACAACAACAGCATCATCCCATATAACTCTTAGGTTTTCTTCATTCTTTTTTTTTCTCAAATAAACTGTTGTCAAGGGATTTGTCTCCCAGCTGGCTAACGCCTTCTTCAGCCAATTCAATTCTACTCTTTTGTCCTTCCAATGTTATCTATTTCTGTAATTTGTGTGCTAATCTTCAGGATTTCTAATAGCTATCTTTGTATGATTTTTAATGGCCTTATTTATTTTGTCGTTTTGTTCTTGTATTGTTTTCCTAAATTCTTCAAGGGTATTGTCTGCCTTTTCCTTGCTTTTGTTTATGGTTTCCTTGAGCTCTTGGAAGGAGATATATTTATATATATAATCTTTTAAATTCCTTGGAGCTCTGTTAGCACAGGGCCTAAGGCATCTGACTGCTAACCAGAAGGTTGGTGGTTCAAACCCACCAGCCACTCCACGGAAGCAAGACTGGGCAATCTTCGGAAAAGATTTACCACCTCAGAAATCCAATGGGGGTCACTATGAGTCAGAACTGACTCAGTGGCAGTGGGTTTGGTTTGATTTTGGTTTTAAATTCCTTATCAGGTGGTTATATTACCTGCACTTCCTTGGGGAGGTTTCTTAGTTCTTTATTTTGGTCTCTTGCTTCTGCTATCTTGTCCTGTTTCTTTGTTTTAATTAAGTTGTTTGTTGTCTCAGATATTTTGACATTGTTGTTTTTATTTGTTGATTAAGGAGGAGTCGCAATGAGTTGGGTCTGACTCAACAGCACACAACAACAACAACAACATGTGTTGGTTTGTTTCATCCTGGCTCTTTGTTTTCCTTTGTTTCGATACATCCAGACAGGTTGGGTAGGCATGCTTTTTTGGTTTTTAGCTTGGCAGCACTAGGGGACTTCCCAGATGTTTCTGGGTTGGTGGAATAACTGTGGGAATGTGAGCACAGGTCTATTTTTCATGAAGAGCAGCTGCAGGTGGAATGAGAAGGTGTTGTCCATCATCTGTCATTGATCCAGTGGTGCAAGAGCTGGTCTGGTACTCAGCCATTGGGTGAGATGGTAGATGCAGAAGATGTGGCTGACTAGTGGAGAGTTAAGGTATTTCTCCTGTTGGCTTGGACAGGGAAAGAAAAAAAAAGAAGAGAAAATAAAAAATGGAAAGAAAAAAAAGGAAGGTAGATGAGAAGAAAGATTGGTAAAAAATAAAAGAGAAAAAAATGAACAAACAAAAAGGAAGAAAAATTGGGAAAAAGAAAAGGAAAAAAGTAAGGAGAAAAGAGGAAAATAAGAAAGCAAAGGAAGAGGGACTTTTGTAGTTATGATCAGCCAACATTCCTAGGATCAGTCAGTTGTGGTGCAATCCAGTCATCTACCAGAGTGTGTGCCCACAGAGATGGAGAAGCCTGGCATGAGTGGGTGCCTCCAAGGAAAGAGGCTAGGTGTGTTTCTTGTGTTCAGTGAGAAAGATCAGTCAGTGACACAAGCCCAGGGAGAGCAAGCCGCAGCCCCTGGCTCTGTCTGTTTGGGGCGCATTGCTGTTGGTGGCTAGGCTGATGAGGAGGTGGCCAAGGATCCAGGCAGGTGGGGATGGCTAGGAGGACTTGGCATGGTCTACCAGTAATTGTGAAGAAAAAAGAGGGAAGATTCCTGTTTACCAGGAAGATGTATTTGTTAGAGCAGAGAATGCAGTTATCCTGTCATGATTCACTGGTGTAGGTCTGGTGCCCTTCTGAGTGAACACAGTCATTTATCAAGCTCCTGCCCAGACTTAATGAGGTGATGGGCTTCCATGAGTCTAGCTTCCCCAAACACCACAACCTAGGCCTTTCCTCTCCTGTGAGCCACCAGCCCAAACAAACAATTAGTGTTTACTAGTGGTGAGTTGTTTCATTCCCTTTCTCTGGCTCCCTTTTGCTCTGTGGCCATCTGTGCCACTTGTCTGACCTGTTTCCCTGCACTTTCCTCTCTTATCTCCAGCACATATTCTGCTCACGTTGATTTCCTCCAGATCTGTCTTCACTGTCTCTATCACCATGTGGATTCTGTGAAGTTGGTTTTTCCTCACACACATATGAAGCATCTATGCCTTAAAATGGCTCCATCAGGTCTCAGCTTCTGTTTTCCTAATCACTGTCCTCACTCCATCTCCCTTTCCAATCAGCACTCAATCTAATTCTTATCCTTTCCTTTAGTGCTCAGTCCTGGGATCATTATTTGTAGAGGGATGGGATGGAATGTGTTAGTGGGATGCTATCATGTCTCCAGCTCCTCAGTATTACTACAGTTTTAACGATGATTAATTATAACCAATAAAACTTTAATTACTTGCATGTTTATCAATTTCTTTGCATCATAGTCCTTCTTTGGGTTCAATTTTCTCCTTACTAAAATACAACCTTTAGGAGCTGCTTTCAGCCAGAGTTTGTTCTTGGAAAACCTGTTTAGACTATAATTACCTATGTCTTTATCTGGCTCTCACACTTATAAATTACTTGGGAATTAAAATCTAGATAATAGTTTTTTCTCAGTATGTTGAAGATTCTACTCCATGATCTACTGTTTTCTTTTTTCTCTTTGTCCTCATGATCTACTGATATCTGTTACTGCCTTTGAAAAGTCTGTTAATAATATTAGGAATTCTGGTAGCATAGTGGCTAAGGCACTTGACTGCTAACCAGAAGACTGGCAGTTCAAACCTACCAGCCACTCCTCAGAAGGAAGGTTAGGCAATCTACTTCCATAGTGATACTGCCTCAGAAACCCAAGGAGGGGTTGTTATGAGTCAGGTCTGACTCGATGGCACATAACAACATTAATAAGATTGTGGTAAATTCTTTATAGGAAATCTCTCTTCTCTTCATAATTACTTGTATGATCTTCTCTTTGACCCTAGTGTTTTTCAGTTTCACTATGATGTGTTTAGATATGGTCTCAAAATGCTTCTTGAATGTTATGGTTTCAACTGTGTCCCCAAAAAACATGTGTTATAAATCCTAACTTCTATGCCTGTGGTTATAATCCCATTTGGGAATGACTGGTCTTTGCTATGTTAATAAGACAGGATTGCTGTAGGGTGTGTTTTGAGATATAAAAGAGATTAAACAAGCATGCAAGAAGCAGAGACAGAGAAAGAGACATGCCAAGCCACATGAAGATTACCCAAGAGCAGAATCTGCTCAGAAGAGTTAAGGACCTTCCTCCAAAGCCGACAGAAGGAAAATGCCTTCCCCTAGAACTGGCATTCTGAATTCAGACTTCTAGCTTCCTAAACTATGAGAAAATAAATTCCTATTTTTTAAAGCCATCAATTTGTGCTATTTCTGTTATGTAGCACTAGATTACTAAGACACTGAACCAGAATACTTATGCATTTCAATATTTTTAAATATGGCATTATCTTTTTGAAAATTATTCTCCCCTATCTATTTGACATATTTTCGTTCTTTTCATTTTATCTTTTGTGTGTTTCCTATCCTCTCTTTCTTATTTCCATCTCTATTTCTCAATGCTACCTTTTGTGTAATTTCTGCAAAACTATCTCCCAGCTCAAAATTCATATCTATCATCTAATCTGCTATTTATCCTATCTATTGAGTTTTCAATTACTATCATTTTTACTGCTAAATATTCTGTTATTTCACTTCTAAAAGTTTTCAAAACTATCCCCAAAACTAAAACTATCTTTTTCTTTTCATGCCATCTTATCTTTTCTTGCTTTAAAATTCACTTTTTATGTCTTTAAGTCATATTAAACATTCTACATTCTATTTCAAATCCTTCATTATCTATTTCTAATTTCTTTTTGGTTTATGTCACCTAATCTTTCCCATCATAGATTGTTTCTACATATCCTTTGTATTTTTAGTTTGTGAGCTGAGTAGTGAGGCTTTCTGTGGGAAGCTTGCCTGAGTTGAAGAACTCCCTCCTGAGGGTTTGGACTTGCTTCTACCAAGCATCTTGAGGGAATAGTGGCCCGAGACCAAAGTTAATATCAAATTGTCAAACTGAGTTTCCTGAACTCTGTAGGTAAACTAAGTTAAAAGCTAAAATTCATATGTCATACAGACTCGTGTTTAAAAATCCCAAAGAAATAATTTACTTTCCCACCCCTGCCCAGGTCAAGAAAGACAAACTAGTTTCTTTGGGTCTCCCATTACTAAAGAGTAACTATTTTTCCCAGACCACTCTTTCACCAAGGGTGAAGCCCACATCTCTGAGAGCATTATCTTTGTGTCCAAGGTTTTATCATCTATCTTTCTCTTCAGATGATATAACCAGATTGCTGGGACTAACATTCCTCCTCTCCCACCTCTACTTCTGGGAGGCCCTAGTGCACACTTGTGCTCTGATTCTCAGCTTCTTCATTTCTGTCCTCTGGCTATCTCTTACCTTGTTGTGAGCTCAAGTAAGCATTGAAAAGGATCTTTTATTATATTTCATTTACCATTCTTAGATGTTTGTAGCAGGAGAGTTTTCAAATTTCTTCCCTAAAATTGCCAACTCAAATTCTTTTTTATTAAATCACATGCATGTATCTATTTTTAGAAAAAGAAAATATTTTTTAAATGTGTAACATAGTAACAGAGCACAAACAGGTGTTCATGAAATGTAGTATATCTGTGGATGAAAAGAGGCTGAAAAATTAGGTCCCACAGCTGGATAGCTTTGGTGGTATAGTGTCTAAGGCATTTGACTGCTAATCAGAAGGCTGGAGGTTCAATCCCACCAGCCACGCCCCAGAAGGAAGACTGGGCAATCTATTTCTGTAGAGAAAGTGCCTCAGAAACCCAAGGAGGGGTCGTTACGAGTTAAATCGACTCAACGGCAGTGAGTGAGTGAGAGTGAGAGGTGAATAAAATCTTATATAAAATAATCTAAATTTCATTCTTTGTGAAAGAAAATAAACACTAAATACTATCACAAATTTTGTTGATATATAACAAGATAAAACATATAGCCACTTAAGGGGATATGGAATGTTATACATGTAATATATTCCTTCTCATGCAACTTCCAGATTTTCTCAAGTAAGGCCACCATTTCTTAAAGACTGATTGCTACATAGTGGTAATAATTCTCTCTCTCTCTCTCTCTGTCTCTCTCTCTCTCTGTCTCTCTCTCTCTCTATATATATATATTTAATATTTCTCCTCTATATAGTTCACAAGAAAAATATAAGCAAGTCCTTCATCATTATTAACAAACATACCTTAATGATATTCTAAGGTTTATGGAAAACTTCAGGAAATGATGATGTGCTGCAAATAAGCATGAATTTAAGCAACAGATGAGTCGGAGCTGTGTGGCATTCAAAAAACCAAACTCACTACCATGGAGTTGAATCCAACTCATAGCAACCCCTCCTTGGGTTTCTGAGGCAGTAACACTTTGGAAGCAAACATTAGGTGAGTTAATTAGCCTCTGTGAGCCTCCATTTCCTTATCAGTAAAAGTAGATATGAGAGATATCTGGCAGGGTTACAGTCAGAATTAGAAGGGATAATGAATTTATCTAGCAAGTGCTGAATGAATATTAGTGGAAAGACAGAGGAAGGAAAGGAGGGAGGGCCCGAGGGAAGAAAGAAGGAAATCTTGAAACATTAAGGAATTTGGGCTGTCAGTGCCTCTCACTTCATGAAAGAATAGGATTATAACTCTCATGTCCCCCAAAAGTGATTATTCCCAAAAGTGAATTTGATATCACTTTTGCCTTCCTGACTGCTCAATGATGAATGCCTAAAGCTAATTTATAAGTAACTTTTGTCTAAAAAGAACCCTTGTGGTTAAGTATTCAGCTAACCAAAAGGTCAGCAGTTCAAACCCAGCAGCTGCTCTGCAGGAGAAAGATGAGAAAATCTGCTTCTGTGAAGATTTACAGCCCCAGAAACACTATGGGGCAGTTCTAGTTGGTCCTGTAGGTGGTCTCTATGAGTCAGAATGGTCTCAGTGGTAGTGGGTCAGGTGTTTGGGTTTATTTGTCTACACTGCTACAATGCATTCAAATTCATTTCACATCTTATGCAAAGTTTAAAATAAAAACAATAACAAAGACAAGGACAAGCCAAATTGCCTAAAGCCCTGAGATGTCTGAAGCCATCCATCTCTCAGCAAATTGTGAAAGGCATTAGTCAACTGAGACCCTTCCTGGGAAAAGAGCTCCTGAAGTTATTAATGAATGCTGGTGGCTGGGACATGGAGAAGCATCACCTCTGAGAAGACTAAACTTCCATCTTTTTTACTCAAAAAATAAATTTTAACAGAATCACAGGGCAACAGAGTGGGAGGCAGTAGAAGTACCCAATGCTACTGGCCAGCACCCACAATAGTACACAGAATCTTGATATCCCACCCTCTTCCAAGAAACTTCTAAAAGAACAAACAGAATTTTCAGTGGCTATTGCTTCAGGTAAGATGTTTTTTAGCTACCTGCTCTCTGTGAATAGGTTTGGAGGTATGCAGGAGCACTAAATGCCCTCAGAGGAAAAAGGGCTAGTCTGGTTCCCCTTATTTGGCAGTGTTTATTAGTGTAGTTTCTTTATTGGTCTGTGCCTTCAGGAATGTTGCAAGAGCTCAAGTATGTAAAGGGATGGTGAATGCAAGCCTAACCTGACACAGCAATTGATTCATTTCTGAATGGGTACCTCTTATGTGCTATGGCCAGAGAGCTGCTGTACATCATATCCTAGACTATGAATATTTTTCCATCCACTTCTGATATTTAATTAGGGGAAATCTTGCCCTGAGTGAGCAAGTAGATTTTTGTATGAGGTTATCTCTCAGGAGATGGGGAGCTCTGGCAGCAGAGTGCCTAAGGCACTTGACTGCTAACCAGAAGCCTGGCAATTCAAACCCCCCAGCCACTTCTCAGAAGGAAGGCTGGGCAATCTACTTCCGTAGTGATACTGCCTCAAAAAACCAAGAAGCAATCGCTATGAATTGAGTCCAACTCGACAGCACGTAACAACAACACAACAACAACAACTCAGGAAATGATCTGTGCCACCTTGGTGATAAATAAGGAAAGGAAGATTGGGTAGGACAGAAAGAGACTGTGTCAGCCTTGGGACCTATAGGACTTAAGGTTGTGGGGAAAAGCTAAAATACACAGGATGTGAGACTGGATGAAGGTGGTGAGGAACTAATGGCTACTGTTGTCCTTCTTCTCTGTTGGAACCCTGGGATAACTCCCCACATCCCTATCCCTGGGGGTGGGGGATATATATATATATATATATTTGAAAATATCTGTCCAGATGCAGCAGTAGCGATCACAGTGTTCCTGAGTGTTTGTTCTAAACTACAATGAAACCTGTGAGACTTGGAACTTGACAGGATTACCTTGTTTTTCCAGGTCTCAAAAATTTTCTGACTTTGACAGGTGCAGGCTTTCCACTTTTCTATCACTCTCTATTGTTGTTGTTATGTGCCACTGAGTCGGACCCAACTCATGGCAACCCCTCCTTGGGTTTCCGAGGCAGTATCACTATGGAAGTAGATTGCCCAACCTTTCTTCCGAGGAGTGGCTGGTAGGTTTGAACCGCCAGCCTTCTGGTTAGCAGTCAAGTGCCTTAGGCACTAAGCTACCAGAGCTCCCTCACTCTCTATTAGTGGAAAATATTTGAGTTTTTCTTCTCTGATAGGTTTCTGCCTTACACAGATTCTGGCTTTTGCAGGTTTTACTGTGCTATCACATAAACATGAGTTAACAGGGTATACAAGTGTTAGAATGTGTGCCTATATTTAAGGTGAGGACCTTAAATATGAAGAGAGACTGTTCAGAGAAACAGAAAATGGAAAAGCATGAGAAACTAAAAACAGATAGTAGCATTGTTTAATCTGAGATTTAGGAATTACAAAGCGGTTAGTTTCACCAGAATTGACCATATCTGTGTCACAAAACAAGCCTCAAAAAATTTAAAAGAACTGAAATCATACAAAGTATATTCTCAGCAATAATAGGATTAAACTAGAAAGTATAACAGAAATTTCTCCAGAAAATACCCAAATGGTTGGAAAATGCATAATACATAATAATCCATGAATGAGAAAGGAAGTCACAAGAGAAATTACAAAATAGTGTGGATTGAATGAAAGTGGAAACACAACATACCAAAATTTGTGAGATGCAGCTAAATAAGTACTTAATGGAGAATTTATAGCATTACATGTTTATATTAGGGGGAAAAAAGTCTCACATCTATGATCTAAGCTTTCACCTTAAGTAACTAGTAAAACAAAAAAAAGCAAATTAAACTCAAAGCAAGCAGAAGGAAGGAAACAATAAAAATAAGAATATAAATCAATAAAATTAAAACAAAGACAATAGAGAAAATCAAGGAAAACAAAACTCATTCTTTGAGGCATCCAAATTGGTAAGGAAGAAGTCAAACTATCCCTATTTGCTGATGATATGATCCTATACCTAGAAAACCCAAGAGACTCAG
>NW_006921622.1:14921546-14924841 GCF_000298275.1 Orycteropus afer afer
GGAAGGGCACCTTATGCACAGGGAGACAGCTTAGGGGGCAGGAGAGTATGGAGGGATAGACACTGGGAAGTGGTACCTTGGGGAGGAAATTGGAGGGGAGCTGTTGCATTGTGGTAAACTGTAGTCAATGACATGAGACAAAGTATATGTGAACTGCTGTATCGACAGTGAACTTGCTCTGTAAATCTTCACCCAAATCTAAATAAAATAAAATTTAAAAAAAAAACAAAACTCATTCTTTGAAAGGATCAAAAATTGATAAACCTCTAGCCACATTTATGAAGAAAAAAAAGAAAGTACAATTTAATAATATCAGGAATGAAAGAGCGGACATCACTACAGACCCTAAAGACATTAACATGATGATAAGAATATTATAAACAACTTTATGCCCATAAATTTGGAAACTTAGATTAAATGGATAAATTCTTTTGAAGATACAAACTATCAAAACTCACACAAAAAAGAAAGAAACAAAGAAAGATGACCTGAGTAGTCCTGTCTATTAAATAAATTACATTCCTAGTTAAAAACCTTCCAACAAAGAAAACTCCAGTTCCAGATGATTTCACTAGTAAATTTCACCAAAAAATTCAAGAAGGAATGAGCACCAATTCTACATAAACTTTCTAGAAAGTAGATGAAAAGGAAACACTTTCCAATTCATTTTTTTGAAGTTTTTTGTTGCTGTTATAAAAATATATATGTTTATAACACATTTGCCAACTTAATCTTTTTCAGGTGTATAATTTAGCAATAATCAATTACATTAATCATGTTGTTCAACCATCATCTAACACTGGCAATTTTTCTCATCACCATAAATAAAAACCCACAGCTTCCAAATAATGGCTCCCCATTCCCCCTCTATCTCACCCCTGGTAATTTACTAATAAATGCTGGTTTCTATATGTTTGCCTATTCTTATTACTTTATATAAGTGAGATCATGTATTTGTCCTATTGTGGTTGACTTATTTCACTCAGCATAATATTTTCAAGGTTCATCCATGTTGTTAGCATGTATCAGGACTTCATTTCTCTTTATGGCTGAGTAGTATTCCATTGTGTATATGTACCACAGTTTGTTTATCATCCATCCACTGACAGACATTTAGGTTGTCTATTTTGGCTATTGTGAAGTGCTGCAATGAACATTGGTGTATATGTGTCTATTCATGTCCATGCTTTCAGGTCTCTTGGGTATATACTTAGGAGTGGAATTGATGGGTCATATGCTAGTTCTATTTTTAAGTTTCTGAGGAATTGCTAAACTGTTTCCCACAGCAACTGCAACATTTTACATTTCCACAAGCAATGGACAAGTATTCCAGCTTCTCCACATTTTCACTAACATTCTTTGTTTTCCATTTTTTAAATTTTATCCCATCCTTGTGGGAGTGAAGTGGTATCTCACTGTGGTTTTGACTTGTATTTCTCCAAAGGCTGATGAGATTAAGCATCTTTTCATGTGTTTGTGCACCATGAAGTGCTTGTCATCCTCCTTGGTGAAATGTCTGTCAAAGTCCTTTGTCCACTTTTTAATTGGGTTGCTTGCCTTTACTATTAAGCTGTAGAAGTTTTATATATATTTTGGATATTAGGCCCTTATCTGATATATGTTTCCTGAATTTTCTCCCAATCTTTAAGCCGTCTTTTCATTTTTTGATAAAGTTGTTTGGTGAACGTTTTGGTTCTATAGTGCTGCTCTAACAGAAAACACAAGTAGGTAGCTTTAACAAACAGGGATTTATTCTCTTACCGTTTAGGAGGCTAGAAGTCTGAGTTCAAAGTTCCTGCTCTAGGGGCTGGGTGAAGGCCCCTCAACGTTGGACTTGGGCTCTGCCTCTTGTTCCCAGCCCACTGAAGCTGGAGGCTTCTCTTAACTCAGGCAGCTGCTGGCTGCTGAGGCTGACAAACTCAAGGTCAACAAGTAAAATGGCACAGTCCCCAGATAACCAAGTAACATGGCAGGTCACTAGTGTAAGTTCAGAAACAGGTCCAAGAGCAACAGGCTACATGGCAGGCTGTTAAATGAAGACTTGGCTACATGCAGGGTCCAAGTTGTGCCTAAAAGCTAGAGACCTTTAAGCTTCTTCTTATATACTAGAAGCAGTCCACATCCCTAATGCAGCTACTCAGCTGCTCACAGTAGATTCCACCATGGAGTTGATTACCAGTCTCATCATGGAGAATAACTATAATCAATTACCCAGCCACTCAAGACCAGGTCCAGCCAAGTTCACACCTAACCTTAACAACCATATTGAACAAAAGTATTTAATTTTTATGAGATCTCATTTATCTATTGTCTTTTGCTTCTCATGTTTTAGTTGCTACATCTAATAAACCATCATTAAAAAGTAGGTCCCACAGTCTTGTCCCTATATTTTCTTCTAAGAATTTTATGGTTTAGCTTTCACTTTTAGGTCTTGATCCATTTTAAGTTGGTTTTTGTGTATGGTGTGAGGTATGGCTCCTGAATCATTCTTCTGCATGTAGAAATCCAATTTTTCCAGAATTATTTATTGAAAAAGCTCTTCTTTTCCCATTGAATGGACTTGGCACTCTTGTAGAAACTCAGTTGATCATAGATGCATGAGTTTACTTCTGGACTCTCAATTCAATTCCACTGGTCTGTGCATATATTATTATACTAGTACCAGATTGTTTTGATTATTCCCAATGCATTTTATGCGACTAGAATAATCCTGATACCAGAACCAGACAAAGGCATTACAAGAAAAGAAAATTATGCCTTATTATCCTTCATGAATGTAGATGCAAAAATCCACAAAAATATTAACCAACTGAATTCAGCAATATATACATAGTACATACAATATATCAGGACCAAGTAGAAAAATGGCTCGACATTAGAAAAATAACCAATGTAATATGTCGCATCAATAAATGTAGAAAAAGTATTTGAAAATATGTAACATTCATTGATGACTTATAAAAAAAAAAACTTAGCAAACTAGGAATAGAAAGAACTCTCTTAACCTGATAAAGAACATCTTTAACAGCCAATATCATACTGATTGAGAAAAGGCAAAAATGTTTTCTTTCACCACTAGCCAGTGCAATAATAGCACAGTAATTTAGAATTTAGAAGGGTAACAAGATTCAATATATAAAAATCAATAATAGGCAAGGTTATGGTCATTGCTTGATCACACCCAGCTACCCAGAGCAACCGAGTAGTTGATCCTGCGGGCTTGGGACCATAGTTGCAGGGGACATCAAGCTAAATTGGCATAACATACTATACAAAACATTGTTCCACCTCCTAC
>NW_006921622.1:14925417-14974000 GCF_000298275.1 Orycteropus afer afer
ATGACATGAGACAAAGTATATGTGAACTGCTGTATGAAAAGTGAATTTACTCTGTAAATCTTCACCCAAATCAAAATAAAATTAAAAAAAAAGAACCACTAACCTACATCAAGGAAAAAAAAAATCAATAATATTTCTATATACTAAACTAAAATAAACAAATTCACTGCCGTCGAGGGGGATCCGACTCATAGAGACTCCTCCTGGGGTTTTCGAGGCAGTATCACTATGGAAGTAGATTGCCCAAACTTCCTTCTCAAGAGTGGCTGGTGGGTTTGAACTGCCAGCCTTCTGGTTAGCAGTCAAATGCCTTAGGCACTACACCACCAGAGCTCTGTTTCTATATACTAGCAATAAATAATTGGACAATAAACTAAAAGAAAGAATTCATCAAATATAATAGGACCAAAAAACATAAGATATTTAGGTATAAATCTAACCAACTAAGTTTAAGGTGTGACTGATGAAAATTACAAAACATTGAAATTAAACTATATCTAAATAAATGTTCAGGGATTGGAAAACAAATAATGTTATGACGTCAAGTCTTCCCAAATTGAGGTATAGCACCAAAGCAATCCCAATTCAAATTGTTAATGGGGTGTTTTATACTAAGTGACAACATTTTAAAATTTACATGGAAAAGTAAACAACTAGAATAGTCAAAGTAGTTATGAAAAAGATAAGCAAAGTTGGAAAACTCATACTACCAAATTTCAAGATTTATTAAAAAGCTACAGTAATCAAAAGAGTATAATAATGGCAAAAGGATAAGCACAGAACCTTAAAAAGTGTCTAGAAAAAGACTCACACATATATATTCAGTTGGTTATCAATTAAAGATCAAAGTCATTTCAATGGAGAAAGTGCAGTCTTTTCAGCAAATGATCCTGGATAAATTGGACACTCACATGCAAAAAATAAAGAAGGAGGAAACCTGACTCATACCTTATGCTAAATAGTAAAAAATTAAAAATTAAAAAATTTCAAACTATAAAATATCTCAAAGAAAACATAGAATAAAATCTTTGTGACTTTAAGTTAGGCAAAAGTTTTAAAATTTACACCAAATGCATGATTCACAAAGAAAAATATCAATAAATGAGACTTTATGAAGTCTGTAAATATTTCTCTTTAAAAATCACTGCAACAGAAATGGAAAAAAAAAAAACAACTGGAAAAAATATTTTCAAAATGCTTAACTAATAAAGAGTTTGTATCCAAATACATAAGTATCTCTTAAAACTCAGTAATAAAAAAATAAATGTTTAAAATGAGCAAAGCATTGGAACAAACACCTCAACAAAGAAGCCAAATAATCATAATTATAAAATTAAAGTGTGAAATTATTATAAATTTTATAATTCTTTCTCTTTGAGTGTGGGTAAGACTTGTAAATATGATGGAAATACTCTCACATATAGGTAAGTAGTCAGTTGATTCTGAATTCCTCAAAAGGGAGATTATCCTGGGTAAACCTGACTTAATCAAGCCCTTCCTGCTGGCCTTGATGAAGCAATACCTCCATTGCAAATTGCCTATAGGAAAGCCCACCAGCTAAGGACTGGAAAGTAACCTTTAGATGCTGAGAACAGTCCCTGGCCTCTAGCTACCAAGGAAAGGGAGACTGAATTCTGCCAATGCCAGTGACCTTGGAAAAAACAGCCCCAAGCCTTAGATGAGATCAACGTCCCAGCTAACACCTTGAGTTCAGCCTTATAAGACTGCAGAAAGAACCCAACTATGTTATGTCCAGATTTCTAACCTACAGAAACTGTGAGTTAAAAAATGTGTGTTGTTTTAAGCTACTAAATTTGTGGTGACTTGTTACACAATACCATATATTTTTCTGCATAGAAAGCACCCACATAAATAACATGCATACATAAAACATGCAGAGCACGAATAAGAAACTAACACGAAGGGGTTGAGCAGTTTGCCAAAAATCGTATAATATGTGGATTATCTGCATAAAAATATAGTAATAGAAAGCCAATAAAAGAATGATTAATTAATTAAAATGCATCAAGCTAGTTTAATCAATGAGACAACTTTCATGATTTTGATTCCAACGTATCTTCACTCAAGAGTAAGCTGATTCTAATGATATACTATACATTGAATCAAAAAGCATTACAAAGGTAACATCATAGAGAGAAGAGAGGAAGATTAAGAGACAATGGCTTTGGAAAATGTTGTTAGCTGCCATCCAGTCAGCCCCCAATTCCCAACTCATGGCAACCCCACACACAATGAAACAAAATACTGCCTGGTCCTATGCCTTCCATAGAACTGGTTGAAGATCAGATCTTTATGATCTATAGGTTTTCACTGGCTGATTTTCAGTAGATCACCAGGCCTTTCTTCCTAGTCCATCTTAGTCTAGAAGTGCCACTGAAGCCTGTTCAGCATCATAGCAAAATGCAAGTCTCTAGTGACAGACAGGTAGTGACTATGCATAAGGAGCACTGGCCAGGAATAGAACCGAGGTCCCCTGCATGGAAAGTAAGAATTCTACCACTGAACCACCAATGCCTCATGACCTTGGAGAATGTTGTTGTTGTGTGCCTCCAAGTAAATTCTAACTCATAGTGACCATATAGGGCAGAGTAGAAGTGCCCCATTGGGTTTCTTCAACTGTAAATTTTTACAGGAGCAGATCACCAGGTCTTTTCTCCTACAGAGTGCCTGGTGGGTTTGAACCCACAGCTTTTTGGTCAGTAGCCAGTGCTTTAACCATTGTGCCACCAAGGTTCCTCTTCAGAAAATAATCCCTCAATTCCATTCAGTGGTGGTCACAGAAAGTTCACCAAAAACTGGTAGAGGAGTCTTCTGTTGGAAGTTCCACTATCTTTTCTCATCAAACTTGATAGCTTACTGTCTCTACAGGGTCCTTCCTCTTTCTACCTCTGTGTCATGACTGTGGACCACCCAAGTACTAATATATCCTCTCTGGGCTGGACATCCTCCTACAGATCTCCAGGGCCAACAGTGGTAACCAGGACAAAAACAATGCCGTGTTCACTGGACTTTCTTAAGGCTGACGACATTCATTTATGAGGTGAGGCACCAGGAAATAACTACTCGGTTATATAACCATAAAAGAAAGTATGATGCATTCCTGAAATGTCTTTTCACATATGTGAAAATGTTTTTTTTTTTCTTTTTTATCTCAAAGAATATTATTTAAATGACACATTGCAGTATTCCTGCAAAATTTTTTAAAAAAATTTACACTTTCATTTTTTCATAACCTTGTTAGTTCCTTTATTCTATCACACTGCTAATTCTAAACTTCATAGGATTAAAATGGAATATACAGTAACTTACCTTATAACTTTTTAGTCTGATGAAATCAACCTTCATAGAGACAAATCTATCTGAAGTTCGGCTGATGTTCTTAAGGTGCTCTACAAGGTCAGCACAGAATTTGTAACCTCCTTTAAGTACACACAGGACCATAATATCACAGTATCCTATGTCTTTCATAATATCCTTAGCCAGCCGTTCAATTCTGAAAGAAGCAGAGGATAAAAGGTAGATTAAAGCACTACTACTTGTATTTTTGTTCCTTTCAGAAAAATGAATGACATATTAAACATACTAGATAATGCTGGTGAATGTGGAAAAGAATTTGGGAGACAGAAACCTACTGATGGAGATTTTTTTGAGGTTGGACAAAGAGAGCTCAAAACACACTCTGATCATCACACCATCTACAGTATATTCTTGGTCCTGTCACAAAAAGGATAATGGTGTAAAATATAAAATCCAAAATCATCTTAAAAAAATCTTATTTTAAAACTATAGAGCCTCTTTGTTAATCTGAACAAAGTTATGATGGTATTTGGTGATATTATGTTCATTTTATAGCAGAGAAAAATGAAAAGGGGAATGACTCACCCACCCAACTTAGGAGCTCTGGTAGCATAGTGCCTAAGGCACTTGACTGCTAACCAGAAGGCTGGCGGTTCAAATCCACCAGCACCTCCTCTGAAGGAAGGTTGGGTAATCTACTTCCGTAGTGATACTGCCTCGGAAACCCATGGAGGGATCACTATGACTCGGGTCTGACTTGATGGCACATAACAACAACACAACAGCAAAAGGTTGGCAGTTCGAACCCGCCAGCTATTCTATGGGAGAAAGATGTGGCGGTCTGCTTCTATAAAGATTTACAGCCTTGGAAACCCTATGAGGCAGTTCTATTCTGTCCTATGTTGTTGTTGTTATGTGCCGTCGAGTCAAACCCGACTCATAGCGACCCCTCCTTGGGTTTCCGAGGCAGTATCACTACGGAAGTAGGATTGCCCAACCTTCCTTCCGAGGAGTGGCTGGTGGGTTTGAACCGCCAGCCATCTGGTTAGCAGGCAAGTGTCTTAGCCACTATGCTACCAGAGCTCCCATTCTGTCCTATAGGGGGGTCATAATTAGTTGGAATTGACTCCATGGCATCGGGTTTAGTTTATGGGTTTTGGAGGAAAAGTCAAGGAACTGTCAAAAGATACTACTTGTGAATTTTAAAAGTTTAAAATAAAATATGTAAATGTGTGACTCTGTATGTTAAATGCATGAGATATGTTTAAATGAAAACAAAACTATCTAAAGACCCAAACTAAATTTAGTGTAGATGTTCTCCCTATGTAACTTAAAAACCTTAAAACAATTCAAGCTATGTACCATTTTCTTGGCAATATGCATGGTGAAGACCATTTTAGAAACTGTAACCTTTTTCTTTGAGAAAGAGAAAGGCCACTTGATGGGCTATTATAGCAATTACTGATTTTATCTGTGCTATAGGAAAACTATATAATAGAAAATCCAAAATGAAAATAAAATTATTTACAGATATAAACAAAATTTTGTTAGGTGTATTTGTAATGTAATTCTCTGCCTTTCCTAAAAATGTAAGTTATGCTTCACTTTCTTATTAACATACATGGTCCTATTTAAGAAATTGATATGTTAAAATCCTTAAGGAGCTCTAGTGGCATAGTGGGTATTCAGCTGCTAACCCCAAGGTTGGCGGTTCAAACCCACCAGATGCTCCATGGGAGGACGATGAGGCAATCTAGTTCCATAAAGATTTATAGCCTTGGAAAACCAATGGGGCTCCCTATGAGTTGGAATCAACTCTATGGCAGCAGGTTTGGTTTTGGTGTTTACTTGGAGTACTGGGGGGGAAATGATAATACCTGTCTTATCTTTGACAGAAACAATGTGTTACCTATGTGAAAGGTGCCCAGAGTACAGTTCCAGTGGATGCCATTTGCATGTAACAATGTGAATGATGCTGTATGGATTTGGACAACTGTGAATAGCCTTTGATTGGCATTTGGTATCTAACTTGGAACTGTCTTTGTATTTTTTCTAATTGTTTCATGTGTTTAAGTACAGTTGCCTAAGAATGTGTATTTTAACAAGTTCACCAGAGGATTCTCAAGCACCCAGCACAGGGCAACCTCACCCAGGACTAATCATGTACTGGATCAGGATGCATTAAGTCATAAAGTTCAAATAAGTAAAGCTGGAATTTCTTTAAATCGGGGGTTCCCAAATTGTTATCATTGGAAAACTCTTCAGAGAGTTATTAAGAGGTGAACTAAGAATAAAGTTTCCTATTGCACAAAAAAAGTTGGCTTAATTGTTAAAGCCAAGCAGGACATTTTCCTTTTCAGCAGAGGAGGGCAGGAATTTTCAATATGCTAATGTTTTTTTTGAATTGCCGACAGGAAAATTTAGCAATTTGGGAAATCTAAAATTTCCCAAATTTATTTGATCATGGAAGCTTCTGTTTCCTCTGAGGATCAGAATTTCTATTCCATGGGAAAGCCACCTCAAGTCATGAGAAACCTCAAAGTAGACCTAATTTTAGTAATATACTATAATTTGAGAGGATAAGAACTATACAAGGCTTAGCCAATGGAAAATCTTAGTATTTGAATGACATTTTCTTTTTGCTCACAAAGAGGAATTAATGGAAAGATAGTAGCCTAGGCATAGTGACCATCTACTGTGTTTCAAACTTTCCATTGGCTGAAGACCTATTTCATAAAGTTAAATCTTACCTCAGAAGAATATAACATTAAGGAAAAAAAATTAAGGCAGTAGCTCAGTGTAAGTTTAAGGAATGGGTTGGAGTAAGCAGTCCAAAGTCTCAATCATCTCCTTCTCCCCACTGCCCCCCTTGTCCTAACTTCTGAGCATGTGTAAAATCCCTATGACTCTTTGGAGTGCAGTGGGAAAATCATGGACCTAGAAGCACCTTTGTTTTCCATATAAATGTCAATGAAGGCTTAAATATCTGACCTTTGTGCAAGAAATTATGGGTACAAGGAAAAGTAATAAATAGCCTCGGCTTTAAGGCAGTTTTGTTAAAGGGCCATGATTTATAAATGCAGATGCTATCATGGATTGAATTGGAGGAGACACTTTGAAAACCAAGAGACAAATCGGGGTAGCATAGGGGCTTAAGGAAAGGAGAAAAAATGTTGGCTATAGGAAAGTGGGCTAGAAAAAAGCCAGAGGATATCTAGGTTAATAGGCAGAAAGGACTAGAAATTTGTTCTTGCTGTTAGGTTCCCAGAAGTCTATTTCAGTCATGTTATTGTTATTTATTATATGTTCCAGTCAGGGCTTTGAATGGGTTAGAAGTGGTTCAGTCATGGCTGATGGAAACAAGGGCAGTGTATGTGTTGCAAAGCAACCAAATGCCCTGTGCATTGGATTTTGATCCACCCTGCTCAAAGATGGTGTTTGCACCACTTTGAATGTGTGTCAGCCACCATCTTTGAGTGGGGCATTGCTGTCTGTTTTCTACTCAGTTCAAAATCTAACACAAAAAATTTGGTTGCTATGCAACACATATGCTGTTCCTGCTTCTACTGGCCATGAGTGAACCATTTTGAACAGGTTCAAAGCCCTGGTTCCAATTTATAGTGACCCTGTATGATAGGGTAGAATGGCCCCAGAGGGCTTCCAAGGCTGTACTCTTCACTGAAACACTGCCACATCTCTCTCCTGCAGAGCAGCTGGTGAGTTTGAAATGCCAACATTTCAGTTAGCAGCCAAGAATAGTCATTGCACCACCAGGGAGGATATCTATGTAGATAGGCCAGAATGGACTAGAAATAGTACTCTGCAGATATTTTTAAACTGCAAATACTCTTATTCCCATATCATTACCATTTGCTGGAAAACATTGTATACAGATCAGCCCATGTGTGATACATTACTGTATTTGGTCTGAGAAGAACGAAAACTGCAATAAAAGCCAGAGTTTTAGGGGAGTGTCCTATATGAAGGTAAAGGTCACCTCTTGACTCTCCCTGGTTTGAATTTAAGAGTTAATGAAAAGCATGAAACAAACATCCTTCGGTGAGAAGCAATGCTTTCCCAAATCCCATATTTATCAGTTTGTACAGGGCATTGTTGATATATGATGCTGTTGCTTATATTACCTCACATATGTATATAGCCTTCATACCATTTGCCCTTGAACAAATGTCCAGATAAGCAGTTCAATTAAAGCATAAACTCCTTTTTATTTCTAATTTACTATTTAAGAATAGGGTCATACAAAGTTGCAGGGCACATCAAGCTCAATTGGCATAACATCAACACAAAACATTGTTCCACATCCTACTTTGGTGAGTAGCAACTCGGATCTTAAAAGCTTGCAAGCAACCATCTTGATGTAATGGTGGGTCTCTCTCATTCAGAGCAAAGAAGAATGAAGAAAACCAAAGATTCACGGAAACAATTAGTCCAAGTGACTGGTACACCACACGATCTTCAGCCTATACAACTATGAGACCAGAAGAACTAGATGGTGCCTGGCTACCACTGTCAACCACTTGGAGGGGGATTTATGTAGGAGATCCTGCATAGAGTGGGAGAAAAATGTGCAACAAAACTCAAAATCATTTGGAAAAAAAAAAAAAGGGACCAGGTTTGCTGGTCTGATAGAGCTGATGGAACAACTGAGACTATGGTCCCTAGCTGCCCTTCAGGTCTGGAATTGAACCCAATCCTGTGGCTTCCAGCCAAACAAAAGACAGCCATATGAAGTGAACATTTACACTAGGTAGATACACTCCTTGGAGAGAACAATCATGGGAGAATAGAAGGGCTGTGAATGCACAGGGAGACAGCTCAGGGGTCAGGAATGCATGGAGGGAAGGACACTGGGAAGAGGTGATTATGGGGAGGACGTGGGAGGGGAGCTGTTGCATTGTGGTAAATTGTAGTCAATGTCATGAGACAAAGTGTATGTGAACTGCTGTATGGAAAGTGAATTTGCTGTGTAAACTTTCACCCAAATCACACACACACACACAAAAAAAAAACCTGAATAGAGTCATAAAGTATATTGTGTGATTCACACAGAGGACTAGCTCAACCCAAGATCAAGACTGACACATCACTTACCTGTCCACGATGATGCCATGAGGTATGAGAACATATTCCAAATCTCCATAATAGTGCTGTGGGTATGTGAATAAATTCAAGTCATACCCTGGCCAATCATCCATAATCTGTAAATCAGATTATTTTGGTTATGGCAGTTTTCACTGGAAATTTATTTTAAAAGAACATACACAAAAAGAACGATAGAATAATACTGAAAAACAAAGAAAAGATCTGAAGACATAAATATTCCCTTATATTCTTTTAACCTATGAAAAGCTCAGTGGGGTAAAGTGATTAGTCTGATACAACCTAATAAAAAGACCTAGTTCTGAACTGAACAGAGTCCTCTTCTTCTAACCAATAATAATAATAATGCAACTGCAAATTTGAAATTTTGTAAGTGATTTAACTCAATGACAGATAGTTAATCTGATAGTACTGTCTACAAGAGCCTTCCTTCTCCTTGTTGTTGTTAGTTGCCATCAAGTTAATTTGGACTTGTGGCGCCCCCATACGTACAGAGTAGAACACAGAGTTTCCACCTTTTGGAAGCAGATAGCCAGGTCTGTCTTCCAAGGCATCTGTGGGTGGGTTCAAACTATCAACCTTTTGACTAGTAGCTAAGCACTTTAACTGTTTAACCACCCAGGGACTCCTCCATAAGAGTGTATATGTATAAATATATAATGTATGCCTAGATTGTAAATATTAGCATGAATACATTATGATAAATATTAAATTTGTAACTATAACGCCTTATTATGGTATATACTGCCTCGGAAACCCAAGGAGGGGTCGCTATGAGTCAGGTCTGACTCGACGGCACATAACAACAACAACATATATAATATTAATTTATATTAATAATAAATCCTCCATCTGCCTGTAAAAATAGGTATCTCCTGGGATTAAGAATAAACAGAAGCTTTTGAGCAGTCTAGTCGTTGTTGTTGTTGTTGTTATTATGTGTTGTTGAGTCGGCCCTGACTCATAACGACCCCTCCTTGGATTTCCGAGGCAGTATCACTACAGAAGTAGATTGCCAACCTTCTTTCCGAGGAGTGGCTGGTGGGTTTGAACCGCCAGCCTTCCGGTTAGCAGTCAAGTGCCTTAGGCACTATGCAACCAGAGTATTATAGGAAAAAATTTAAAAGGATGTGCTGTAGTGGGAACATAAGCTTATTGAGAAGGAGCTCTGGTGGCTTAGTGCCTAAGGCATTTGACCAAAGGGGGTCAAGTATTTTTCTTGCTTAGGTCTGGATGTGCAAGTTTTATGGTTAGAAGAGTAAAGAGGTAGAAGAGAATATGAAAGTGAAGATGGAACTACTTTTACTTTCAAGAAAAGATGCAAAATGAAAATGAAAGTGTTACACATAAGCTGTATTGCAGGTTCCTATCCGTAGTGCCTAAGGCACTTGACTGCTAACTAGGAGGCTGGCGGTTCAAACCCACCAGCCACTCCTTGGAAGGAAGATGGGGCAATTTACTTCCGTAGTGATACTGCCTCGGAAATCCAAGGAGGGGTCACTATGAGTTGGGTCTGACTTGACGGCACATAACAACAAATCCTTCAATCACTCCTGCACATTTTCATCAGACTCCTCTGTCCAGCTTTAATCTTTTGAAGCCTTCCATAATACAGATTTATCCTAATTTTCTAGTTCAACTCCCTACCCCATCCCCTTCTTGTCCTCAGAGTGGTTTTCAGTCAAATCATGATTATTCCCAGTTCTGTGTTCTGTTCAGGTGCCTGTCTTGCATCCTGCTCCCTTCTCCTCTTTCCCCTTCTACCTCTGTATTCCAAGCTCATCTCCCTCCTCTGAAGCTTGGTCAGGCCCTACCTCTTCCTAGAGACCTTGCTGACAATTTCCACTGTCTACTTTTCCTGAATTCCTGGTGCTCCTAGTGGCTCCTTTTTTCCACAATACAGGTTCCTTGAGAAGACTCCTGTCTCTTCTACACTCTTCCTTACTTAGTCGAATGTTTTCTGTTGTCTTAGATCACATTTGTGCTTGGTAATGCTGAGACTTTCTCCTGCTTGCCACCCTCCTTCTCATGCAGGACTCAAAACCAGTTCTCCTTTACTTATGTCTTGGAAGGGAAGCTTGTGGTCCAACCCCACCCACTCTCATCCTGATCCTGGGTTCTGTAATGCCAGCCACACCAAACTAAACTTTTATTTCCAAAAAAAACTTACCCCTTCCAGCTCTCAGTAGAGGGCAACTTATTCTTCCAGTTGTTCACACCAAAACCTTGGAGTTGTTGACTCCATTCTTTCATATCCCACATGCAACTCAATAGCAAATCCTATTGTTAATTCCTTCAGTGTTTAACCAGGTCCACTTCTCAGCACCTCCACTGCTACCCACCTATTCTACGCCACCATCATTTCTCCAAGGACTACTGCAGTAACTGCTAAACTTATCACCCTTCTTCCACATTTGCCTCCCTCCAAATGGCAACTGGAAGGACATTTAAAATTATACATCATAGCATAGCAATCACCTGCTCAAATTTTGTCAAGGGCTTCCCATTTCATTCTGAGTAAAATCCAGAGCCCTCACCACTGCCAACAAAGTCTACCTTTCCAGCTCATCCCTAGCCATTCTATTCCTCTCTTTCTCTGCATCAGCCACTGGTCTCCTTGCTGTTCCTTGAACTATCAATAAGCTCTTATCTCCAAGAATTTAGCACGTGGCATGCCCTTCATCTCCTTCAAGTCTCCATTCAAGTGTCACTTCCTCATAGAGGCTTTCTCTGACCACCTAGGTAAAATAATAACCCTTACCCCACCCCATCTTTGTATTCCTCTTAACTCACCTTTATTATTATTATTATTATTTTCATAGCATGTATTACAACCTGATGTAACATGGATGTGTATGTGTTTGGTTTTTGTCTTGTGTCTTCCCACTAGAATGTTAGCTCTTTCTGGCAGGCTTTGTCTGTCGTATTCTTTATTGTATTCCCAATGCCCAGAATCCTTCCTGAACCATACTAAGTCCTCAAAAATACTAAATAAATGAATGAATGTTTTCATCCACAAACTACTTGACTACCTGAACTCCAGCCTCATCTTAACCCTCAATTTGTCTTCCTATGATATAAAGCCCCACTGCTCAAGGCTATCAAAACTCCTATACCCTCGGCAGACTGGTAGCCAAATGGTGTACGTCATCTGCAAATCTGCTCTGTTTCTACTAGTAAATTGATTGGGCACCAACTGTAGAATTTGCACAATTCTGGCTTCCACTCTGAGAACTCCCTGGGGCTGCTGTATCTACCAACCTCACAATGGTCGGTCAGTGCCTTAACTATCAGCTATGCATAAGAAGTCTCCAAGATCCTCTGACAGGCCAAAGTAAGTAAGGATCATACAAGAAGAGCCCAGCCAGACTCTTGAGAGACCATCCAAGTACACCGCACTTTCTGGCTTCCGTTCCAGAGCACACACACTGCCCACTTCATATTCTGGAGCCTTTCCAAGCGATGGGAGTCATTAATGAGAGGTTTTCTTAGCCCATGCTTCCCACCATGCTCTAGGCGACTCTCAGAGACTATTCTCCCTACCATGTTCAAGAGCTCGGCTCTGACACTTATTAGCTGTGATGTTGAGGAAATTACTTTCCTTTTCTGAATCAGTTTCCTCCTCCTTTAAGTAAGACATAATAAAACCTATGGACAGGGTTGTTGTCAGGATTAAAAGGGATAGTACAGATAATGTACTTAGAGCACCTAGGACATTGCCTGATATATACAAATCAAACCAAACCCACTGCCGGTGAATTGATTCCAACTCATAGAGACCCTATAGGACAGGTCTGGTATCACAGTGCCTAAGGCACTTGACTGCTAACCAGAAGGCTGGTGGTTCAAACCCACTAGCCACTCCTCGGAAGAAAGGTTGGGCAATCTACTTCCGTAGTGATACCACCTCAGAAACCCAAGGAGGGGTCACTATGAGTCAAGACCAACTCAACAGCACATAACAACAAAAACAATAGAACTGCCCCTATAGGGTTTCCAAGGTTGTAAATCTTTATGGAAATGGATTGCCTCATCTTTCTCCCATGGGTTTGAACACCAACCTTTTGGTTAGCAGCCAAATGCCTCAACCACTGGGCCACCAGAGCTCTTTGCCTGGTATACGATATGTGCTTAATAAATGATAGCAAAAAATTTTAATAAGCACATGGTAAAACAAATTTAGAGATGAAAACTGTGATGGTAATCCATAGGTCAAAAGGCAGCATATAAAGTAGTAGTTAACAGCATGGACTTAGAAATTCAACATAACTGGAGGCAAGTTTAGTCCAACTTACTAATTGTGGGAACTTAGGCACATTAACTTCTCTAAATTTCAGTTTATTCGTTGGTAAAATGGAGTCAATGCCTATCTTATAGGGCTCCCACGAGGATTAAATAATAGCTAATAGATATAAAAACTCTTATATCAATAACTGGTCTCTAGTAAATATGTAATAAATGTTGACCATTTAGAGGTACTGAAAACATCAATATTCAAATTATATTATTTAATTAACTAAAGAAGTACCCCAAACCTATTTACCAAAGTCTTACATAGAAAAGATGTATTTCTCTAAAACCACTGCATAATCCAAATTGGTCTTAATTAATTCCAACAAATCTGAAGCAGCAAGTTTTCATTACTGAGATAAAAGGCCATTGGAGATAAAGGAACAACTGGTTTATGCCTTTTATCCTTAATAGTGGACACATATTTCACTGTAAATAAGTCCTAACCTTGGAGGAATGGAGGTTGCAATGAACTGCAGATAATTATGTTATTCACCTGCTTTTTAAAAAACAAGAAGTCTTTCAATAGTTTCAGTATCAAAGATAATGTTCTCTAAGTTTATTCAGAACAACGCTGTCTCTGTTCAAAGAGGCAAAACATCGCCAAACAAGGGAGGTGACAAACACATTAACTAAGCCGCTTCATACAACATCCAAATCACAGAACTAATTCCAGTTCTTTTTCTCATTTAAAGATCTCAGACTGAAAACCTTCTAAGTCATTAAACATAATTTTTTGCTTAGACTATATCTTGCATTATGTTTTAGGTCCCCCCACAAGGGAGAAATAACATTTGGAAGCACATCTAAAAAGCTAATTTCTGCTCCTCTCTAGTGCTGAGCTCCACCCTCTGGGCCCCACTCTGTCCTTGACGTAGTAACCATGGCGGCAGTTAGTCTCCAGGCTCTCATCCTCCACTCCACCATCAAAGAGAAGGGAGTCTCATCTCTTAGCTCTGACTCAGAATCCCAGGCTTGAACATTGCCTGGTCCAGCTGGAGTCACAGGCTCAGCCCCAGAGCCAGGGAAGAGGGACAGCCCACATCAGAACCTTATGTTCAGAATAATGTACAGAGGTAGTTTTCTCAAAGAAGGGTCCCGGGTTCTGGTACCAGGACACTTGGCAGACCCAGCAACACCTGTGCATCACATATATGTCCCTCTTGTACAGTAGGTTCAGAACTCAGAAGATAAAATTCCTTAAACCAGCTGCTGTAGCGTTGATTCCAACTCATGGCAACTCCCTGTGCTCCACAGGTTTTCAATGGCTGATTTTTCAGAAGCATATCACGAGGCACCTCTGGATGGACTTGACCACCAACCTTTCAGTTTAACAGACAATTACATTAACTTTTGCACCACCCAGGAACTCCTTACAGTCTAGTTAAGTTGTAGTTCTTCGATGATTACTTACTCCAGTTTTGTCACATTTCCATGAAAGAGGAAAACTGGCTCTAACAGAAATGCAATGATGATTTTAGAATTTTCTCTTATGTCTACCAAACACACTTGTGTAGGTACTGACTATGGCTACTTGACTAATGCTTTGGTGGAAACAGAAAACAAAACCAAAATGTGCCTGTTTTGGTACCATTCAACAAATAATCTTGGGTTATGTACCCTTAAATTCAGGGAGATGTGTTAGTCATCTTTTTAACTTTAGATCCTTGTACAGAACTGGTATGTATTATGGGCTTAATAAATACTTGTGGAAGGGAGTGGAGATTTTTTATGAGAGGGCATGCACAAATGTACACAAATGCTGTTAAAGAAAGCAAAATGATGTTTAAAAAAAAAAAATACTGAACTGTAGGGAAAATATAGTAGGAAATATCTATCCCAGTGAGTAGAGGGGAAAGTAGAAGCAGAAAAATTCCCTCTCCTCGTTCTCACAAACATTACGGATAGGCAGCTCCAAAGGAAGCCACATGAACTGGGATCCAGGGAAGTAACAAAGATGCACCAACCAGGGGTCTAAGTGACCTTCTTAGCTCCAGATCAAATGACAACCAACCCTGAGCAGTTTCTGAACTCAGGGTCTACATCAAGAGACCCTGATGTATTACTTAGTACATAGCATGTGCTAACAATTAATGTTAATAATCTACTAATGTTTCAGTGGGAGCTCTGGTGTCACAGTGCCTAAGGCATTTGACTGCTAACCAGAAGGCTGGAGGTTCAAACCCTCCTAAGGAAAACTAGGCAATCTACTTCTGTAGAGATACTACCTCAGAAGCCCAAGGAGGGGTCGCTATGAGTCAGAACTGACTCAAAGGCAGTGCATTTTTTTTTCAATGTCCTACTGTCCCACTTTAACTGAAAGCCACTTGTAGGCAGGAGTCATCTTAAATTTCTTACTATTGCCTTTTCCAAACACAGTACCTACCACAGCTATACTTGTCATTTTATGCTTAAGTCAATCTAGCTCTACTCCCCTTGCCATCTTCATCACCAAGTTTCTACCAACTCAGAATTTTCTTCTCTACTTCATCTCTGGACAACTCCTTGGGCGATTAACTCCAATAACTGATTCTTCCAACTACTTCATCTTATAGCTTCTTTACGTACTTTAGCTTAAACTACTTCATCTTTATTCCATGATACCAGTCATAGTCATGGCTCCTCCAGAGCTAACCCATCTCTAAAAGTCCTTCCTAGAGTCACAGCTGCCTATTTTACCACAGTGATTGAAAGCTGGCTTCAATTCCTGCCTTTGGCATTTGCTAATAATGTGGTCTTAGTAGTTTATTCTCCCAGTGCCTCAGTTTCCTCTTCTGTAAAATAGGGACTCTATAATAGACCTACCTCACAGATTTGTGAGGACTAAACGAATAATATAGGAAAAGTACGTAAGTGCTCCATGTTGTTGTTGTTGTATGCCATCCAGTGGATTTCAACTCATAGCAACCCCATGTGACAGAATAGAACTGCCCCATAGGGTTTCTTTGGCTGTAACCATTACAGGAGCAGATCTCCAGGTCTTTCTCCTGTCCCTGGTATGTGTGTGTGGTTCAAACAGCCAGCCTTTCAATTAGCAGATCAGTGCTTAACTGTTGCCCCACTAGGGCTCCTCCTGTTTGCAATTATTACCTGCCACTCCCTGCCCCACCATTTGTACTAAACCTTCCATTTGATTCTTTGCAAACCATCCCTGAGGGTTCAATACTCTCCCACTATACTTATCATCTCAAGGTTTCCTTTCCCTCTGTACCCTAAGTGTCATGGGTTTCCAACAGCATCTAAAATTCACTTTGAATTTGCCTTACATACCTAAACCCAACTTGAGGTTACTCTAACTATGTCAAGTTCTACTGGAGAAAATGGCATTAATTCAGCAACTGGTTCCATTACACAATGACCTTGGTTGGTCCTCAAGCAGCTTTGCAACTGTTTCTCATCCCTAAACCTCATGGCAGCTGGTCCAGCTACTTCTACTCTCTTTCTTACTACCTCCCTTCATCTTTCATAAAATTATTTTGCCTCCTGCTTCGAGAAAAAACATAGGCCATGTAATATGTTCTCATTGATTTTTCTCTTAACCTCTATTAATCCACATGGTTTCCTACTCCCTCTGCCTTTCTTTCTAACTCAAAATAACTTTACGAAATGTAAAGTTTTACTTTCAATGCATGACTTAATCCCAGTTTCTCTTGCTCTTCTCCAGCAATTATCCCTTCTTTTTGATGCATCTCTCTCACTTCACTGGCTCCTTTCCCTGAGTCAAAGCAATAAATGCACATCCCTCCTCTGGGTTCAATCTATTTTTTCCCTTCACTGCAAACTTCTATACCTCTTACAGCTCAGTGCCTTCTTTCCCACCCCATTCATTCCTCAATCCACTGAAACTCAGTACCTCACTGAGTCTGCTCTGGGTAAAAAGTTTTCTGTCTTCCTTTCTCACTTTTACTATAAATGAATGTAACGCAAGTTTTTAAGAAATTCAAATTTTAAATATCTCTTACCTCCATCACTACCTTGCTACCCCAGGCAGGTACTGTTAACAGCTGGCACATACCTTTCCATTCATTTTCTGAACATCTATCTATACATACACATAATAACAGCAAGAACTGATACAGTGCCTAGAGTAGCGCCTAAGGCACTTGACTACTAACCAGAAGGCTGGTGGTTCAAACCCATCAACCACTCCTTGGAAAGAAGATGGGGCAATCTACTTCCTTAGTGATACTGCCTCAGCAACCCAAGGAGGGGTCGCTATGAGTCAGGTCTGACTCAACGGCACATAACAACAACAACATGTGCAAGGTTAAACCATTTGGCTACTAACCAAAAGGTCAGTATTTCAAACCCACCAGCTGCTCCACAGGAAGACAGATGAGGCAGTCTGCTTCCATACAGCCTTAGAAACCCTATAGGGCAGTTCTACTGTCCTATAGGGTCACTATGAGTAGGAATCAACTTGATAGTAGTGGTTTTTTTTTTTTTAAAAAAAAAAGAAAAAGAAAAACATGCCAGGCACTGTTACTAGTGCCTTTATTCCTCAGAGCAATTCTATGAGGAAGTTACTATTGTTTATCCCCATTTTACAGGTTAGGCAACTGCAGGAGAGAGAGGTTCTCTAGGTCACACAGCTCAGGCCTCATTTTACATTAATAGACTATTTACACTGTTCTATGGGGAGCTCTGGTAGCATAGTGCCTAAGGCACTTGACTGCTAACCAGAAGGCTGGTGGTTCAAATCCACCAGTCACTCCTCAGAAGGAAGATGGGGCAATCTACTTCCGTAGTGATACTGCCTCAGAAACCCAAGGAGGGGTCACTATGAGTCGGTCTGACTCCACAGCACATAACAACAACATCATTTGCTTTTAAACTTTTAACAATCTCACTGCCATTGAGTTAATTCCAACTCATATGAACCCTATAGGACAGAGCAGAACTGCCCCCAAAGGGTTTCCAAGGTTGTAAATCTTTATGGAAGCACACTGCTTCATCTTTCTCCCACAGAGAGCTATCTCATTAGTGCATATAAAGTTACCTCATTTTTTCTAAGAGTGCCTGGTATTGTATTACATATTCCTGGGTGGTACAAATGGTTTCTTTCTCTCAACTAATTAAAAGGTAGGTGGTTCACATCCACCCAGTGGTGTTGCAGAAAAAAGGCCTGACGATTTGCTTCCATAAAGATTGTTGTTGTTGTTGTTGTTATGTGCCGTCAAGTCGGCCCCGACTCATAGCGACCCCTCCTTGGGTTTCCGAGGCAGTATCACTACGGAAGTAGGATTGCCCAACCTTCCTTCCGAGGAGTGGCTGTCCATAAAGATTACAACCAAAAAAATCCTATGAAGCTCAGTTCTACTCTTGACAAATGCCAGGTCACACTAAGTTAAAATCAACTAGGCAGCTTTTGGGTTTTGGTTTTTGTTATTGTATTAGATGGGACAATCTACTTCCGTGAAGATTTACAGCCTCAGAAACCCAATGAGGGTCGTCACTCTGAGTCGGAATCGACTTCATGGCAGTGAGTTCTTTGGTGTTCTATTTTAACCATTCTGCTGATGAGACTAGTTGTTTAAGATTCTCACTACTAATGATTATGTAATTATTAAATCTGATGGCATATTTTCCATCTTTAAGGAGCTCTGGTAGTGTAGCTGTTAAAGCATTTCACTGCTAACCAAAAGGTCGTTGGGTTGAACCCACCAGCCGCTCCACCGAAGGTGAGGCAGTCTGCTTCCATGAAGATTTACAGCCTTGGAAACCCAACGAAGTTGCTATGATTCATTATTGACTCAATGGCAGTGAGTTTGGTTTTTTTTTTTTTCCTCCATTTTTATCTTGCCTGCTCTTTCTGCAGCATCTGCTCCTCTTCATGAACCTCTCTCCTATACTCCTCCTTAGGCATGTACCACCTAGCCTTCTCTCTCTTGCTTTGCTACTTTCCTGAATCCTTTATCTGACTTCTCCAGTATGACTCTTCTATTTGGGGTTTTCCAAGCTTCTTCCCTTAACAGTGGTTTCTTTATATTTTTCCATTTTCACTGGACATCCTTATACACTCCCAAACATCAAATATTCTATTTGCTTATCATTTTCAAATTTGTCCAACTGCTGTACTGAATTACAAATATGAATTTCAAGTTGCCCACTCCTCGGGAGGAAGGTTAGGCAATCTACTTCCTTAGTGATATGCTTTGGCAATCTAAGGAGGGGTCGCTATGAGTCAGATCTGACTCGATGACACATAACAACAACAACAACAATGCATCTTCATCTACAGATCCAAGAGGCACAGCAGATTCAACTTATCCAGAATGGAACTTAATGGTTCTCATACTTTTATCCCACTCAATCCATCCCCATGCCTGTCCATTCTCCCTATGGCAACTAGACTTTTTTTTTTTTTTTATAAGTATAAAGCAGGTGCAATTATGTCTCTTCAGGGCCTTTGTACTTGGCTCTGCATGGAGTACTCTTCTACCTGTTCTTTACATGGCTATCTCCTTAACCTTCCTATCTTGGCTCAACTCACCACAGAGAGGGCTTCCAGACCACTTAAACAAAATCTTCACTCCCCATCCCATCTTCAATCATTTTCTATCCCATTACCCTCTTTTCTTTTCATTGCATGTATCACTACCTGAAATTAACTTATTTGCTTTAGCACTTCTTACCTATCTCCCTCCTCCAGAATGTAAGTTCCATGAGAACAGGGTCTTTGTCTTGTTCCCCAGAGCCTAGAACCCTGCTTCCAGTGGAGCATGACAGTGAACATGTGCGGGATGAATATGTAAATGAACTCCTCATCCTTTAAGAATTCTTAAAGAAGGGGTTGTTGTTGTTTTTGTTGTTTTTTGCCGTCGAGTCGGCCCCGACTCATAGTAACCCCTCCTTGGGTTTCCGAGGCAGTATCACTACGGAAGTAGGATTGCCCAACCTTCCTTCCGAGGAGTGGCTGGTGGGTTTGAAAAGAAGGGTAGTCCTGTTAAATTATGAACAGAGCACCACATTTCAACTGGAACAGGTCCATTTTAGTGAGGTGTTTCCCTCACCAGCTCATTTACTTACTGATAATTTGTGAATTACAGATTAATTTCTGGGAAAAAAAGAACATTAATGTGTAGAAGGTTAGACCCACCCAAAACCCTCATCATTTTGCATTAAGTCTAATACAGTAATAACCACCACCTTCTGATGCAAAGGTAAACACTCAGCTGCTAAGGAAGGTTGGAGGTTGGAGTGCTCCGGAAGAAAGGCTTGGTAATCTTCAAAAAAATCTCCATTGAAAACCCTATGGAGCGCAATTCTACTCTGACACGCATAGGGTCTCTCAGCCACTAAGGCAACTAGCTCTATGGAAACCATTCATGGCAGAGCAGGCTGGTGGCCACAAGGGCAAGAGCCCATTTTGTCCCAGGACAACCCTCTGGGTGACTTCTAGGATTCCCAGGGTTAAAGAGGTTCGGTTTTAGGAATCCACCACTCCACATCCTCCTATCCTGCACACTACTACATATTTTACATACACCGTCTCCAATTCTCTCTACTGCCCAGACTTATTTCTCCCATTCACAGACGAGGAAACTGACACTCAAGAGGCGCTAACTTGTCCAGAGGTCCCACAGACCAAACTCGGGCACCAAAACTTTCAAAGCTCAAACTCCGTGAACTTGAGCTATTTTATTTCCAAACTGCCCTTGAGAATACTCAATATGCTTTTTGAAGAGAAAACCAGAAGCTCGCGCTGATAGGGTAGGGAGGAGGCACAAAGATAAGAAATGTGAACCACAAGAGTAGCACGCTGGGTCCATAGGAGACCCGCCCTATTCCCAGAGGAGAATCCTGGTGGCTAGCAGGGTGGGGACACGGACCACGGAGGCTTAAAGCTGGAATAGCGGATTCCTGGGGTTGGGGAGACAGAGAAAGGCACTGAAAACACAGGGTGAAAGGATGGTTAATAGGTGTTCCCTCAGACTGGGCGCTGTGAAGAGCGGAGAGAATAGGAAGGGGAGGGTTGGGTTGAGGATGGTGTGATCACCGCGGAAGGGAAGAACAAAGCAGTTCGCTGCTTTCACCCGACTGCGTCTCAGGCATTTAATCTAAAAGGAGGGAGGGGAGAGATCCGGGAGCGCAGGACTCAACACCGAAATCGGGAGTTTGCATTTACCACGACCCCTCGCCCGTAGTCTGGCGCCTCCTCACTGCTCCTGGCCATGTTTCTCCCGGGGAAAGCGGGAAGGAAAGAAGGGCAATGCAAAGATCTAAGAGGGAAAAGGGCAGGGATGGGGGATGGGGCCGCGGCTGGGCCGCCCCGCCCCAGGCTAGCTGGCGGGAAAGAAACTGCGCGCGGCTGCCCCCGGGCCTGGCGCGACTCCAGCGCCTCAGTCGCGGCGCCCCCTCCCCTGGCCGGTCCGCGGGGGGCGGGGGCCTGGGCGCCTCTGAGCCCGCGGCGGCGGCGGTTCAGGGAGCAGCTGCGGAGCAACGCGCGCGGGCGCTGCGCCACGCTCCACCTGAGCACAGGCCCTGGGCGCCCAGGGGCGTCTCTGGCGGCCGCCGCGCGCCCTCGCCTGCCTGATGTCTGTCTACGCGCCTGGGGCCCAGCGGCGCCCCGAAGGGACCTTACCAGAACAGGCAGCCCTGAGGCTTGGTTTTTAAAGAAGAGAAAGCTTTCCCATGTCCCCCTTCCTCCCTGAGTTCTTAGTCCCAGCTCTCTAACTACCAATCTCTTTGATTCCTTTCTGCTTTTATGCGCTCGTTTATTCCAAATAAATCCGCGAAAAAGCCTGCGATTCAGGATGTTCTTCAAGTATTCCTGTGCAAGAAAATTATCCCGGATGTGTTTTTAAATTTTTCCAACGGTTAAGCCGGGAGATTCAAAGATCTATGCGATTGCTTTTTTTATTGGGCCATACTCGTGGTTATAGGCTTTGTTAGGATCAGGGTTTTCAGTTAACAACATTCCCCCCAAAAAGGGGGGGGGGGCGGGCATTACAAATTATCTACTTTACTACTTCTGTAAAAACAAGTCAGATTTTATTTCAGGTTGTAGTTTAAAACAATCGCTCTCCTCAGCTCAGAAATCCTTCCTTTATCTGTTGCTAAATTCAACCTCGAAAACCAGCCTTCTCCCAAGTGAAAGTCCCAGTTCTTTGTCCATTCCTCAAGGGTCTTGTTTTCCCATTATGTGTATTGTCTGAAATCTCGCCAGATTCATCACCACTCGCTTCGGTTTTGAAGCCCTGAGCTGGACACAGTTCTCCGGCTCAGGCCTCTCCGGATTCTGGCACATGGTGGAGAGAGGAATGCTGATATTGCTAGGTTTGAGAGGAAAATAGTTATCAATCAGTTAATGTCATGCCAAATTGGAAAAATATTAGTCATTTAGACACGGCCCACTGGCCATGCTCAGCGCCACCATTTGTTGTGAATGTCTCCAAATGCAGCGCAGTGGAACAAGACAGCTCCTTGGACCTCTGTGATTAGGCAATGTGCTTGCTGGCTGGCTCATACACACTACTATTTTTCCTAGTGCACAGATAAGCATTTTCTTTCAGTAATTGTCAGAGGTCCGTCATTTAGGTCATTTTTATAGTCTGCTTGTCATTTCTTTTTCCCATCTTCTGTTTTATTTTGAAAGACCATCTTCACATCTAGTGTCACTAAAATTTCCAGGAACTGAAGAGTACTGTCACTGTGATGATCAAGCTTAAGTATTCACAAGACTGTCTTGGGGAACTGGTTTGTTAATACAGCTCTGGCCATCCTCATCTCACAAGTGATGGTGAAAATCTGTGGTGGGACTTGGAAATCTGCTTTTTTGAGAGATACCCAGATGAATGCGGTCCGGGTGGTTCAGGAACTAAATTTATGGCATCCTCCTTTACCATCTTACCACTTCAGTATCTAATTTACCTACAAGAGACTTGGCATGTCCAGACTAGGGACAAGGGACTTCATAACATGTCATAAGAGTTGTTGCTACACAGAAATCAAAAAACACCAACCAACACCAAAACACTAGCAACAAAAGACAAAATAGACAAATGGGACTATGTCAAAATTTTAAATATTTTTGCATCAAAGGTGAAAAGTAATCTGCAGATTTATCAGCAAAGTGAAGAGACAGACCACAGGTTGGGAGAAAATATCTGGGAACCATATGTCTGATAAGGATTTAATATCCAGAAAATAAGAAGAACTCCCACAACTCAACAACAAAAAGACAACCCAATTTACAAAAAGGGCAAAGACCTTGAATAGACATTTTACCAAAAGAGATAAACAAATGACAAATAAGCACATGAAAAGATGTTCAATTTCATTAGTCATTCTTGTTGTGCACCATGGGGTTAATATGGATTTATAGCATCCTTATAGGAGAGAATAGAACAGCCCTGTGGTGGTTAAGTTTGTGTGTCAATTTGGCTGGGCCTAGTTGAGTGGCTGGGCAGCTGGATGTAGTATTTCCCATGATGAGACTGCCAATCAACTCCATGGTGGGACCTACCACAAGCAGCTGAGTAGCTGCTTTAGGGATGTGATCTGCTTCTCATATATAAGAAACAGCTTTGGGAATGGTCTCTAGTGTATGTCACACTTGAACCCTACATGTAGCCATATTGTTATTCAGCAGCCTGCCATGCTCTGCCGACCTTGGGACTGTCAATGGACTTGAATTAGTGGCCTGCTGTATGGTTTGGGAACATCAGGACTGTGCCATTTTATTTGTCAACCTTGGGCTTGTTAACCTCAGGAGCCAGTAGTTGCCTGAGTGAAGAGATGCCTCTAGCTTCAGTGGGTCAGGAGCAAGAGGCAGAGCTGAAGTCCAAGGTCAAGGGTCTTTGACCCAGCCCCTAGAGCCTGGCATTTTGAACTTGGACTTCTAGCCTCTTGAACTGTAGGAGAATAAACTGCTTGTTAAGGCCATCCCATTTGTGGTATATTCTTGTCAGAGTGGCACTAGGTAACCAGAACAAGTCCTGTATCATTTCCTAAGATATAATCTTTACAGGAGCTCTGGTGGCGCTGTGGTTAAACCATTGGGCTGCTAACCAAAAGGTTGGAGGTTCAAACCCACCAGGACTCCAACAGAGAAAGATGAGGCAAGGCAAATTTACCTCTGTAAAGATTTATAGCATTCAGAAACCCTATGGGGCAGTTCTACTCTGTCGTATAAGGTCACTAAAACACCAAACCAAACTTAGAGCAACCCCTCCTTTGGTTTCTGAGACAGTGTCTCTATGGAAGCAGATTGGCCAATCATCCTTCTGAGGAGTGGCTGGTTGGTTTGAACTGCCAGCCTTCTGCTAGCAGTCAAGTGCCTTAGGCGCTATGCCACCAGAGCTCCTAGAGGGTCACTATAAGTTGGAACCAACTCTATGGCAGTGGGTTTGGTTTTTGGTTTTGGACCTGATCCCCAGGTCTTTTTTTCCTATGGAGCAGTGGGTGGATCCAAACCACCTACCTTAACCATTGTGCCACCAGGGATTCTCACCTTATTCATTACCAAAATAAATACCCAGTGCCATTGAGTTGATTCTGACTCATGGCAACCCCATAGGGAAGAGTAGAACTGCCTCATAGGGTTTCCAGGGAAGCAATTGTCTCATCTTTCTCCCATGGAGTGGCTGGTGGGTTCAAACCACTGACCTTTTGGTTAGCAGACAAAAACTTTAACCATTGCACCACCAGAGCTCCTCATGAGTCACCAGAGAAATGCAAATCAAAATCATAATGAGATACCACTTCACACCCACTGTGGTAGTTAAGGTTATGTGTCAACTTGGCTGGGCCTTGTTTTGAGTGAATGGGCAGCCGGATGTAGCATTCTTCATGATAAGACTGATAATCAACTCCATGGTGGAGTCTACTTTGAGCCCCTGAGTAGCTGCCTTAGGGATGTGGTCTGCTCCTAGTATACAAGAAGCTTTAGGAATAGTTTCCAGCTTTTTGGCATACTTGAACCCTGCATGTGGCCAAGTTGTTGTTCAGCAGCCTGCCATGTCCTGCCGATCTTGGCACTTTTTCTGGACTTGAATTACTAGCCTGTCATGTTGTTTGGTAATATTGGGACTATACCTTTTTTTACTTGTCAACCTTGGGTTTGTCAGCCTCAGCAGCCAGCAGCTACGTGAGTGAAGAAAAGCCTCCAGCTTCCCAGTGGGCTGGGAGCAGGAGGCAGAGCTGAAGCCCAAGGTGGAAGGGCTTTCACCAAGCCCCTAAACTCTGGCACTTTGAACTCAGACTTGTAGCCTCCAAAATTGTAAGACAATAAATCCCTGTTTGTTCGAATCGTCCCATTTGTGGTATTTTCTGTTGGAGCAGCACAAAGTAATCAAAACACACACTAAATAAACAAAAACCCCTTGACAATCAAGTCCATTCCAACTCATGGAGATCCCATGTGTTACAAAGTATAACTGCTCTATAGAGTTTTCTTGACTGAGTACAGTCAGAATGCTACTTAGAATTGGGGATGTCAAGACTTCATCTCACTTGCTTTGGACATATTTTCAGGAGGGATGGATCTCTGGAGAAGTACATCAAGCACAGTAAAGTAGAGCTTCAGCAAAAAAAGAAGACCCTCAGCAAGATAGATTACAAGTGACTGTAACAATGGGTTCAAACATAGCAAGGATTGGGAGGATGGTGCAGGACCAGTGTTTTTTTCCTGTTTTATACAGGGTCACTATGAATCAAAACCAACTCAACAGCACCTAACAACAACAAAAATCTTAATGGAAATAGATTGCTAAGCTCCTCTTTCATGGAGTTGTTGGGTGGATTCAAACCACCAACCTTTAGATTAGTAGTTGAGCTCAAACCATTTATTTGTGCTTCCCAGGGACCTCTTCACTCCCAGTAGGGTGTCTACTATCAGAAAACTGGAAATTAACAACTGTTGAATTGTAAAATGATGCAGCCACTGTGGAAAACAGTTTGATGGTACCTCAAAAAGTTAAACACATAACTACTTTAAGACCCAGCAATTCCACTGTATACCCAAAATAATTGAAAACAGGGACTCAAACAGATACTTGTATATCCACACTAATTGCAGCATTTTTCACAAAAGCCAAACGGTGGAAACAAACCAAGCATCAATCAACAGATGAGTGAATAAACAAAATGTGACATATATGTACAATGAAATTTATTCTACCATAAATAAAAATGAAATCCTGATATATAATATGATACAAAGGAAAGTTGAAAACATTATGCTGAATGAAATAAGACATAAAAGGACAAATATTGTCTGATCTCACCTATATAAAATATCCAGAATAGGCAAATGCAGAGTCCAAAATTCATTAGTTGTTACCAGGGATAGATGTTGTTGTTGTTGTTATGTGCCGTCGAGTCGGCCCCGACTCATAGCGACCCCTCCTTGGGTTTCCGAGGCAGTATCACTACGGAAGTAGGATTGCCCAACCTTCCTTCCGAGGAGTGGCTGGTGGGTTTGAACCGCCAGCCCTCTGGATAGCAGTCAAGTGCTTTTAGCCACTATGCTACCAGGGATAGATAGTAGAGAGAAATTAGGGATATTGCACACATACACACACACAAAAAAAAACTCAAACTCACTACCATCAGTCAATTCCGACTCATAGCAACCCCCACTGAGTTTCCGAGGCTGTAAATCTTTATGGAAGTAGATCGCTCCATCTTCCTTCCACAGAGCAGCTGGTAGGTTTGAACCTCTGATCCTCTGGTTAGTAGCCAGATGCCTTATCCATTATGCCACTAGAGCTCCTTGGATATCTCATAGGGGTGGTGAGAAAATTTAGAAATGGATAGTGGTGATGGCTGTAAAACCTGATGAAAGTAATTAATGTTACCGAATCCCACATGTAAAAATGATTTGTTTTGTTACATATATTTCAGAAAACAAATTTTTTTTAAAAAAAGTACACCAACTGTGGGTCCAGCCCAGGTATTGTGGAAGATGCCAGGGAAACAGTAGATAAATCTCCCTTTAGAAAAGCTTAATCATAAAACTCATTAGACCCACAATGAATAAATGTAACTTGATTTAAAAACATAAAAAGAATACATCTGAATGCACAATCAAGAACATCCTATGTAAAGTAACAATCACAGAATGATGAACTAATAGTTTTTAAAATTTGGATTCATTTTATTATCTTTGCATAGTTTGATATTATTTTGTGTGGTTTGATTATACTTGAATACTTTGGACAGCATTAATGTAATACTATATGATACTTGATATCACAAACAGATAGTATTTGCAAAAAATGAATAATAACAATTCATCTGTCTAGGCTTTATTCCTAATCTTGTGATGAGGATTTAAGAGCAAGCCTTCCCTTCAGACCTCAAATTTCTGTTATGTATCTAGTGTAATAACTTTGGATCAGTATCCAGACCTTTTCTAGTAAAAATCCATATGACCTTAGCCAATGAATTACAAATTCAATGTAATATAGCTCAATTTCCTCATATGTAAATGGGGTGGTACATTTCTGTTCCGCTGCATGTGGTGATAAGATTAGCATGAGATAACATGCAAGAGAGTCCTTTGAAAAATGCTATAAATCCATAAAGTGTTAATCATCTGAGATGATGTGAAAATACATGACCAAATGTTTATAAAATTATTTGATGTGAAAATGACAGGGTAACTGTCTTTCAAGATGGATGTAGGGTAGCCAATCAAGGACAGTTGTAATCTTGGGACAAGTTAGGGCTAGGAAACATAATGGATATAGAAAAAAAAAAAAAAAACTATTAAAACAATGGAATTCTCCACTGAAAAGGGGTATTTTAGCTCAAACTGTTCATTTTTTTATATCCTTTCATAAAGCTATAAGAATAAAGGTATGTATCTTTGAAATTTAATAACTAGTAAATATACTTGCATTTTTCTGTCATTCCCTTTATCACCTGTTCATTGTAGGTTCCCTGTATTTTGCTACAACCATGGTGAAAACATGATCTACTGAGTTACTCAGAGCCAGTCACTCAGTGACCCTAGATTTGAAATACAGAAGGACATTTAATTCTTTCTGAGTCCTGAAATATAAAAATAAACTTAAAAAACTTTTAGCCTGGGAATGTGTTGAAATACATAAACATGAAACTTAGTGACTGAGATTGTTAGTCACAGAGTCATTGGTTGGAATCTGGATGAAATCCACTGTGGACAATGTCCAGTAATAATGATGATGATATTTTGCTTTTCCTTAGTACTGAACAAAACACTTTACAAATGATACAAGTACAAAAGAAAAAGTGGCAAGATATTTTCCTTCCTAACATTCGGGCTAGGTTAAGACTCTTGCTACCTCTGAGGAACTTTTTTTTTCTCTCTGCATAAATACAGAAGAAATAAAGTCACAAATACAAAAAAAAAAAAAAAAAAAAACCATAGCAAAAGTCTCATTACTATTCAATTAACTCCCCAAATCCAAGACTATTGCCATAGAGTGTGACTCACAGTGACCCCAAAGGCAGAGTAGAACTGCCTTATAGGGTTTCCAAGGCTCTAATTTATGGATGTAAATTTTATGCTAAAATATCTTTCACACTTGAAATGGTTGGTGGGTTTGATCTTGGTTACCAATTGAGCTCTTAACCACTGAGCCAACAGGGCTCCTCAATTACCATAGCAACCCCTTTTTCTTGGTCTCTTGTTTGAAGCAAACTGGATCTAATAGGTCGTTTTAGCCCACCCACTCCGAGGAGTTGAATACCACTCATAGCAACCCCTCCTTGGGTTTCCGAGGCAGTATCACTAAGGAAGTAGATTGCCCAACCTTCCCTATGAGGAGTGGCTAGTGGGCTTGAACCACCAGACTTCTGGTTAGCAATCAAATGCCTTAAGCACTATGCTACCAGAGCTCCTATGGTCGTTTGAGAGTAAAGAAAATAATGGCTCTGTGTAGTTCACTCAAAATTATATTTTGTATTATTATACTTTGATTAGTCATTAACTTTCCACTAAGAACACATTGTCAGTTGATTTAAGTACGCTATCTTGCAAGTAATATCAGACATAAGTAATATCATCAGCCGTAAGAGCTGGGCTGCTTCAGAGATACCCACCCACTATCTCCCCATCTGACCGGAACAGGAATTGGATAGCTTCAGAGTAAAAGAATAATGTATCCATGTGTTCCTCCAGATTTCAGAGTCCTGGCAACAGACCTTAACTCTCTTGGCCACCATAAAGCAGTCATTGAAAGGACACAGCTGCAGGAACTAGGGGCTAAGCACTAAATAAATCCACAGGACTGGAGGCAAAAGTCATGTACATGACCCTCACACAATACCCTGTGGTTATGAATGAATGGATTAGCATCTAATGGTGCTGTGGTAGCTTATGCAAAATTAATTGGTAACTCAGTCAGTGCCCAGTTTCTAATGGAAAGATGTCCACTTTAAAAAAAAAAAAAAAAAAAGCCTCCTTAATTGACAACAACTTTGGCTGGTGTGGGGAAAGTAAGGATCAAATCGACTGGGAACTGTGCTATGAAGTCTCTTAGCTGTGCATAGATTCTCTTCAGATCCTTGTTGATGTATAATACTGGCAATATCCCAGAAACTGACCCATTTATTCCTGAGATTGGGGTTGTATTTTACAGTTAAGTCAGGGGAACTTGGGAAAGAGGTTTGGGAGATGTTTCTTGACATCAGAGTTGCCTTACATATGAAAGAGACTAAGAAAAGGGAATACTTAGAGCAACACTGGAACTCTGGTGGGGCAGTGGTTAAAGCATTCAGCTGTTATTTCCTAAAGGTCAGCAGTGTGAACCCACCAGCCACTTTGTGGGAAAAAGATGAGGCAGTCTACTTCTGTAAATATTTATAGTCTTGGAAATCCTAAGGGGGCAGTTCCACTCCATTCTATAGGGTCACTAGGAGTTGGAATCTATTTGATGGCAGTGAGTTAGAGCAACACTTCCCAAAATGTTTTGATTCACTTTTCTTTATATTAAAAAAAAAGATGATGTTGTGATTCATTAGATAAACAAAGCTGAACAAAGCTAAGCTGATTTCTATGCTGTAGGACTTCTGGGAGCCTTTAATAAAACCCAAACCAAAGTAACTGCAGTCTAGTCAGATCCAACTCATAGCAACCCCTCCTTCAGTTTCCCAGGCAGTATCTCTATGGAAGTAGATTGCCTTTAATATGTACTGTCAATATTAAAAAAGACTGTCAAAAAATGGATTATTTCCCAATTTTTTTGACTATGAAAACATTTTTAAGTGATGTTTTGTTAAAGTTTTAAAAATTTACATTGTTGTTAAATATCCAAAAGAACACATACAACTTGTATGAGAAATGTAAATAATAAAAAAAAAATAATAATACAGCTAAGTCTCCATCACCCAAATAAGAAATAGACCATTGCTAACATGTGCCCCTCTGCAATTCTATTCCTCTCCCTGTTTCTCCTCCACTCCCTCAGCAGATAACCACTATCCTGAGTTTTGTTTATCATTTATTTTTCTTTACTACATATGAATCTGTCTTTAAGAAGGCATACATATTTTACATAAAAATACATAGATATTACATAGTTTTTCCTTGTTTTGAATTTCATTTCAAGGAAATCATATGACATTTAGTCTTTCTTGAATTATCTTTTTTTCCTGTGCTCATCATGATGTTATGTGACATTTTATCAATCTTCATGCATATAGCAGTGATTTCCAAATCCTTCTTATTTTAGTTTTATGCTAAAATGCTTTTCAGTATCAGTTTAAATGATAGCAAGTATGTGATTTATAATTAACTCTAAATACTGCCTTTTTAAAAGAAAAAAATTGTTAGATCACCCTATTACATATATTATTTGGAAAACACATTCCAAAATGATTTGATGTCCATCATTGTCACTTTAAAAAGTAGACCAAAACTTCCCTTTAATATTTGGAAATTTGACTACTTTTCATGTGTGCTTGTTTATTCTATTTCACTTCCACAACAGAACTTCTATGCTAGAAAGTCTTTTAAATGTTGTTGTTGTTGTTGTTTGCCGTGGAGTCGGCCCCGACTCATAGCGACCCCTCCTTGGGTTTCCGAGGCAGTATCACTACGGAAGTAGGATTGCCCAGCCTTCCTTCCGAGGAGTGGCTGGTGGGTTTGAACCGCCAGCCTTCTGGTGAGCAGTCAAGTGCCTTAGCCACCATGCTACCAGAGAAATAGTCATGCTAATTTATTTATAATGAATAGATATAGATATATTTATTTTAAATTTCCCATTAAAAGCATTTCCCACCAGACAGCGCTCTTTAGCTGGATAAAGAGGGAGAAATTCCCTGTAAAAAGTATACTCCCTTGGAGCAATGGTAACTGATGAAATGGCTGCAGGAAAGGAGAACCTGAGTTTCAGGCACCTTCTGAAGTAAATAAATTATTGGAAATAGTGCATATGGTTTTTGAGGATAAGAAAAAAAGTTTCCGTTAAAACTATCCAAACCCCACAGAAGGGCTTTTTGCACCATAATTTAGAGATAGAAGTGGCCCTGTTAGAAAACTGCAACCATATAGGATTCCATTGTATGAATGTAACAAATGTATTTATCCATTCTCCTAATCATGACATTTGCATTTTTTCTTTCTATCTATCTATCTATCTATTGCTATTCTTGTTGTAGGAGCTCTGGTAGCATAGTGCCTAAGGCACTTGACTGCTAACCAGAAGGCTGGCGGTTCAAACCCACCAGCCACTCCTCGGAAGGAAGGTGGGGCAATCTACTTCTGTAGTGATACTGCCTTGGAAACCCAAGGAAGGGTCGCTATGAGTCGGGTCTGATCAATGGCACATAACAACAACATTGTTGTCATTACTGATAATGTTGCTGTGGATATTCTTCCTGCCTGGTGTACATGTGAAAAAGTTTCTCTAGAAACACACTGAGGACTGGAACTGATGGTTTATAGAATATTGTGAATGATGCCCATTTGTTGTTGTTGTTATTTGCCGTCGAGTCGGCCCAGACTCATAGCGACCCCTCCTTGGGTTTCCAAGGCAGTATCACTACGGAAGTAGGATTGCCCAACCTTCCTTCCATAGCTCCATATATTCAGCTACCCTCAATCTTGTCACATTTTTAGGAGCTCTGGTGGCCTAGTACCTAAGGCATTTGGCTGCTAACCAGAAGGCTGGTGATTCAAACCCACCAGCCACTTCTCAGAAAGAAGGTTGAGCAATCTACTTCTGTAGTGATACCGCCTCAGAAACCCAAGGAAGGCTCACTATGAGTAGGATCAGATTCCACGTAAGTGAGTTTGGTTTTTTGCTTTTTGGCTAATTATACACATTTGTTGTTCCCTATATAGTTTAGAATCCAATTGTCAATTTCACAAAATGGTTTTTTTCCAGAACTAACGGTTGATTATTCTAAGGATTATTCTAAGTAACATATCTCTCTTATGTTACTATTCACCTTATAGACCTACCTACTGTTTGGCTAAATTTGAACCAATGGAGATATTTGTATATCCAGTTTCAGGCCTGAGGGATGTCTAAGGGTCATAGTCTCGGATGTCCCATCAGTATCTATCCAACCAGTGAGCCTAATCTTTTCTTATGACTTTAAGTTTTGTTCCATATTTTCTTCCCACTCTATGCAAGACCTCCTTCTGTGATACCTTTCAGATTGGTTAGCACTGGTAGCAGTAAACTTTCTAGTTCTGGTCTCAAGGTTAAGGAGGCTCAGTTTTGCATGGTCCTTTAGTCCTCTGGACTACTTGTTTCCATGTATCTTTGATTTTTTTTTTTTTTTTTTTTTTTCCCCTCTTCTTTGCTTCAAGTGTCCTTTTAGATTTCACTTGCAGGTAAACATTCCCTCTGAGATCTTGCTATGAGGGATCTGAGACAGAAAGAGATCAAGGAAAGGAGAAAATCGGAAAGGACATTTGACCTCAGTCTCACATTTAGAAGGTCTTCAAGTTTATACTTTCAGTGTGGTCTCAAATACAAGGTTATATATAATCTTAAAGATACCACTGAAAGGACTAAATATGTCAAATACAACTTTGTTTTTGACCCCAAATTGTGCATTGGTATTTTTTTATTTTAAAAACATATAATAGGAACTTACATGAACATGACTCAGTCCTCTCAAATTCCAAAAGGCCCTGTGATAGTTAAGCTTGTGTGTCAACTTGGCTGGGCCTGGTTGAGTAGCTGAGTAGCTGAATGTAATTATTCCCCATAGTGAAATTGGCACTCACATGGTGAAATCTACTGGAGCAGCTGAGTAGCTGCTTTAGGGATGTGGTCTGCTTACAGTATATAAGAAGCAGCTTTGAGGAAAGTCTCTAGCTTTTTGGCACACTTAAACCCTATATATAGCCAAGTCATTGTTCAGCAGCCTGCCATGCCCTGCCAATCTTGGGACTTTTTCTAGACTTGAATTTGTGGCCTGCTGTGTTGTTTGGTCATATTGGGACTGTGCCTTTTTACTTGCTTACCTTGGGTTTGTCAGCCTCAGCAGCTAGCAGTTGCCTAAGTGAAGAAAAGCTACCAGCTTCGGTGGGCCAGGAGCAGGAGGTAGAGCTGCAGTCCAAGATTGCAGGGCTTTCACCCAGTCCCTAGAGCCTGGCAATTTGAACTCGGACTTCTGGCCTCCAAAATTGTAAGAGATTAAATTCCTGTTCATTAAAACCGTCCCATTTGTGGTGTATTCCCATCAGAGCAGCACTAGATAACCAAAACAGGCCCTTACTTTGAACTCTGAGCCATCTTTCAAGTTGACATGAAACTTTGTGTTGTCCTAGAAGACGAGGAACTTTTTCCACTCCCAATTTTTACCTCTTCATCTTGTGAGCAAGATCAGCCTAGCAAGAGAGATGATAGACCTCTCATTGTGGTAACTCCCTTTTGTCTCTTTCAATGACAGTGTGGTGGCTTCCAAAGATAATAGTTTTTTAAAACTGCCAGCATACAGAATATTCTGGTTAACATGGATGCAGAAATGTATTGTGATATGGCAGATTATACAAGGCCATGACATTCTGGGCACATGGTTCTTTCCAAGGAACTATCATCTCCAAGACAATGGGAATCTATTGCAGCACCCACATTAATGGTCCCATGTCTTACACTTTAAGAAACTGAGTTCTTTGTGCTTTCTAATTCGGGTCTCTTAACTATACTCATTACCCCTATTGTACTTGTAGGACTCATGGGAAGTCAAACCTGAATCACAAAAGGTCAAACTTGCTAAGTTTTTGCAATTTTGTTTAAAACTTTTTAAAATGAAGATTTAAATGTATTTTTCCTTCTAAAAATTGTTGTTAGTTGTCACTGAATCAATTCCAACTCATGGCAACCCCATGTTATGTGTAAATTATTTAAAACTGGAAAATAAAAATAAAAGTAATATATAAAGATATTCTAAATGTTTTTTTGATGTCTTCTTAAACTTTTGTGATTCTGTAGTATATTTTACATGTTATTCTTAGGTGCCATCAAGTCTATTTTGACTCATAGTGACCCTATGTGACAGACTAGTAATGCCACATAGGATTTTCTAAACTGTACTCCTTATTGATAATTACTGGTGATTGAAATGCAAAAGTTGAAAACAAAGAAGAAGCATCAGTAGTTTGAAAATATTGCCTTGGTGATAGAAATGATGCTGAAGACCACATGACAGAATTTTGCAAGACTAGTGACATATTCATTGCATATACCTTTTCAACAACATAAATGGCAACTATACGCATGCACCTCACAAATGGTATACACAGGACTCAGATCGAGTACATCTGTGGAAAGAGGCAATGGAGAAGCTCAATATCATCAATCAAAACAAGGCCAGCAATTGACTATGAAACAGATCATCAGTTGCTCATATGCAAGTTCAAGTTGAAGCTGAATAAAATAAAAACTAGTCCAGGAGAGACAAAATATAACCTTGATTATATTCCACCTGAATTTAGAGACCATCTGAAAAATAGGTTTGATGCATTGAACACCAATGTTTAAAGACCAGATGAGTTGTGGAATGACATCAAGAATATCATACTTGAAGCAAGCAGAAGGTCATTAAAAAGACAGGAAAGGAAAAAAAGACCTAAATGGAAGTCAGAAGAGACTCTGAAACTTGCTCTTGAATGGAGAGTAGCTAAAGTGAATGGAAGAAATGATGATTTCAAAGAGCTGAACAGAAGATTTCAAAGGACAGCTCAAGAAGACAAAGGAAAGTATTATAATGAAATGTGCAGAGATCTGGAATTAGAAATAAAAAAAGAAGATCATGCTGGGCATTTCTCAAGCTGAAAGAATTGAACAGGAAATTTAAGGCTCGAGTTGCAATATTGGAAGATTCTATCAGCAAATATTGAACAATGCAGGAAGTATCAAAAGAAGATGGAAGGAATACAGAGTCACTGTACTAAAAAGAACTGGTTGATGTTCAACCTTTCAGAAGGTAGCACATGATCAAGAACCAATGATACTGAAGGAAGAAGTTCAAGCTGCACTGAAGCAATTGGTGACAAAGAAAGCTCCAATAGTTGACGGAAGACCAGTTGAGATGTTTCAACAAACAGCTGTAGAGCTAGAGGCACTCACTTGTTTAGGCCAAGAAATTTGGACATTATCTACCTGGCCAACCAACTGAAAAATATCCATATTTGCACCCATTCCAAAGAAAGCTGATCTAACACAATGTTGGAATTATTGAATTATATCATTAAGATCACATGCAAGTAAATTTTGCCAAAAATAATCCAAAAACAGTTGCAGCACTATATTAACAGAGAATTTCCAGAAATTCAAGCTGGATTCAGAAGAGGATTTCATTGCTGATGTCAAGTGGATCTTGGCTGAAAGCAAAGAATATCAGAAAGATATTTACCTGCGTTTTATCGACTAGGTGAAGGCATTTGACTGCGTGGATGATCATAATAAATTATGGATAACATGGTGAAGAATGGGAATTCCAGAACCTTTCATTGTGCTCATGAGGAGCCTGTACATGGACCAAGAGGTAGTCATTTGAACAGAACAAGGGGAAACTGTATGGTTTAAAATCAGGAAAGGTGTATGTCAGGGTGGTGTTCTCATGTATGCTGAGCAAATAATCCAAGAAGCTAGACTATTTGAAGGAGCTCTGGTAGCATAGTGCCTAAGGCACTTGACTGCTAACCAGAAGGCTGGCAGTTCAAACCCACCAGCCACTCCTCAGAAGGAAGGTTGGGCAATCCTACTTCCGTAGTGATACTGCCTCGGAAACCCAAGGAGGGTCGCTATGAGTCGGGGCCGACTCGATGGCAAATAACAACAACAACAGACTATTTGAAGAAGAACATGCCACCAGGATTGGAGGAAGACTCATTAACAATCTGCGATAGGCACATGACACAACTTTGCTTGCTGAAAGTGAGGAAGACTTGAAGCACTTACTGATGAAGATCAAAGAATACTATCTTCAGTATGGATTATACCTCAACATAAAGAAAACAAAAATCCTCACAACTGGATCAATGAGCAACATAACGATAAATGGAGAAAAGATTGAAGTTGTCAGGGATTTAATTTTACTTGGATCCACAATCAACACCCTTGGGAGCAGCAGTCAAAAAATCAGATATCATATTGCATTGGGCAAATCTGTTGCAACTCACTGCCATTGAGTCGGATCTGACTCATAGCAACCCCTCCTTGGGTTTCCGAGGCAGTATCACTATGAAAGTAGATTGCCCAACCTTCCTTCGAAGTAGTGGCCGGTGGGTTTGAACCTCTAGCCTTCTCATTAGCAGTCAAATGCCTTAGGCACTACGCCATCAAGGCTCCCATCTGCTGCAAGGGACCTCTTTAAAATGTTGAAGAGCAAAGATGTCACTTTGAAGACTAAGGCGTGCCTAACCCAAACCGTGGTATTCTTAGTCACCTCATATGCATGTGAAAACTGGACAACGAATAAGGAAGATGGAAGAAGAATTGATGCCTTTGAATTGGGCTGTCAGTGAAGAATACTGAAAATACCACGGACCACCAGAAGAACAAACAAATCTGTCCTGGAATAAGTTCAGGAAGGGTTCTTAGAAGTGAGAATGGCCAGTCTTCATCTCACCTACTTTGGTCATGTTGGCAGAAGGGACCAGTCAGTCACTAGAGAAGGAGATCATGCTTGGTAGAGGATCAGCAAAACAATCTTTTGGGTAGCAGCAAACTGTTGTACCACCAGAGCTCCTTCATCTTATGTGAAAATCAAAACCAAGTCCATCGCCCTTGAACTGATTCTGACTTATAACAACCTTAAAGGACAGAGTAGAACTGCCCTTTAGGGTTTCCGAGGTTGTAATCTTTATGGAAGCAGACTGCCACATCTTTCTTCCAAGGAGCTGCTGGTGGTTTGGAACTGCTGGCCTTTCTGTTAGCAGCCCAGTGCTTAACCACTGTGACACCATATAAAATCACAGCTATTGTACATAGCTATGATTAAATGCTCTCTGTATATACATTTTTGTACCCTGCTTTTCTCTTCACACTCTAAATAAAATGTATAACACAAGTATTTTTCCTTGGTATAATAAACTCTTAATAAACATAATTTGAAATAGCAATAGCAATCATTTATCATTCTCCAATATATTTATATTACTTCCAAATTTTGATTTTATAAATACATATAAAAAATACACTTGTAGTAAAATATTTATATGCTTTTTCACTATTTCTGGTGGGTAGATTCTCCAGAAATGACATCTCTAAGTTAGAGGGTGTAAATATTTCAAGACTCTTGATATATATATTGCTAAATTCAGCTTGCAATATTAATGTCCTCTTCGATGGAGAAGTATAGTAAATCTTGTGGGATTTTTAACAGAAAGTGAATACATTTTCCTGTGAAACACTTTGAAATTTGATGGACAGGAGTATTGGCTAACATATATTAAAAGCTCAGTAATTGAAACTACATAATAAGAAAAGTCAGTTTGAATTTGTGATTAATTCTTGACTATAGGCTACTTTAAAACTATCTGGTTTTATTGCTGCAGTTTATAAAGTAATACCTAGACTAATGAAAAGTTTACGGCACCCTGTTTCAGGGTCTTGGCTCCAAGTCAGGCAATTCTGGCTTTAAAATTGGACTCCACAACTTACCACCTCACATTGGGTAATTTCTTATTTTCCTTATTTATCAAATGAAGATAACATCAGTTCCTACTTCTTAAAGTTATTGTGAGGCTTAAATAAGATAATGTATTAACAGTGCTGAGTACCTAAGGAGTACTTGATACATTTTAATTACTATTACAATGTAATAATTTAAAATATAATTCTTGGTCAGTTAGAAATTCTATATTAATAAATAGATCAGGTGGATAGTTTTAAACAATTTCAATAAATCCTTAAAATCTCTTCACATAAATGAGCTAATATTTTCTCACGAAATCATATTTGTTGAACCATCAACTTGCTCATATTTGTCATATATATATATGTGCAAAACAAAAGTTGTTGTTGTTACTTGCTGTCGAGTTAATTCCAATTCATGGTAACCCCTTGTATGTAAAGTAAACTGCTCCATAAAGTTTTTAAGATTGTGACTTATTGGAAGCAGACTGCCAAGTTTGTCTTTTGAGGAGTCTATGGATAGGTTAGGAGCTCTGGTGGCACAGTGGCTAAGGCATTTGACTGTTAACTAGAAGGCTGGCAGTTCAAACCCACCAGGCACTCCTTGGAAGCAAGGTTGGGCAATCTACTTCTGTAGTGATACTGCCTCAGAAATGCAAGGAGGGGTCACTATGAGTCAGATCTGACTCAACAGCAGTCAGTTTGATTTTTTTTTTTTTTATGAGTAGGTTTGAACTGCCAACCTTCCTGCTAGTAAAAAGAAAAAAGAAAAAAAAATGTCACTGTCCTGGAGGGCTTAATCATTTGTCCCACCCAGGTATATATATATGTAAAAGTATGTTATTGTTTGCCATCGAGTAGATTTCATGTGACAGAGGAGAACTGTCACAGAGTTTTCTAGGTTGTAATCTTTATGGGAGCAAATGACCTGGTCTTTCTCCTGTAGAGCCTCAGGGTAGGTTTGAACTACCAACTTTCTGGTTAGCATAACCACTTCACCAACAGACCTTTTTATATAAAAGTATATACACGTAAAAGTATATATATGCAAAAGTATACATATATAAAAGTAATCCAAAAACCCTTGCCTAATTAGTCAGATAGGGATGGAATCTGATTAAGAGGCTTATTTTTAAATTATTGTTTTATTACTTTTTATATTTTACATTAGAAAGAAGAAAGTTTGATTTAATGCTGGTCATGTTTGGAATATAAAGGGCAACAGTGAAAGTTAACTTCAAAATTAATGAATATACTAAGCCCTATATAAAACATAGCTATGTTGCTAATCTCATATTTATCACTTATTCCCAAAGAACAAGTGTGAATGGATCAAATTTTAAAAATCTTTTAACAGTTTTTCTAGGTGCCTCTATAAGAAGGGATTGGGAAAAGACTTCTAGTGAAAGGTTGTCCCTCAATGCAGAAGTGGACATTGTATTTGATATTTGAGTGGAAACAGGTTTCTGCTTCCATAGGCCATTTTAGGTGCTATTCAGTTACTGTGGCCAGCGGTTTCCTCAGTTTAGGATTTAATCTATAGTTTCTTAGCTCAACAAAATTATCATGATCCTTTTGAAACTGAAACTCAGGCCAACGTTGCCATTATCTGACTTTGTCTCTTGGATTTACAAATAACCTTCAGATTCTCTTTGATTCATTCCAAACCCAGCAAAAGGAACCCACCCTAAAAGGAGCACTGATGAGAAACTGTGAACACACTTTACATTAAGGAGATTCAAAGGAATCCAAAACCCAAACCCATTGCTGTTGAGGTAATTCCGACTCACAGCAATCCCATAGGACAGGGTAGAACTGTCCCACAGGATTTCCAAAGCTGCGATCTTCAGAGAAGCAGACTGCTGTCCACTGGAGCAGCTGGTAGATTTGAACAGCCCACTTTTAAGTTAGTAGCTGAATGCTTAACCACTCTGCCATCAAGGCCCCTTTTCAAAGGAATAAACCAAAGCCAAACCCAACCCACTGCTGTTCAGTCAATTCCGATTCATAGTGACTCTATAGGAAAGAGCAGAATTGCCCCCACCGGGTTTCCAAGACTGTAAGTTTTTATGGAAGCAGGCTGCCACATCTTTCTCCTGCAGAGCATTGGTGGGTTCGAACTGCTGATGTTTCAGTTAGCAACTGAATGCTTTAACCACTGCATCACTGGGGATCTCTGTAAAAGGTGACCTCAATGTATACATGTATATTCTGTGACTGATTGTGCTGAATATGCTAAGATATCTGAGTAGAAAAAGTCAAATGACATCAATCCTAGAGTTAGAAAAAAATGATCATTTTGTGGTTAATCATTTGTCCTTACCATATCAGCTAGACCTTTTTATTTTGTCTCCAATCCCTTCAAAAAAAAAAAAAAAACTAGTTTGTTTGGTAAGAACAAATGATTAACCAAAAAATGATCATTTCTCTCTGACTCTGAGATTGATGTCATTTGACTTTTTCTTCTCAGATTTCCTAGCATATTCAGCATAATCAGTCACAGAATATACACTAAGGTCACCTTTTACAGAGAAAAGGGAATAAGAGATGGATGAGTCAGACTTCTCTGTGGGTCTGGGAATTTTGCCAAAACTTAAGTGATATAGATATACTGCCTTATAAATTGTAAAATCATATCTGGACTTTATACTCATTACCTTTTCACCTTAATAGTCAAGTCAGATTACCTTTTACATTATGAGTTTTTGTAGTGTTACTTAGGACCTACCTGCAGCCTATTTCAACATGTCTTTTTCCCTTAAATCTTAAAACAAGTTTGTGATATTAAGTTCTTGATATAGGCATGCTGCCTGGGTCAATCCAGTTGTCTAATCAACTGGATTGATTTTTTTTTTTTTTAAGTAGAAGACTTATTTTGTTTGTTTTTTTTTAAAGTAACTGTTGAGAATGGTTATTGAGGTTGTTATTTGAATGATTGTTCAGAAACCTCTCTGTCTAGATTTGGAAAACCCGAAGCATAGGTTTCCAGTGATTTTTCTCTTATTTTTAGAGACATTAGACATCTACAAAATGTTTTTCCAAATCTTCTCCCCACATTCTCCTCTTCTTCTTTTAAAAGGAAAACTCTGGTATTAAAAGCAAACCGTGAATAAAGATGTAAAATGACAGAGAGGCAAAGCTTTCCAAAAACCAGTTAGCTTTTGTCTAATGAGAAAATAGCAAAAGAAGATGGTGGAAATAACCATCTAATAAACATTCTTCCCATCTCCATACAGCCCATTCCATGAACTCGGAAGATTAATGGAGAATGCTAGAAAGGTCTCCCTACTCCACCTCTCAAAGTTCCTCCATGCTGAGATGCTCTAGGTTTCGAGGCCCAGAAGATTTTGACAATGAAATACCCAGATATGCAAACTTTCATTCACTTAACTATCCTCAGACAAAGGTTTCTTGGCCTCAGCATTACTGATGTATGGGACTGGATAATTCTTTGTTGTAAAGGACTATCTTGTGCATTGTACAATATCTTACAGCATCCCTGGGTTTTACCCACTAGATGCCAGAAGCACTCCCAGTGTGACAATCTAAAGTGTCTCCAGACCGCAAAAGAGAAAGAAGAAAAAACCCCACAAGAATCAGAGGAAAAAAAAGTACTATAGGCCTTACTGTCTCCATGAACCACTGCCTCCTCTGCCTTCAGACCAGAAGAACTAGGTGGTTCTTGGCCACCAAAGCTGAACATTCTGGTCAGGAACACAATTGATGAATCTTGATACAAAAGGAGAAAAATGTGGATCAGAACTTCAAATTCTGAAAGAATCCAGACTTAATGGATGCACTGAGGTTGGAGGAATTCTCAAGATTATTACCCTGAGATACTCTTTGAACCTGGAAGTGAAAGTATCACCTGAAGTCATCTTTAAACCAAATAACAGTTCAGCTCAAAAAGTAAAGACTGTCACCCTCAAGTACTGCATTCTTGTGAAAAAAAAAATTATTTATATGAGACCAAATGGGCAATAGATACTCCACTGCATATGACTACATTATGTGTAGAAATTATTGAATGTTAGATAGGTAGAGAATAACATTGATTTGGGTGAAGAGAAGGGCAATGTACCAAATGTGAGTGATCAATGCGGTGGCATTGAGAAAGAAGAAGACATAGAGAGTTGCATGGAAGGTGCAGACAACAAAGACGAACCCTTTTGCACATACAGTACTGTGTTGTCAGTGAAGGCAAACATGGATATATGGGTGGATAGATGGGTGGACAGGCTGAACTATTAGGTATATCTATGCAGGGGGGAGTGTATCTAAGACCATGTGTAGGGTAAAGAAAAGAAAAACAAAAAGAAATTATTGAATGGGGGTTTGTTTTACTGTGTACATTTTCACCAAAAATACAATTATATACCTAATTATTTTTTTTTCCCCAGACAGTACCAAATACCTCCTAGGAAGGGGCAGAGTCCCTGGTTGAGAATCACTATCCTGGAGTGAGAGCTCTTGTACTGCACTTAACTCTTACCCACTCTGTTTTTAGAAGATAAAGGAAAACATTAGGACTTTAGCCATCTTGGTTGTAGAATAATATGTACAGAGTGTGTGGGAGGGTTTTATTTCTTTCATACTTCCTGGAATAGAGAAACAGCATAAATTAAATAAAGTTCAGATCAAAAAGCAAAACCAAAGCTTGGGGTCTGCACCTCCTTTTTAATATGAGCTCAATAATTTTCTCTTTTCTCCTAGCCCTTCAAAATAAAAATTTGAGTTCAAGATATGAATGGACCTCTGAAGTTAATGGGTATTACTTCCATTTTTTGTAAGAAAAGGTAAGTCTCAGTGAAAGCTGAGCAACTTCCTTATGGTTACCCAAGATAAGCAGCCACCACCCACCTGTTGGTGGAAGCTTGTATGCTGCTGTAATGCTGAACAGGTTTCAGCAGATGTCTTAGAACAGGTTCTCTAGAGAAGCAAAAACAGTGAAGCTTAAATATGTATATATATAGAGAGAGATATATCTCAAGGAAACAGCTCACATAGTTGTAGAGGCTGGCAAGTACCAAGTACTTCTGTCAGGCTGGAGGCTTCTCCTGACTCATTTAGCTGCAGGGGTGGACGAACAAAAGATCAGCATGTCAGATGGCAGGCTGTTGACTCATTAGTGGCAGAGGCTAATGAATCCAAGAGAGGCAGGTAAGACAGAAATTCAACAAGCTACTGGCTCACAGGCTTCAGAGACTAATGAATTCCAAGATCAGCAGGCAATACAACATGGTGCTGGCTCAAGTCCAAAAAATGGGAAGTCAGTTGATGCCTAGCCAGATGCAGGATCCAGACTGAGCAAAAAGCCCAAGAACTTTGCCAGAACATCTACATACATTGGATGTAGGCCATATCCCCAAGGGAACTCCCTTTCAACTGATTGGTGGCTCATAGCAGATCTCATCATGGAGGTGATTACATTATATCCATTCTCATCATGGGTGATGACTATATCATATTGGCCAAATCACTAAGAATTATGGGCCAGCCAAGCTGACACACACCTTAAGCATCACAGCAGAGCTTCCAAACTAAGACAGACTATGAAGAAAGGCCCTGTGGTCTACTTCTGAAAATGAGCCAGTAACAATACTAAGGATTACAACAATCTAATCCACAACCAGTCATGGGGATGGTGAGAACCTGCCAGCATTTTGTTCCATTGTGTATGGGATTGTCATGACTCAGAGGCTGACTGGATGGCAGCTAACAACAACAACAATAACGTATCACCAATATTATCACACTTGATAGCACATAACAACAATATTATCATACTTTTCCTCCTTTTGTCTCTCCACTTGTCTCTATTATTTGCCTACTTCCAAGCTCTCCAGGGGCCGCACTTCCTGTTTGCTTGCTCAGCCTCAATTCTGACTCCCAGCAGTATATAGAGATCAGTGATACCTCTCTGGGTTTTTTAGAAAATTAAGTTCATTTGTCTCAGAAAATTAATTGAGAGCTCTACCTTGCAATTTTTTGCCACTTGAAATTGTTTCTTTTTCTTTTGCAAGTGCTTAGACATTTATTTCAATAAAAAATTCTTGGGGAAAAAAACACAGAAATTTTAGAGTTTTTCTGGTCCCTTGAGGAATTTTTTTATACCAGTCTTGATGGTCAGGTTACTTTTAGTGATTGGTAACTGTCTTTGCTGGCACTCCATTTCATTTTTGAGCAGTTCTGATTATCGGCAAGTTATGACACTGTTCTATGTGTACCTTTTGGTTTATCTTTTGGAATGACATTGGTTTCACCTAAGTCTTTGTTCACTGATGAGCCACACAGCTGTAGACAAGTCATAGGCCTATGAATTTACTGCCTTTAAAGACTGTTTATACATGATTATATTAAATATAAAATAATTCCACAAGGCACACACCCACATAAACTGTAATCTCATTTCCTGCATGTCATGGGGGTGTATAACTTGGAAGGTTACAGAACTCCTGGTGGTTTGAACCTCCTATTGAAAGGTTTACGTGAGTATGAACATCAAAACTTCAGAATCAGAGCTCTAACTGGTAGAGAAAATGAGTTATATTTGTTTTCACTTGTAATTGTAGTAGGACATTGACTCCATAAAGAATGCCTTTGAGAATACTCTGCCAAGAATACATCCAGACTCCTAGCCTTCCTCCAGAAGATTACACGTTAAACATACTCCAAGGAAAGTAGGAACATAGCAAAAGATATTTGAACATTACACTTCCATAGTTGCCATTTTAGCATTTGTACCACCTTCATATTTAGAGAAGAAAAATAAAATATATGCAAAGGCCTTATTAATACCCATTGCCATTGAGTTCATTCTGACTCAAAGTAACCAAACAAGACAGAGTAAAACTCCCCCACAGGATTTCCAAGGCTATAATTTTTACAGAAGAAGGAGCTCTGGTGGTGTGGTTGTTAAAACATTGGGCTGCTAACCAAAAGGTCGGGCAGTTCAAACTTACCAGCTTTTCTGAGGAAGAAAGATGAGGCATTCTGCTTTTGTAAAGATGAACAGCCTTGGAAAGACTATGGGGGCAGTTCTAATCTGTCTTGTATGGTGACTGAGTCAGAATCGACTCGATGCCAATAGGTTTGGTTTGGGATTCTTTAGGGAAGTAGACTGCCACATCTTTCTCCCTCAGAGAGGAACCTCCAAGTTTTCAATTAGCAGCTGAGCCCTTTAACCATTGTGCACCAGGGCTCCTCAACTCATCACTCAACCCGTAAAACCAAACGTCTTGCTGTAGAGTCGATTTCGACTCATAATGACCCTGTAAGACAGAGCAGAAATGTGCCACAGGATTTCCAAGGCTGTTAAACTCTATGGAGACAGACCTTCTTATCTTTGTCCTGAGGAGCGGCTGGTGGGTTCAAAGGGCTGATGGGTTCAAACCACCAATTTTTCAATTAGCAGCTGAGTGCTTAACCACTGCACCACTAGGGATCCTTGCCTTATTATAATTTGGAGGGTACATGCAGCTTTCTCATTAACTTTAAAAGAGGTACTGACTTTCTCTTGAACTGTTCCACCCTCTGATTTCCTTCTGCCTTTCCCCCCACCCTTTAAGGAGCTCTGACGACATAGTGGATAAGGCATTTGGCTGCTAACCAGAAGGTCAGTGGTTCAAACCCACCAGCTGCTCCATGGAAGGGAGATGGGGCAATCTACTTCGGTAAAGATTTACAGCCTCAGAAACCCAGTGGGGGTTTCTGTGAGTCGGAATCAACTTGATAGCAGTGGGTTTGATTTGGTTTTCCCCAATTACTATGAGGCTTTTTCTGGACACCAGAAGCACTTTATAGAAGCCAAACCAGTAGACCTGAACAGCCCATGCTGTTAGCCTAATTCCTGGATACATTTCCATGATTCCATTATTCAATATCACTATTAGAATGTGCCACTCTCTATATGTAGGCATCGAATAAGATTGAGTATGGTACAGGAAGAAGAGGAGAGAGTACATAAAATCTCTGTGAAATATCAGTATAGGAGGGAGAGATGCTTTGAGTATATGGATGCCTTTATGATGGACATTCATACACTCTCCTGACTTAACATTTCTAATGCCAATCATTAATGGTGAAACTTTGGACAAGTTACCTAACCTTTCTTGGCTTCAATTTCCCTATCAGTAAAGGAGGATAATATCATTCTTATCTCATAGGGTTATTATGAAGACTAAGTGAATTAATTTAGGTTAAGCACTTAAAACAACATAGACCATAATAAGTGCTATATATGTGTTTGCTATTACTATCCCTATAGAGAAGAAAATGTAGCATTTGGCTGTCTTTCACTTTATTGGCTACTTGTAGCTTCTCTTTGAAAAGTCATATAATAATTTAGGTATATAAATATTTTTGACCTAATTTAATAAACAGATTTACTTCAAAACAGGCCAGGAAGATTCCAGATTTCATGAGCACCAGGTTCAATTTTTTCCTCCCCAAATTCAGAGCCTCTGAGTCTTCTTTTTCCGGTGTGTGTGTGTGTGTGTGTACATGAATGCCCATTGAGAGCATGGCAGAGATGGATCCAGCTGGTCTGAGCTGCCCATTCTTCTGTCATTACTCTCCATAATGAAACTGTGTGATTTCTTTCATCATGTGCATATGGTACCACCTGGTCTGCCTTTAATGGATGCTATGCCCAGAAATAATGAAAGGCTTTGGTTCTTACAAATGAGAATATCCTTCCAAATGAGCTGAATACTTACCATGGAGGTAGGACATAAAGGATCATGAATTTTCTTTCTTTTAGTTAATCCTTAGTATTTCTCAATGCATTACCCCTTGCTTGATTCTATATTTAGGTCCTTGAACAAAATTTTTACCAGACATTTTATCAGCCATCTCACCATGATCCTGACCCTCCCTTATGGCCTGACTCGGACAGTTGTGATACCTATATGAGACAGATAGTAGATATATAGATAAATAGGTATATAGATACAGACACAGACACGTATGTATGCATGTATGTAGTGAGGTAATAGGGACAGGCAGAATGCTTGGAAACTCCTAATATCACCTAGGAATACTGAATCTTACCCAAAGCCGACCTGTACACAAGGATTGCTATATTTGGAGGCACAGATGTTGAATCATGTATGATCACTCTGTCTCTCTATTTAATGTCTAAATTTCCATAAGCAGAAAGACTGATGCTTCCAATCTTTAAGTGAGTCCATGCTGCCCCCTTATTCATGAAGGTTTTCAGTTTTAAACTCTGTAAGTCATGTTTGCTGAGTGTTAGGGATTGAATCATGTTCCTAAAAGAGAAATGTAAAAGCCTTAACCTTGCTACCTGTGAAGGTAACCTAATTTAGAAATAGGGTGTTTGAAGATGTTATCAGTTAAGATTACATGAGCTCATACTGATTAAGGGTGGGTCCTAATCTTATATGACTGGTGTCCTTATAAAAGAGAAGGGACACAGACATATAGAAGGAAGACAGCCATGTGAAGAAAGAAACAAATTGAAGTGATGCACCTACAGGCACACCTCATTTTATTGTGCTTTGCTTTGTTGTGCTACACAGACTCTGCATTTTTTACCATTTGAAGGTTTGTGGCAATCCTGCATCGAGCAAGTCTGTTGGTTCCATTTTTCCAACAGTATGTGCTCACTGAACATCTCTGTGTCATATTTTGGTAATTCTCACAATATTTCTAACTTTTTCATAATGCTATCGCACACTTAATAGACTACAGTATAGTGTAGTCTATTAAAAGTCTTTTATATGTGCTGGGAAACCAAAAAATTCGTGTGGCTCACTTTATTAAGATATTTGCTTTATTGCGGTGGTTTGGAACCAAACTCAGTTATATCTCGTGGGTGTGCCTCTACAAATCTAGGAATGCCAAGAATTGCTAGCTGTTACCTGAAGCTAGCAAAGAGATATGGAACAGATTCTTTCTTAGAGCTCCCTGTCGTTGTTGTGTGCCATTGAGTCGGACCCGACTCATAATGACCCCTCCTTGGGTTTCTGAGGCAGTATCACTACAAAAGTAGATTGCCCAACCTTCCTTCCAAAGAGTGGCTAGTGGGTTTGAACAGCCAACTTTCTGATTAGCAGTCAAGTGCCTCAGGCACTATGCTACCAGAGCTCCTTCTTAGAGCCCACAAAAGGAATCAACACTTGCAAGACTCTGATTTCATACTTCTAACCTTCAGAACTGTGAGACAATAAATTTCTGTTCTTCTAAGTTATGCAGTTTGTAATATTTTGTTGTGCAGTAATACCCCAGCCACTCCTCGGAAGGAAGGTTGGGCAAGCTACTTCCGTAGTGATACCACCTCGGAAACCCAAGGAGGGGTTGCTATGAGCCAGGTGCAATTCCGTGGCACATAACAACAACACTGAGGATAGGGGTTATGTGCTTAAGATACAATGAACTTTTTTCACAGCTCTTCAGTGTCTATCATAGAACCCCAGAGCCCATAATCTCTTCCTATGTGTAAGGTCTGAAGAAAAAGTCATACCAAAAATAAATAAATAAATAAAAAGAAGATAACGATGCTAATTTTTAAAACAAATATTAAATGTTGTGCTTTTGGTGTATTTAGTTCTTTGTTTTAGTAAGACTGTAAAATACAGTTTTTACCAGAAAAAAAAATTATAGACGCCTGTGAATTTGACAAGGGAAAAAAAAAAAAAAGAGAAAAGGACTTTTGTTTTCGAAAGTACAGATAAGAGGGGAGTTCTGGCAAGATGGCGGACTAGGCAGAAGGACTGCACAGACCCTCTTCAACAAAGAAAAGGGAAACCAATTAACACAGACACAGAAGATAATCTTGGACCCCTGAGCCTTGAAGGGAA
>NW_006921622.1:14981985-14983509 GCF_000298275.1 Orycteropus afer afer
AAAAAAAAAAAGAAAGTACAGATAAGAGCATTTTCAAAACCACAGTTTAAGTACTGTCTATTTACAAAGCCCCTGGAATGACATTTTTGGCCATGACTGACATTTATCTTTTCTTATCATGAACATTCTTAGACAATCCCCCAAGGAATTAAAAAATTTTTCTAAGAAACTTTTGCATCATTTTCACCATGCATTTGTTAAGCTTGATTGCCTTAGAAAAGCCCAATCTTTTCTATCGCTTTGCATAGCAACATCCCAAACACAGCAAACATGATGATGCATGAAAAAATCCAAATAGTCTGAGAGAGATACAACTATGAAGGGACTAGGTTTGTGTTCCAGAAACTACTGGAAGGCTGGGTTGCTGCTCTCCTGTGACTGGTATAGGTCCATCCCAGGCCTCATTTCACAAAACTCTTTTTTTAGCAATTCTTACAAACAAAGCTTTATTTTATTCTGAAATCAGGTGAAAAGGAAAAATACCCACATTTACTGAAGGGAGAAAAAATCCTTACAAGCTGATGCATACTCCCATAAGAATAAGCTGCATATTTCAGAAGTATAGTAAGTATGCACTGGTCTAAAACAGTTACCATAGGAATGAAACTTTTTTCCCGTTAAATGGAAGGGTAATATTGTGGAAAAATTTCACACAACTATCTAAACTATACAAATTAAGCATTAGTTGGGAGTTAGGTCTGGTGGTGTAGTGCCTAAGGCACTTGACTGCTAACCAGAAGGCTGGTGGTTCAAACTCCCCAGCCACTCCTTGGAAGGAAGATGGGGCAATTTGCTTCCATAGTGATACTGCCTTGGAAACCCAAGGAGGGATTGCTATGAGTCAGATCTGACTTGACAGCAGTGAATTTGGTTTTAGTTTTGGAGGTAAGAAACACATATTGATTTGGGTGAGGGGAAAGGCAATATAACAAAAGTGAGTGACCAGCACAATAACACTAAGGAAAAGGAAGACACGGAGAAGCACACGAAAGGGACAGACAACAACATAAGTACTTTTGCATGTACTGCATTATTAGTAATTACAAACATTAATCTACAGGTGGATACATAAGTTGACAGGCAAGATATTCAGATATGGGTAGGCAAATGGAATATACCCATGACCATATATAGGTTTGGCAGACAATATTTCTATATATGTATTTGTATGTGCTATAAAATGTTCATACATATATAATAGAGCTAACAGGGGACAAAGTTATGATAACTCCTTAGCCACATCCAAACACCTTGAAAGAGTGAATAACTGGGCCTGTGGGCTTGGGACCATGGTTGCAGGGGACATCAAACTCAATTGGCAAAATACACCACACTAAAACATTGTTCTACATCCTACTTTGGTGAGTAGCGATTGGTATCTTAAAAGCTTGCAAATGAGAACTAGATGGTGCCTGGCTACCACTGTCACCCACTTGGAAGGGGATCTATGTAGGAGATCCTGGATAGAGAGGGAGAACAATGTGGAACAAAACTCAAAATCATTTGGAGAAAAAAAAAGGGGGG
>NW_006921622.1:14984034-15022458 GCF_000298275.1 Orycteropus afer afer
ACTCAGAAAGGGATCAAAATTGGAGATCTTGAATAGAGTGAGAGAACAATGTAGAACGAAACTCAAAATCAAAAAGAAAGACCAGGCTTACTGGTCTGATAGAGATTGGTGGAACTCCCAAGACTATGGCCCCTAGTCAGACTTCAGGCTTTGAATTGAACCCACTCCGATGAATTAGCTTTCAGTCACACAATAGACAGGCCTACATGCTGAATGATTACAGCTGGGAGTTTCACTCCTTAGAACAATCAACCACAGGAGATCAGAAGAGCAGCATTTCTGTAGGGAGAATTCTCAGAGGACAGGAATGCATAGGAAAGGACACAAGGAAAAGGCAACCTCAAGAAGGAAGTGGGAAGAGAGCTGTTACACTGTGGGGATTGCAATCAATATCACAAAACAAAATGTGTATGAACTGTTGAACGGAAAATGAACTTGCTCTGTAACCTTTCACCCAAATCACAATGAGAACTTCAAAAAAAATAAACATAAAAAGACCACACAACAAGATATAACATAAGACTAACTGGTGGTAGAAAGATACATCCTTTACAAAGAGGGTGACTCTGGTTAAGGCACTTAATGTACATTTTAATTTTTTGAGAACTTTTCCATTTTATTTACTCTTTTAAAAAAGTATAAGGGTCTATTTTTCATCAGCATTTTTGGCTAACATTGAAATAAGAAATTTTTAAAAGTTGGAATCTTGGCAGGTTCATTTTAATATATTTTTTAAATGTTTTAAAATACACTTAGAAGAAACAGAATGTTTTAGGATTTACCACTAAATTTTGATTTCCCTGAGGGTATGTTAAGGCAATTTTTAAAAAGTTTTGGGTGCATTATAAAAAAAACTACAGCAGTTCATCGATATAGTAAGGTGGCAATTCAAATTCTAAAGTAATGATATAATTAATGCCTAACTTGCCAAATTTCACTTTTTATACTAAGCATACTATAAGGCATTATAGTGCTGGAGATTGTTTCACTACCAGGGTTGCAACTGCCTGTTATCTAAATGATTCTGAAGAATAGCTAGAGAATCGGTTTTAAAGAATTTGTTCAGATGAAACCACATGTGGCCTCAAGGGTGCTCTGGGCCTGAAGCCTAAGCCTACCGGCCATAGAGAGCCAAGTTGCTTATCCAGAAAAGAAAAAAAAAAAGTCTTCTTGAAGCCAATAAAGATAAAAGAAACCTGCATTCATCCAAAACAGCACAACTCATGTGTGGGAATTGCTTAAGATTAAGATTTGTCCTCTGTGTTGGCCTCAAAAAGGTCAGGGAATAGAAAGGAAAGCCAGTCCCTCTGGCTTTTGTTTGACTTGCTTAAAAGAAACTTTGAACTGACAGTTTACCTCTTCTTGATGAACTCTGTTTGTGAATAGGGAGCTTTGAGCACACAACATATCCACTTAAGTGATATAATAGCTAACATTCTAAGGAAGATGAGACATGGCAGGCTTTTTGTACCTTAGAAAGTTCCATTTTCTCATGATAGTCATTGAACAGAGTGGCATATGTTGTTGTTGTTGTTATATGCCATCGAGTCAAACCCGACTCATAGCGACCCCTCCTTGGGTTTCCAAGGCAGTATCACTAGGGAAGTAGGATTGCCCAACCTTCCTTCCGAGGAGTGTCTGGTGGGTTTGAACCGCCAGCCATCTGGTTAGCAGGCAAGTGTCTTAGCCACTATGCTACCAGAGCGCCCAGGTGGTGGCATATAGGGGACAAGAAAAATTCTTGGGTAAACTGAAAAGCTGTTGACCCTTGTTACTTCATGGCAAAAACACTGGTAAAATTGGCATTGACACCATCTTGGAAGAGAAACCATGTGCCTATCTAGCCTTTCCAGAGGAATTGGTTGGAAAACAGGATATTATGGGTCGACTGCTTCTTATCGCTTTTAGTAAAATACCATGAGCGAGAACTTCAGCAGGGAGTGTGTAGATTGACCCAAGTGAATTTCATGGAGAGATGGAAATGAAAAGGCTTCCATGAAAGGAGGTTCTCTCTGCCTGGGGCCGGCCATCTAAAGTGAAATATATAGCCTCCCACTATTAGTAAAGACAATCAAGAAAGAGAAAAACACAAAACTCTGTGGACCCAATGCTGAGTCAACTGCTAGGATGATGCAGGTAGATCTCAGATGGCTGCTGTGAAACAAATATAGAAGAGAAAGAATCCAGATTGCAAAGTTCAACAAGTTGTAGCTAAGGACAGGGCAGGGTGCCACATCCATGGCCTCCCTTTCACCCAGAATGAACAAATAATTGTAATAAAAGTCAGTGAAATCTTTGCTCTACTGATGAGACCCACAATATTAATGGTGTGTGGCTGGTGAAGGATGATGACACAATCAAAAGCTATTCCTAAGGACAAACATTGTATGATCTCACTTACATGAAATAAGCAAATACACAGAAACCATAGATCGTTAATGCTTACCAGGTGTGGGAGGGAGGGGTTGGAAAGGGCAGTTTTGTCTTGAGGGGCATTGAATTCATGTTAATAGTAGTGTAATGCTTTGGAAAAGGATAATGGTAATGATTGCACGATATGAAGAATGTGACCAATATCACTGCATTGTAAAATTAGACATTATATTGGCGAATGTTTTGGTGTACATATTTTCACCACAATAAAATAAATTTAAAAAAACTCTTCCTAACATGAAAGGCCACATTGACATGTGATGCTTATGTTAGTGAGAGGCTTCTAATCCTCACAGACTGTGAAAGAAGAAAACCACTACCTGTCAAATAGAAGTACATCTCTTATAGGTACATATGTGACTATTTTTATATTTCATGACTTTTATATGCAGCATAGAATATACTTGGAAAGATACACAAGAAGCTGGTCACAGTGGTTGCTCCTTGAAAAAGTGACTAGGTGGCTGTAGGAAGGACCATGAGGAAGAAGACTTTTCCCTGTTCATTTTTGGGTAAATTATGAATTTTGGACCATGTGCACACATCACCTAAAACCAAAAAACACTAAACTCACTGCTGTGGAGTCAAATCCTAGGAAACTCCTTGGGTTTCCGAGGTGATATTTCTATGGAAGTAGATTGCCCAAACTTCCTTCCGAGGAGTGGCTGGTGGGTTTGAACTGCTAGTCCTCTGGTTAGCAGCCAAATGCCTTAGGCACTATGCCACCAAAACTCCTAATCCACACATCACCTATTCACACACACACACACACACACACACACACAAGATCACTACCATCCAGTTGTTTCCAACTCATAGCAACCCCCATTTGGGTTTCTGAGGCTGTAAATCTTTACGGAAGTAGGTTGCCCTGTCTTCCTTCCTCAGAGCAGCTGGTAGGTTTGAACCACTGACCTTCTGGCTAGCATTCACATATATGCACACAAAGAATAAAGTACAGCTACTAATATAATTGTAGGTGCACATATTCTTGATCTACTTGTCTCTCATGGGAATAATTTCCTACCAATATAGTCAAATGTACAAAATGATGTATGTGCAAAGTTGTTCACTACAGCATTGCTTTTCATAAATATATATTAAAAACAACTTAAATGTCCATCTGCAGGGCACTGGTCAAATACATCCACCATCCTTAAAAGGAATAAAAAGCATTCTGCCTTAATAAAAAGTTACTTCCCGGATATTACTGACTGAAAAATGTAGGTGTTATTGTACACTCTCATTTGAGTTTAAAAAAAGTTGTGAGAATATTTATATAAATTTTCCATATATAAAATATTTTTTAAAGGGTACATAAAAATAGGTAACATTTATTGCTTCTGGAAAGGCAAAATTGTTGGCACAAGTTCAGTGGTGGGATAGGTATTTTTTATTCCAAAGACTTCCACTGATGTTTTGCACGTCAGCAGCATTTAGATAAAGTGTATGTCCTCGCTTCATGAGCAACACTTACTTAAGTGTGTAAGTTCAAAGAGTTTATTTTATTTTTTAAAAAGCACCTATCTAATCTCATTTCCTATATAGGCAACATCCTTTAAAATAAAAAAAAAATTACATCAAAAGGAGGAATCTGTATGTGCAGTTTCAAAAATTAATATGTGCCCTTTTTACACCAATTTTGTGAAAAAGTATTTTTCAGTTTGCAGATATAAATAGCATTAGCTTGGTCTGTTGACATTTTCACTTCTTTCTCTCTTAGCACATTATGTGTGAAGAAAAAATCTTACCACACCTGTGACCTCACTCAGCACATTTTTATTATGAAGACAAGACTCTTTTGTTGGTGGCCAGAGAAACTGTCCTAAGAGCATAGAAGCTTTATGACACAGCACGGAGAATGGGCTTCTATAATTGGGACCACTCCTAGCAAAAAGGATATTGTTCTTGATGGTGGTGGTGGTGCTTGTTATTGTGGTTGTGGCTGATTGTGGTTGGTGGTTGTGATTGATTGTGGTTAGCTTGTGGTTGGTAGCTGTGGTTGGTGGTTGTGGTTGTTGTTAGGTGCCAATGAGTCAATTTTGACTCATAACCACCCTATGTGACAAAGTAGAATTACCCCATAGTATTTTTCTAGGCTGTAATTTTTACAGCAGCAGATCACCAAGTCTTTTCCTATCAAGCCGCTGCTGGGTTCATATTGTCAATCTTTTGGTTGACAGCTGAGCACTTAACCATTGCACCACCAGGACTCCTTGCTAAAAGGATGCATTTCTTTTTTTGTTCCTCTCCTCCCTCTGTCCTCCTCTCTTTCCTGTTCTTTTTTCCTTGGTTTTGGCACTAGTTTAAAATCCTCAGAGTGAGGAAGACCCTCTGGTTGACAACCTCAAATGTCTATTTATTATTAAGGATGTTAAACGACTATGAAATAATCTAAAAACTAATGACAGTTTTGGCTTTTCTTTACATCCTTTCTAATATGTCAAATGACTGGCTTGGGTTGATGAGAGTTGGTGCCTATAATTGACTGTGAATCCATGGTACTTTTCTGCATTCTGATCAGTTTAGAGACTAGACTATTATTTTACGTTGAAAAGAATCAGATAGTTTTATAGTTATGACCATTAGAACTGGAAGGAGGGTTGGACATAATCTGGTTCAATTTCTTTATTTTGCAGGTGAAGGATACTACATGATTTTCCAACGGTCACCTAAATTAGTGCCAGGGTCAAGCTTATGGATTTTTCACCCTACAATATCTCACTATGAAGAAATAAACCCTGCAAAAAAATTATCTTGCTCTTTTTATCCCTTACCTACTACATCTGTTTCCCACTTGTAGTAGCCAATGCTTATGAAAACATCACCTTCTGTGTTTTACTAAGAACTTGGAAATGAGGGAAATTAGATTGCCTTCTTGAGAGTTAATTTATGATATTAAAGAGAATCAGCCTTCTTAACTGCTGCAAAATTTTCTTGGGCTGCTGAAGTTTCCTTCAATTTGATGGTCAAAGGTAAGTGTATTAATTAGCATGTTAAGTCACATGTCAATGTTGTGGTATTGGCCAATGATATTAACATATTTAAGGAACTCTGGTGGCACAGTTCCTAAGGCATTTGACTGCTAACCAGAAGGTTGGTGGTTCAAACCCACCAGCCACTCTGCAGAAGGAAGATGGGGCAATCTACTTCTGCAAAGATTTACCACTTCAGAAACCCAATCGCGATTGCTGTAAGTTGGAATTGACTCAATGGCAATGAGTTTGGTTTTTTTAATAGAAATAAAAGAATTTCAGTGTAAGTGTTTGGACTATAGATATAACATAGGAACTGAGAAGCCCATGTATAAGTTCATCTGTATCCTGCTCAGAGCAAGGGAGAGGAAGGCTTGGCTAAGATGTTGAAAATTTTATTCTGATAGTCAAGACTTTTATCTGTAGGGGAAGGGGCCTCTTTTCTTCAGTACTCCTGGCTTCCTGTTGTTGTGTTTTCTGACCTCTCTGCCACTTCAGTCCCTCCTCTATTGCTCCTTCTTGCCCATCTGACCCCTAAACAGTAGAACTGCTGAGAGCTCATCCATCGTATTCTTAACCTACACTTTCTCTGGAAGTGATCTTATACATACTGATGAAGACTGTGGTCATTGAGGTTGTGTGTCAATGTGACTAACTGATTTTGGGTGGCTTGGCAGCTGTGATGTAGTTATTTCCCACGATAAGACTGGATGTGTGTAATCACTGCCATGGTGGAATCTGCTGTGAGCAGTTAATCAGCTGAAGGGGAGTTGCCTTCAGGTTGTGGCCTGGTTCAAGTATACATGGAAAGGATTGTGCATTTGGCCCATCATCATCTCCAGTTCCTGGACTTGAATCAGTGGCCTGCTGTGTTGTCTAATCTTGGGATTGTTGCCTTCGCAGCCTGTGAGTCAACAAGGATTCATCAGTCTCAGTAGCCAGAAGCCTGCTATACTGCCTGCCATTCTTGAGTATGTCAGCCCCTGCAGCTACGTGGGTCAGGAGAAGTGTCCAGCTTTCTCCAGAGGGCCTGGAAAGCAGGGCTAAAGCCCGAAGTTGAGGGACCTCTAACCAGAATCCAGAGAAAGAAAGTCTTCCCCTAGCGCTAGAGCTAGGATGTGGAACAAGGGATATCATAACTGTTGTCAGATGGATCTTGGCTCAAGGCAAAGAATACCAGAAAGATGTTTACATGTGCTTTATTGACTATGCAAAGGCATTTGATTGTGTGGATCATGACAAATTGTGGATAACATTCAGAAGAATGGGAATTTCCAAACATTTGATTGTACTCATGAGGAACCTGTACATTGACTAGGAGGCTGTCATTCAAACAGAACAAGGGGACACTGCATGGTTTAAAATCAAGAATGGAGTGCATCAGGATTGTATCCTTTCCCCATACTTATTCAATCTATATGCTGAGCAAATAATCTGAGGAGCTGGACTATATGAAGAAAACTGTGGCATCAGGATTAGAGGAAGAATCATTAACAACCTGCAATATGCTGATGACACAACTTTACTTGCTGAAAGTGAGGATGACTTGAGGCACTTACTGATGAAGATAGAAGAATACAGTCGGCAGTATAGGTTACTGCATACAGTATATATAAAGAAAGACAAAATATAAAGAAAACAAAAATCCTCACAACTGGACCAATAAGCAGCAGCACGATAAATGGAGAAAAGATTGAGGTTGTCAAAGAATTCACATTGCTTGGTTCTACCATCGACACCGGGGAGCTCTGGTAGCATAGTGGCTAAGACACTTGCCTGCTAACCAGACGGCTGGCGGTTCAAACCCACCAGCCACTCCTCGGAAGGAAGGTTGGGCAATCCTACATCCGTAGTGTTACTGCCTCGGAAACCCAAGGAGGGGTCGCTATGAGTCGGGGCCGACTCGACGGCACATAACAACAACAACAACAACCATCGACACCAATGGAAGCAGCAGTCAGGACATTAGACGACGTGTAGCACTGGGCAAGTTGGCTGCAAAGGACCTCTTTCAAGTGCTGAGGAGCAAAGATGTCCCCTTGAGGACTAAGGTTTGCCTCACACAAGCATGATATTTTTAATCACCTCATATGCATGTGAGAGCTGGACAATGAATAAGGAAGACCAAAGAAGAGTTGATGCTTTTGAGCTGTGGTGTTGGCAAAGAATGCTGAAAGTACCATGGACTGCTAAAAGAACTAACAAGTCTGTCCTGGAAGAAGTGCAGCCGAAATGCTCCTTGGAAGCGAGAATGGCCAGACCTTGTCTCACCTACTTTGGTCATGTTGTCAGAAGGGACTATTCCCTGGAGAAGGATGTCATGCTTGGTAAGGTGGAAGGTCGATGAAGGAGGGGAAGGCCTTCAACGAGGTGGACTGACACGGTGGCTGTGATGATGGGCTCAAGTATAGCAGGGATCATGGAGCTGGCACGGGATCAGGCAGTGTTTCCTTCTGCTGTGCATAGGGTTGCTATGAGTCAGAAATGCCTCAACGGTACCTAACAACAACAGCATTGGTGCTCTGAACTCAGACTTCTAAATTCCTGTTTGTTAAAGCCATCCACTGTAGTATTTCTGTTTTAGCAGCACTAGATTACTAAGACAAAAACCGAGATTTATACCTCTTTGACTCAAATATCTACCTATTCATCCATCTACTATCTATCTAAATATATAGATTTCCACCTAGATATCACAGGTTGCTGCAAACTTAACATTTCTAAAATTGTAATCTTAATCTTTTCCCAATATCTTCAGCTAGTCTTCTCCACCTCCAGATTTCCCCAGCTCAGAAAATGGCACCCTGTCTGATTAGTTGCTCAAGGCAGATTCTTGGTCGTCACCTTAAAACTTCCCTCTTCTTTCCACTTAAATCCATCATCAAGTTGTATTTTTACCTCCTAAATATTTCTTGCTACCCACTGCTACTCTTTACCTTCACTGTTATAACTTTGGTCTATCCATGATCTTTTTACCCGGAAGATTGTTACAATCCCTGAACTAGTCTCCCATATCACTCATTTTCCACTTCAACTCATTATCAATCCAGTAGCAAATGATTATTTGAAACTACTAACCACATCATGGCATCTCCCTGCTGAAAACACATCAATAGTCCCTACTTCCCTCCTTATCTTCAGTTTGCACCCATTTCCTCTCTCTAAGTACACTCCAACTACAATGGCTGCCCTCCTCCAGTGGGTCAAGGGTTTCCTACCCTGGCTCCTTCACACGTTTGGATCTCTCTGCTTGGAATTCTTTTCCCTTCACAACATTCCTCTTCCCCACCTTCCCCTACTTTTAATCCTTCAGTCTAATTTTACATGTTGAATCCACAGAAAGACATTCCCTTAACCGCACAATTTGACTTAGGACTCCCTTGATCTTCTGTTGCATAGTCTTCTATTGTTTTCTTTCAAAATATGTACTTCAATTTGTATATTGCTATTTTGTTCACCACTACAAGTCTGGCAACTAAAACAGTTCCTGGAAGTCGCTGCTTATTTGTTGGGTGACAATGAATGAGCTATGTTAGTTGAAGAGATTTTTATAATCTAGATGCCATTTTCTTTTGACTCTGTTCTAGCTTTTGATAATGATTTGCCTTTCCATAGACCCTGACAACTGGGAAAGAACCAGTTATGAAGATTGATTCTTGTGAGAGATATTAAAAATTGATATCCAGGTGACAATTCAAATTCATGTGCATTTTAATTCATGTGAGCCAGTCTCTGAGGTTCTAAGAACAGTGAATATGCGGGCCCTCAGATTGGAGGTGAAGTCCTGGGCCACAGTTAATTCACTAATACCACCCATGAGGTCTCTTTGAAGACTACCCTCCAGACTTTTACCTTCAGTAACTCTTTGACGTTATTACTGATTTAAGCTTCTCTTTCTTTTTACAATGTCCATGCTAGATAACTTAGAAGGCACTGCCAAATTTTCACCTGTTACTAAAGATAATACTTTCCTAATACAGTTATCATCATCTGTGTGTACCACTGAGTTGTTTATCCACCCCTCCGCAGGCTAGGCTTTTCTAAACTCTTTTCTCAGGTCCATTCTGCCACTGAATTTTGTGTGATTGAGAAAGCCTAGCCTTTATTGATAGTATGCTAGCAAAGCCCTGCACCAACTGACAAAAGCACTACAGAATTGAAGGAGGGATTTTAAGAACAATCCTTAGTGATTAATTTATTGTCTTAAATTACTGTTGTTGTTGTTATGTGCCGTCGAATTGTACCCGACTCATAGCGACCGCTCCTTGGGTTTCTGAGGCAGTATCACTGTGGAAGTAGATTGCCCCATCTTCCTTCCGAGGAGTGGCTGGTGGGTTTGAACTGCCAGCCTTCTGGTTAGCAGTCAAGTGCCTTAGGCACTACATTACTGTGCACTTTTTTGTTTTGTTTTCATCTCAATTGTACAAAGTATGGTTATAGATTATTAACCTCATCTTACAGATAAAAGAAATGTAGCTTAAAAAGATTTCACAGCACAGTATGGAAGTGGCTGAGCTGGGAGTTGAACGTGAATCAGCCTGACTCTGGAATCTGAGCTCTTAACCACCACATGAAATTGCCTCCTCCTGACTTGATTGCTCAGTAACTGGTTGGTATGGTATCAACTAGTTACTTTAGTAGTGAAAATCTCTACTCTCTGATTTATGTCCTCATAATAATGGGAGCTCTGGTAGCATAGTGGCTAAGGCACTTGACTGCTAACCAGAAGGCTGGTGATTCAAACCCACCAGCCACTCCTCGGAAGGAAAATGGGGCAATCTATTTCCGTAGTGATACTGCCTAGGAAACCCAAAGAGGGGTCGCTATGAGTCGGGTCTGACTCAACGGCACATAACAACAACAACAACATATATTATAAATAAATAAACATATATATATATATATATATACCAGCTATTATGTAAGTTCTAAGGAATGTAGACAAAAAGATACACAATCCCCTCTCCCCATAAGCTTTCAGTCTCTTGGGAACTCTTGGAAATGAGGCAAATAGCCAGACATTCACAAAACAATATGATGAATGCTACAACAGAAGGCCTGGGACTGTGGAGTCAGAGAGGGATGTCACAGAAATGTTGACGTGAGCTGATGTTCAAAGATTTGAGATTTTCCGGGGAGATATGCAGAAAGATACAGAGAAGGGTACAATTTTCTGGGCAGAGGAAACAATGTGTGTACAGATGTTGAATACCTCTAGCACCTCAGTAGTATGGGAATATCAGTTATAGTGGGTAGGGGGAGGGTGGCAGCATTCAAGAAACAAAGCTGAAGAGAGCGATAGGCAAGGGCCAGATCATACTGAGTCTTTATTCTACTCAGAACTCTTTTGAACAGGAACAGAAGTCAAACTAGCTGTAATAATAAAGTGTGACCTTTTAGACTCAAGTGTCTACTCCTAAGTGATTGTAATCTGTGTCTCTTAATTTATAGTCTCAGAAGAGAAAATCTAATCAGTCACTTGTCAACCACCTGAGCCAGGTGTCTCTCCCTCCTCTGATAGGATGACGTGTGTGTGTGTGTGTGTGTGTGTGTAAATGTTGCACTGGAGCTACTCAAGGTTGGAATCCCATGGTGGGGCTAGCCCTCCCAGGAACTATGGAAGAGAAAGTTTCTATAAGAAGGCTGTGGGAGAGAAAGGAAATACAATTTCTAATACAATACTGTATGTTTTCAAGGAACAGTCTGGATTCATCAGTAGACTTTTATAGTTTTGACTATATGTCATAAAGTCATCATTTTAACATTTAAGGCAACTCCTATTCATGACCCTGAACATAATAATCATAAGGCTGAAATAATCAGAATATTTTTAAGTTGCTACTGATTTTGAATTATTTAAAAATTAGTAAGGATAGGAATCATCTTACAAATGAAATATTAACATAAAGTCTTATTCTTAAATGTGGCAGACAAGGCTGACTATACCAGCAGAGCTACCAGACAAAAATAGACTGGGTCCCTGTGTGACTGTGTGAAACAGTGTACACCCCCAGCCCTCAGCGAAATGAGACATTTATCTTTATTGTATCAAGAAACTATTTGTGTTTGACTTCTAACCTAAAGGTTAGCAGGTCAAACCCACCCAGAAGCACCAGAAAAGGTGGACCTGGTAATCTACTTCCACAAAGGTTACAGCCAAGGAGGACAGCTCTACTCTGTAAGACATGGGGTCACCACGAGTCAGAATCAACTTGATGACCAACAGGTTTAGCTGCAGCAACTAACACTACTTAAAGAATGAAGGTGGCAATGATGTGTATCATTTCTTGGCCTGGCCTGTACGTGACACCATAGAACTAACCAACTCTGGATGAAATGAAGTCTACCCCCTTTGTAAGCCTGGATCCCCATGTGACTACATAGAAAAGGGCTGCCCTGGGGATCAGTTCACAGCACAGTATAGTGTGTGTGCTAGAAATGAGTTTCTATTATATTTGGGTAATTATAAACTGAGGATTTATTACAGGCCTTAGCCTACTGTTCTGGTTACTTACCTAGTGCCACTCTGACAGGCATATACCACAAATAGGATGGCCTTAACAAACAGGAGTTTATTCTTACAATTTGGAGGCTTTAAGTCCAGGTTCAAAGTGCCAGGCTCTAGGGGCTGAATGAAAGCCCCTCAGCCTTGAGCTTCAGCTCTGCCTCCAGCTCCCGGCCCACTGAACCTAGAGGCTTTTTCTCACTCAGACAGCTGCTGGCTGCTGAGGCTGAGAAGCCCAAGGTTGACAAACAAAATGGCACAGTCCAGATGTTACCAAACCACATGGCAGGACATTAATTTAAGTTCATTTTAAGTCCCAAGGTTGGCAGAGCACGGCAGGCTGCTGAACGACAACACCGCTACATGCAGGGTCCAAGGCTTCTCCTTATATACAGGAAGCAGACTATTTCCCAAAGGCAGCTACCCAGCTGCTTGTGGTGGATCCCACCGTGGAGTTGACTGCCAGTGTCATCATGGGGATTAACTACCACCAGCTGCCCAGCCACTCAACCAGGCCCAGCCAAGCTGACACACAAACTGAACTACCAGAATTCCACCCCTTATCAACTTGGCACCTTAGATCTTCAGTGGGTGGCATCTGTGCAGATCTCCTCACTGGGTGTCTCCAGTCCCCTAGTTCTTCTAAGTGGTGACCTCACCCCCTTGCCCTGGCAGCTCCATTCCTCTCCCTCTTGGGCATGGCAGCCCCACCCCCTCATTCTTGGGCAACAGCTGTGGCTCGATCCCACTGGATCACATGAACGAGCAACCCCACACTCCAGAACCAAGTTAATGAAGGCCTGGCTCTTTGAAACTTAGGGGGCTGTGGTCATTCCACCCCCAAAGGCCATGGTCCTACCCTTTCAGGCTGAGGCAGCTCTGCTTCCATTTCCTTAGTCTCCGCTTCTGCCGATTAATGCCGTAGGCAACCCACTCTGCAGGAAATCTTCCTGCCCTAAAAACACTCAGCTTTCTTGCCCCATGGGCCAGCCAACCTGCTACTCCATTTCATGCCAGTCTTCTCTACCTATTAACGCCCAAAGGCAACCCATTCCTCCAGAAAGCCGTCTACTCAATGGTACCCGGCTTTCTCCTTCATGGGCTGGTAAGCCTGTTGCTGTTTAATGCCAGTCTCTGGGCTCTGCTACTGCCATCTCTCATGCTGGTCTCTTGGCTGTGCTCCTGCTGCCTCTCATGCCATATGCTGGTGTCTCTCTGCCAGGGTCTCAGGTCAAGGACACACTCCACCGGTTTCCACATTTTAGGTATCTGTCAGAGCATCAACTTACTCCCTCGGTACCATATTCTGTTTTAGTTACCTAATGCTGCTCTGACAAAAATATATACCACAAATGGGATGGCCTTAACAAACAGGAGTTTATTCTCTTACAGTTTGGAGGCTTTAAGTCCAAGTTCAAAGTGCCAGGCTCTAGGGACTGGATGAAAGCCCTCAGCGTTGGGCTTCAGCTCTGCCTCTAGCTCCTGGCCCACTGAAGCTCGAGGCTTTTCTTCACTCAGACAGCTGCTGGCTGCTGAGGCTGCCAAGCCCAAGGTTGACAAGTAAAAAGGCACAGTCCTGATGTTACCAAACCACATGGCAGTCCATTGTAAGTCCCAAGGTCGGCAGAGCATGGCAGGCTGCTGAACAACAACACCACTACATGCAGGGTCCAAGAGTGCCATAAGCTAGAAACCATTCCCAAGGCTTCTCCTTATATGTGGGAAGCAGACCACATCCCAAAGGCAGCTACTCAGCTGCTTGTGGTAGATCCCATCATGGAGCTGACTGCCAGTCTCATCATGGGGAATAACTACCACCAGCTGCCCAACCACTCAACCAGGCCCAGCCAAGTTGACACACAACTGAACTACCACACCTACCCTAAAAAGCAACCAACCATTCTGGATAAGTGAGGCTATATCATATCCTTTATTTGATTATCTTCCCTAAAGTAATACAGGTAATAAATAATGATGCTCATAAAGAGGTTAAGAAAAAAGTTTAATATGAGTTTTCAAAAATATTTCTACATAAGCATTTTTTCTTTAACTAAAGCAGATTTTTCTACAATGCACCCAAATTCTGTGTGTAATTAAGAAAAAGCTTGAGAAAGACTGCCATTTGATTCTGTGTTGTCTACAGTGGAAATATCAATGTAAGCATAGAAATTATTATAGCTCTGACATTTTTTCTGAATTTCTCTAATTTAAAATTTCATAAGAGTCTTTTCCCTCTTAGATATAGATGTTTGCTTCTTGTTCAGAGAAGACAGTTCTACTTCTGTAAACTGATTGCTTAATAAATTATGTAATCTTACAAATAGAAACTAGAATTACAAAATAAATAGAAACGACAAAAAAAAAAAAAACCTCACATTCCATTTAAACAAAATACATACAGTGAATCATGAAATAAACCTCATAGATAGCAAAGTTTTTTTTTTTTTTTTAAATGGTACATCAGGGAGAAGGCTATTCAGTTTGTTTAATCATCTTCAATACTGTGTTTTTAAGTTGTCGTTTTAAGTTTTCTTCCTTCAAATATAAGCCTTTCAGCATAGATAGTAATATGAATGTTGATAATATTTATAGTTGGGAATAGCCACAGATAACACAGGCTATGAAGAGTATTTGTTGTTAAATATGTGGGGCTCTGAATCGATATGGAGAAAACACTCTAGAGAGTAAGAAGGCATTTCCAAATCAAAACATTTAACAGTTGTTAATATTGTGATCCTTGTATTATGCACTGGAGAGAAATTTTGAAGCTCTTAATGCTGACTTCAGGGCCCAGAAATTAATGTTTATGTGAAGCAAGTCTATAACGATAATATATTACACTATGGAACTGGAATACAGTACACCAAACTTTAATTGGTTTATACTTGTAAAACCTGATAATAGTACAAAAAGTTTTTCTCTTAAATAAGTGAATAATCACATTATCTTTTAAATATTACCTAAGCATTTTTATTATTTTAAGACTATTTTCACTCTCTTCATAGAATTTTCCTCTTTAAAAAACTTCTGTTCCACTTTTATGTTTTCGATGTTGTTTCCTACATTAAAATTATACTTTAACAATCTGTTATTACTTATTGGCAATATAAATAATTTTATGCTTTTCAATTACACCAATGTCATGTTCTAGTTGTTTCATTTCTTCTTCCAACTTCTGCTTGCGAATCTTCTTTGGTATGGAATCTATGAATACCGAGAGGGATTGGAACTCTTTATGAACCTCTTCCCAGTTCTTTTTCAACCCCTGTAAATAATAAAGAAAACTAAATACTAAAGTCAACTGCAAAAGTAAAGTAAGATGTAAATGGTAAAGAAAACTGTACTGGAAAAGAAAAACTTAAATAGGTAAAGAAAACTGACAAAAATAACTTTTACAAATGATAACGTATTTATCAAGAGCTTGGCCACAACTACAAAAACTCCTGTGCGGAGGCCAAACTCAGCCCTTGATTGTGTGCTCAGTTCCCACTGGGAGTATTTATTTGCTCTGTTTGTAATGTTACTATACTTGTTTTTACCATCAAATACACATTTGCAGAGTTATGAGTAGTATGAAATTCAGCTCACAGCAAATGCTTTGGTTAAAAAGCAAGTTAGAACTGAAATCCCCAAGTGAAAACATTTTTGAACAGAAAACACATTCTTATAAAAATTCTACTTGTTTTCTTTAGAATTTTCTTTTTAAATCATGATCTTCAATCTTCAACAGAGAAATCTGTTACCATATTAAAAAAGTGATTTTGACTTGTATGTCCTTATTTTCTTATACCTATGATGGAGCTATACAAAAATTCTAAAATTCAGTGTTGCAAGTTATGATCTTTATCATTTCAATGTATTATAAAGAACTCTTCCTCCATATAGTTGAGGGATCCATACTTCTTATTAATGTATGCTAGAAATGACTGAATGCCATTAAATATAATGTATATGCTAATCCAATAGTCTAATTAATGTCTTACATTATTGGAAATCAACACATTCAAAATTAGGCATCTCTTAGAAGCAATAAGGGCATTTCCATCTCTGCATAGTTACCATTTCTTAACACAGTAAACTTGGGGCCCTATTGCCACAATAGTCTGAAATTACTAATTGAACTTATACAATGAAACTTTATATATTAGTACTTTTTATAATTCACCAAGGGTGCACACTTCATTTTATTTACACAAAAACAGGAAGCAAACATGCAAGTACAATTTAAAATACTGCTTTGAAAACATGGATCTTGAAAGTGATGGTCATACATTTAAGAGGGAATTAAAAGTGTCTTACATAATAATGCCTTCAAATAAGTCCTCACAGTACAAATTTAATCTTGTATAAACTTTTCAAAGGCAATATGATCTCAATCCACTTAGGTAAAAATGATCATAGAAGAGAGCATACGGTAAGAATAGGTTGCTGGAGAAAAGGACGAAACATTTTGATTTCACATTGAGTGATAGTTTATCAAGGATTTGGGAAAGGAAAAGGTAGATGGAAAAGACATTCAAGTTAAAAAAAAAAGGCGGGGGGAGAGAAAGATGAGGGGTCTGGTTAGCAAAATTGTGTAACATGTTCTTCAAAGTGTATGAGATGTATTCCAAAAGAAGTGCTCAAAAGAATTCTATTTTCCACAGTCTGTCTTTTTGTAAAATGTGAAATACGCTTCTGCAGTGCTCCACAGGGAAGCCTATTGCATAGAGGAACTCTATGTATTTATACACTTTCAAATATCAAAGGTTGTTCATAGCTAGTTGGGCGCTATTTCCATATCACTTGTGGTCACAGAAGCTACATTTTTTCTCTGTATTCTCTTTTGAGGGACAAGTTTACTTTTATCTTCCAGTGTGTGTAATAATGTTTGGATCAAAGTTAACAGCTAGGGAATGAAAACTAAATGTAACTAACATTCCATATTATATTGAAATAACCACCTTGAGGTTTTTGAGACTTTTCTTTTTCCTTTATTTCATCTGAAAATCTTTTATCCATTGCAAGCAATAGCAATTTTCCCTTATTTCTATTTCATAATATTTTTTCCTTCTGTTTTGATGCTGAAATGATATTATTCATTTTGGAATTTTTTCAAATAGGGAGAAATGGTCATAACATAAACAGATGTTTTGAGTTCCATGTTCCTTTTGTACCCTCCGTCCAACCTCTCCCTTCTTGTCCTGCTCTGTGCCTTAGGGTAAGGAGCTCTGGTGGCACTGTGTGGTTAAGCCAATGTGTTGCTAATCAAAAGGGTGGCAGTTCAAACCCACTAACCACTCCACTGAAGAAAGATGGTGCTGTCTGCTTCCATAAAGATTTACCGCTTTGGAAACCCTAGGGGTCACTGTGAGTTTGAGTCAACTCAATGGCAATGGGTTAGGGTGGGGCCTGGGGGTTGATCCTTGTGTGCTGCACCACTCTGGCTCCTTTGTCCTCTGCCTGAGTTCAGTCAATGGAGATACTCATGGGAGGAGACAGAGGTTGGGGTGTTTCTTCTCCCTTTCCCTTGACCCTTTCTGGACTCTAGTTCTGGCTGTATCCCTCTGTGACTATAAGATCTGTCAGAATGTGGAGTAGGGAGAGGGGAAGAAACTGAATTAACAAGAGTGAGAATGAATGGGCCAAGACCAGTACTACCCTCTAGTGAATTAGGGAATTTATTTAATTAGTCCCTTTTCCAGGATCCCAGGAGCTCTGGTGGTACAGTGGGTGAGGCATTTGGCTGCCGACCAGAAGAATAGCGGTTCAAATCCACCAGAGGTTCTGTGGGAGGAAAGATGAGGCAATCTATTTCTGTAAAGATTTACAGCCTAGGAAACCCTATGGGGGTTGTTTTGAGTTGGGATCAACTCAATGGTTTGGGTTTTTCCAGGTTCTAGTTCTCCCCAAGCTCTGGTAACACTGTTATTATCCCCCTGCCCTTCAAGCTAAGGGTGGTAGGGATTCCCATCGTCCTTAGTCCGTGGGTGCCTCAGTGTTCCCTGTTGGTTTCCTTAATGCTGCTTCACTTCTTAAAGAGTTCCTTCATTAAACTCTCTTCAAAATCCCAGCTGAGTGTGCCTTCTCTTTCCTGCTACAGCCTGCCAGGTACAGCTTCCCTCTGTTACCTCCAGGTGTGTATTACATAGTGGGAAAAACACTGGACTGGGAATTTGTAGGTGTGAGTTGTAGTTCCTATTCAGATGCTTGATAATTTTGTGAGCATGAGCAAATTTAAATCAAACTCTAAGTTCACTGACAATAAGCACTATATACATATATATATTTGCTTGCTACATTATCCCCTAGGCTGAGCACAGTGTCTGGAATATACTGGATGTGCAATAAATGAATGAATTGAGGGAATGAACAAATGAGCCCACTTAACATCTCTGCATTTTATATCCTTATCTGTAAATAAGGGGTTTAGAATCATTAGGCCAGATGATGCCTTCCAGGTATAATGGGGTATTTTATGAAGAATGAACAGAATGTGCCCAGCTTGGGGGCATACAACTGTGTTGCCACAGAACTGCAACTCATCATCAGGGAGGGAAGCATGGTTCAGGACTTGTCATGAGTATAGCTAGTGGCTTTGTTGCTATGGCAACCATACTCCCCAGCCAATAAGACATCCAATGGAGGATGTGCTATGGCTGCATCAAAGGCTATGCAATGAAACCCTATAGAGCGCATTAGGAAGCCCAGGGTTGATTATCAACTACAGTCAAATAGGTAAATGAGGGAGGAGCATTTTCTTCTGAAAGAAGTCCTTCCTTCTTTCCCTATTCTTCAACATCATTCAGATATAAAAACCTAGCTTTCACAAAATCATATACTTTCTGAAAATGGTAGAATCCAAAGAAAGGAGAAAGCAGGAGGGAAGGGAGTGGGGAGAGAGAATGAATATGAATGAGAATGAATTAGAGCATTGAGTTAATTAGCTAAAATGGAATGAGTCACAATCTCTCAGTTTTAAGTCACTGCGGAATTGTGTATTACATTCAGAGTGTCGTGTTAACATGTCCAGTCTCTGTTAAGGGTCACCTTCCCTTTATGAATGCTCTGCTTCATCCTCACTGGCCAGCTAGGGCTCCCTGAAAATGCCAATGAAATTCCTACTTCCATGGCTGCCAGCCTTCCTGCCTATCTGCCTCTTTTTCTAGCACTGTATTAGGTACCAGGGATACAGGTGTCAACAAAGAGACAGTTTCTATCCTTAGGCCACTACTGCTGTATGGGATCCCCTCCTACTTGGTCCTTTAATGCCTAGCTAAAGATCTCTATTCTTCAATGGTGATTCATGCCACCTTGGAACGCTTATAAAACTTGTACACACACACAAATATACACATTTACATATACATATGTACATATATAAAGGAGCCCAGGTGGTACAACATTTAAGTGCTCATCTGCTAACCTAGAGGTTGGCATTTTGAACCTACCCAGTGGCTCTGAGGGGAAAGATCTAAGGATCTGCCCCCATAAGGATTATAGCCTACAAAACTTATAGGGCAGTTCTGCTCCATCACATGGGTCTCTATGAGTCAGAATAGTCTTGACGGCACACAACAACAACAATGTATACAGATCACTTCTCATCAACTAAATTACAATGTGCTCTATAGCAGAAGTTGTATCTCGAGCCTTCTTAAATATCCTTAGGGTTGAGCCTAATACTCTATGCATTTAATAGATGTTTATTGATGATTATGATGACACTGATAAAGTGTTAAGAATTTATAACAGCATATGAATATATTTTTTAACAGAAATTAATAGGGTAAAAAGAGTTTTCTGTTTTGAAAAGATTAGAAATGGCTTTGTAGAAAGCTTTTAAAATACCAAAACAAAAGGTAAAGTACTATTTTTACCTCTATAAGAGATAGCTCTATATAACTATGGAATAGTGTATGTGCTTGATAAATACTCTCTAAACATGATGATGGAGCAGTAACTCTGCTCACATCCTCTGCTATTTTAAATGCTTCAGATAAAAATCTAGCTTTAAAAGCACAAATATAAGTATCTTTTTAAATATATTTATATTTATTTAAAAGAAGGAAAATATACAAGAAACATAAAACCTAGTTACTTTAAAATTTGGACATTTGCATTATCAAAACCAAATAGTGTATATATATACAAAAAAATGAAAGAAAATGTTGGTCTAGGGACATTTCAATTATTCTAGAGCTCCATCTAGTGAAAAATAACCAATTTATGGATTTTTTGAAAAATATTAGGACAGAAGAATGAAAATAAAAATGCTATTTTGCCCTACATATGCATAATTGTTGCAGGCGATGTGGGCTTCCTCGCAACACTTCAGGAAATAACAGAATCTCACCGAATTGGAGATAAAATGATGTTCAATAAATCCCTCAAAATAACTTTTTCCTCTCCCTAAAGAGTCAGATTTGCTGTCAGTAGTTGTCACCATAATCAAAGGAGATTTTTCTGATTTCAAGATCAAAATGCTAGCTTTAATAATCAAGGGGAGCGGAAAAGTGGTATACCCCTCAGAGATGTTTCAAAGAGTTACAGATGAATATAAATTATAGAACGTGCACCTGTAGAACTGCCTCCCTTTCTTCATCAGATAGCCTTTTCATGGCTGCCTTTCTAAGGTTTTCCTGCACATAGTTATCATATTCTTCTTGGGCTTTCTTTATTTCCTCATTTCGCTTACATATATATTCAGGTGTGACACCATAATCCTGTAAAGATTTTTAAGAAAAGAAAGGAGTTAATATCCTGAATTCAATCTTAAATAAATATATATACTCCTTGATGAATGTGAGAAAAATAAACCTTACAGATTTAATACGTTTGCTCGAAACACTGCAAATTGATATAATCAAGCAAGGAGCTCTGGTGGCACAGTGTATAAGGCATTTGGCTGCTAACCAGAAGGTCAGTGGTTCAAACCTACCAGCTGCTCTGCAGACAGAAGATGGGGCAATCTACTTCTATAAAGATTTACAGCCTCAGAAACCTAATGGGAGTCGCTCTGAGTCAGAATTGACTTTATGAGCAGTGAGTTTGGTTATTTTGGTTTGAGGGACTAGTTGATTCCAGACTATAAATAGTCTGAGTTATTACTGGGGTGGCTTGTTTTCCTTATTCTTTTCTCAGTGTGTTCCAGTGCCTGTTCCTGGTGAATTGGCCCTTACTTTATCCCTAGAAAAGAAGCCCTGGTGGCACAGTGGTTAAGCACTTGGTTGCTAACCAAAAGGTCTGCCCCATCTTCCTTCCGTGGAGGGGCTAGTGGGTTTGAGCCACCAACCTTCTGATTCGCAGTCAAATGTCTTAGGCACTGTACCACCAGAGCTCCTTTCCAAAAATATTACAGCCTTGGAAGCCAATGGGGAAGTTCCACTCGATCCTAGATGATCACTATGAGTTGGAAACTGACTTGATAGCAGTGGGTTTGAGATTGGTTTTGTTTTACACCTAATAGTTGGCTTTTCTTTATTTCGTTAGGAACTTAGGCTTTAATACTGAATTATCTTGAATTTCTAAGGTCTCTTAGTTTTGTGAAATAACAGAAAACAAATGCTTTCAAGGCTTTACAAAAACAAACCCTTAAAAGATTTAAAAAAACAAAACAAAACAAAACAAAAAAACCAAGCACATCAGCTTTAAGAGAAAGTTGATTTGAAACCTGCATTTTTAGAAATGCAAAGTACATTTTTTAGGCTCCTGGGTGCCTTACAAAAGAGTTCTGGTGGTGTAGTGGGTAAGACATTTGGCTACTAAGCAAAAGGTCAGTGCCCACTATATGCTCCGCAGGAGAAAGATGAGGCAGTTTGCTTCTATAAAGATTTAGTCGATAGCAATACAATCTGCACTGATTCTTTCATAGTAATAAATGTGTTGATATTACTGTCTAAGGGAGCTCTGGTAGCATAGTGCCTAAGGCACTTGAATGCTAACCAGAAGGCTGGTGGTTCAAACCCACCAGCCACTCCTCGGAAGGAAGATGGAGCAATTTACTTCCGTAGCGATACTGCCTCAGAAACCCCAGGAGGGGTCACTATGAGTCGAGTCTGACTCGACGGCACATAACAACAACATTACTGTCTAAAGAAATGGAACTACTCATTGTCCATTCTTCAAAAAATTATTTGAGATTGTAGTTGGTGCCAGGTATAATAATGAGTAAGAAAGGCAAAATTTTGTCCTAATGGAGTTGGCCTTCTATGGAGAGACAGACTCACCAAAATAATAACTATAAAACAACACAAATAATAAGTGCTCTGAAACAAAACAAAGGACGGTAAGAAAGAGAGAAAGCTAGGCACCATTTTAGAGCAGTATATAGGTCAAGGAAGGCCCCCCTAAGAAGGTGGCAATTGAGAGATATGGTAGTCATGAAAACTGCACCAAAATATTCTGATTCTTCTCCTTCTAGAAACATGATAGAACAATACTTTCCTGCTCCCCTTGAAGTAAGATGCACCAACAGGAGTGGAGGTGACCTCTGTCACTTCTGGGTAGAAGCTTTAAGAATTAGAGTATAATTGGCCATGTTCTCTTTCTCTCCACTATAGTGATTGGCAGGAGCTCTGGCAGCATAGTGCCTAAAGCACTTGACTGCTAACCCAAGGGCTGGCAGTTCAAACCCACCAGCACTCCTCGGAAGGAAGGTTGGGCAATCTACTTCCATAGTAATACCGCCTCGGAAACCCAAGGAGGGGTCACTATAAGTCGGATCCGACTGGAAGACAGTGAGTATAGCGATTGGCAACATTTTTGGGTTGCCATGGTCCTGAAGTAAGGATGACAGGAAGCATAGCCTCTAATACCTATCAATAGACATACAACACAAACAAACAATAAAATTTGTTGCTTTAAGTTCTGAAATATTGAGGTTATTGGTTACCACAGAGTATTCTAGCTCATCCTGATGGAAACAAGGGATAGAGATCCTAGACATAAATGTGTTCTGGAAAATTGCAAGGCACTATACAAGTAAACTATAAAGCATAGTATTCTGGTTAGTACAGTGGTTAACAGTCCAGTGCACTTCAGTAACCACCAAGGGCATCATCTCATTACAGTTCATTACAATAACATGTGCATAATGATGATTCTGAGTCATCAATAGAAGATTAAATTATATTTGGCATACTCTAAGAAAGGGAATTGTGTAATACATTTAGGTAAAAAACTGGTATTGCAAATGGGTAAAAGCTTCAGTAATCTGAAATATTCTTATGTGTTGGATCACTGAGGACTCATGTATACTTGTAATACTAACAATTGAATATATTATAATAAACCAAAAACTCACTGTGATCAAGTGGATTCCAACTCATAGCAACCCTGTAGGACAGAGTAGAACTGCCCCATTGAGTTCCCAAAGCTGTAAGTCTTTACCAATGCAGACTGCCACATCTTTCTCCTGTGGAGTGTATGGTGGGTTTTGAACCACAAACATTTCAGTTAGTAGCTGAATGCTTTGAGAACTGGGCCACTAGGGCAATATCCTCCCTTTATGAACTTTTTTAGGTGCCATGTATTGTGTCAAGTGCTCAATATATTTTACATCACTTAATCCTCACTACAACCCTGTGATAAAGCCAATGACCTATTACAGATCACAGAGCTAGAAGCCACAGAGTTAGGATTTGATGTCTTATTACTATTGCTAAACCTCATGCGATCATCATGCTTTACTTTGTTTTTAAAAATTGCCCCTCATAGCATAAATCAGCATATAACATTTGATTTGGAACAAAAGTGAGAGGTTCACTAAAAAAAATATTAAATTTTAAAAATTAAATTGAAATATATTAAATTTAAGGTTTTTTTTTAAATAGCATTGTTCTTAAAAGGATTTGCTATCTCACTTACCAATAATAGATTTTTAAAACCTAACTCAGATAAGTGAAAAGTAAATTGAATAATTATGTCATGAGACCTGATTGATTAGCTAGCAACACCAAGAAGATAATAGGTACCTAGAAAAGTGTCTTTTGAGACTAGCCTCGTATTTTTCTATATCTGAGATGGATATTCCCAAATTTTCTGTTCAAGACAGAAAACGTATTGAAGTGGAAAGATATGCAGTAGGCACACAGGAGAAGGGGTGGGTGGTGAGTGGTAATAATCTAAAGATAGATGATAGTGTAGGAATAATGGTTAGGAGATGCTTTAAAGGTCCAGAAGAGTACAACATCTTCTTTTCCCCGCCTATGAGAAAAGGACTATGCACAGCCTTTAGGGGCTACAGAAGGAGGGAGTATTCTCTAGAGAAGCATCAGGTAACTTTATCAGCATGTGCTGCCATCTCCTAAATCCCTGCTAAAATTCTTTCAGGGTGATTTCAGTCTTGGGTTTCCTGTCTTCCTTTTGAACAGGGATTGGATCTATCATGGTTGATGGTCATCTACCTCAATCCAAGCCCCTTATACGTTACTATTGCAATTTCTTTTTTCTTTCCCCTCTCTCCTTCATTCCTTCCTTCTTCCCATTACATCTTCCTTTCTTTCTTGCTATAACTTATTATTTAGGATTTTACACTCATATTTACCACATGTCTTTCAAGCATTTTTAAGCTCTGTAAGTATACAAAATTAAATAGAATTTGTATAGTTTTCTTTGGTAAGTTTTGCTTTTAAAGATCCTCTATATTCAAACCATTTAGCTCATCAAACTCTATAATTTTCCTCAATGAAATCACATGTCTATTGGAAAAATATCCTTTTCAGACAGAAATGAGGACCTAATTTTCTTTAATGTCCAAAAGGACCAGATTACTGTACAGTCTTAAGGCCTGCTTTACCCTAAATGAAAAACAAATGGATATATTCAAGTTAGAATAGTAACGTGAGTTATCTATAACTACACTGATGAGGATGAATGGCTCCAAAGTTGTATTCCTCTTTATCTCTCTCATTTTGCTACCAAGTTACTACAATCTAATGACTAAATCTGAGGCTCTTCTGAAAGGTTATTCTTTCTAGATTTGCAGTAGTCATTGTGCTTTTAGTGACATTTCTACCTGACCAAAAATATTTTCAGAGAATGTTATAATTGTTAAAGATATTAATAGCTTAAATTAAGAAGGATAATTATACCTTTCATCTGTTGAACTATTTGACATTGTCCACTCCATATAGTGTGCACTCCATTTCATTACCTTAGATTTGGACCATACATAGATTGCAGAGGAATGTGACCAAGCCATTTAGATAATCTGTCCAGTGAGAGCAGCATTCATGACAACATAGACAATCATTATCAACACCTTATTTCAACTATTTAAATCTTAGGTTTGTCATTAATATATCACAGGTTACCTTTTTATTGATGAACTTTGGAACTAGTCCTGAAGGTTCAAGATCATGCTTGTCTCCAGTTCTTTTGTCAACATAAACTGGTTTAGGCTTTTTTGCCACTCCCATAATGACATCAGCTGCATTAGTATTTATAAAATTTTTTCCACTCTGTATTCCCATGACAGGATGTTCACTCCTCGGTGGCACGGGAGGCTTTCTGGGCTCCTTCCAATCAAACTTTTTTTCTGTTAAGCATAACATTTCATTGGTAATACAAAAACTATAAAAATGCTACTCATACTTTTTACTATATTCAGATACATTATCATTTATCTATTTCAGTTTTACCACGCTATTCAAATATTCAAGGGTAACCAGTAATCATAAAAAAAAAAATTAAGTGCTGCATAATCAATATGTTGAAAGGCAATACAGAAGAACAGTATTAAAATCTAAGGTAGAAGGATAAGCACCTCAAATCATATGCTATTAATACATTTTCAATGGTTGTTATGAAAATACTTTCCTATAAAGATTTCAACAACAAATGGTCAGCTTCCCTATTTAAGTAAGTTTAGAAGTAGAGAATGTGATATAAAATGAGACCAAAGAGTGATTAAATATCCACCAAACAGACTTTCTTTTTGATGGTGCAAGCATCTTGAACTACATCTTGGCTATCTGAGAAAGCCCCACCTCCAACACCACATACCTTACCATCTTATTCCCTAGTCATGGGTCTATATTTACAAGTAATTTTATGAACAATTCTGAACCCCAAAGATAATCTCTGATTGATGGGCAAGACTTCTCTGAATCTAAACCTCAAGAGTTAAAAAATACAAGTTACGACCAGCTGGTTCGGAAGGAAGATGGGGCAATCTACTTCCATAGTGATACTGCCTCAGAAACCCAAGGAGGGGTCTCTATGAGTCGGGTCCGACTCGACGGCACATAACAACAACACCACCACCAGTTGGTTAAGGAATTATCAGGCCCACTTTTGGCATAAGTGTGGACTCTCGTTCTCCCAGATTTCTAAAAAAATTTTTTGGGGGCTGTCAAGTCTATTTTTAACTCACAGCAAACCTCATATGACAGTTTTCTAGGCTGTAATCTTTACAAGGACAGATCCCTAGGTCTTTCTCCAATAGAGCCTCCAGGTGAGTTTGAACTGCCAACCTTCTCAGCAGCTTAGCACTTAACCATCATTAACCATTTAGGCTCTTAAGTTAGGACTATAAATGAGTTAGATATAATATAGGAGATGTCATGAATGAGTGGTAGACAGAGCCCATTTCCTGAGTGTGTGACCTGAGTAGCAGGGATGCACAATTTGATTTAGTGTTCTGCTTTTGCTATCCTGAAATGCTTAATAATTTATCAAGGAGCCTCACATTTTCAATTGGCACTGGGCCTCAAAAATTATGTAGTTAATCCTTATCAGTAAAGCATATGAATATCAGGAAAAGAAGGCTGTCAGGAAAATAAAGAGTGGATGAAATGGGGATCTCTTGCAGGTATTCATGGAAGCAGATTTCCCCCGTCCTAGCTATGGCTTTCCTGATGTCTTAATAATGAGTATCAGTAGAGGTATTTGTCTCTTTTTTAAAAGTTGGCTTTTTTGTATCTGCTTACATCAAGGAAATAATGCAACATTTCAAGTCCAGCTAGGGTATACATTTTGATAAAAGTAAAAATACTCCCTCTGGCAACATTTCATGTCTCACATAACCTATATTCCATGACAAAGGGGAGGACTTTATCAAAAGAGATGGGAGAAGCAAGTCTGAAAGTCCTTTCTCCTAGTCACCTGTTTGGGTTAGCTCTCGTGCCACTCTAACAGACATTACTACAAATGGGATAGCTTTAACAAACTGGAGTTTATTCTCTTACAGTTTCGAAGGCTAGAAGTCTGAGTTCAAAGTGCCAGGCTCTGGGGGCTGGGTGAAAGCCCCTTGACCTTGGGCTTCAGCTCTGCCTCTTGCTCCTGGCCCACTGAAGCTGGAGGCTTTCTTTAATCAGGCAGCTGATGGCTGCTGAGGCTGACAAGTCCACAAGAGCCAAAATATGACCTTGATTACATCCCTCCTGAATTCAGAGACCATCTAAAGAATAGATTTGACGCATTGAACACCAGTGACCAAAAACCAGAACAACTGTGGGAGGACATCAAGAAAATCATCCATGACGAAAGCAAGAGGTCATTAAAAAGACAAGCAAGGAAGAAAAGACCAAAATGGATGTCAGAAGAGACTCTGAAACTTGCCCTTGAATGGAAAGTAGCTAAAGTAAATGGAAAAATGACAAAAGAGTTGAATAGAAGATCTCAAAGAGCAGATCGAGCAGACAAAGCCAGTTACTATAATGAAATGTGCAAAGACCTGGAGTTAGAAAACCAAAGGGAAAAAACACACTCAGCATTTCTCACTCAAAATTGAAAAGGCACAGTCCCAATATTACCAAACCACATGGCAGGCCATTGATTCAAGTCCATTAACAGTCTCAAGATCCACAGACAACATGGCAGGCTGCTGAATAAAGATTCAACTACAAGCAGGATTCAAATGTGCCAAAACCTACAGACCATTCCCAAAGCTTCTCCTTATATAGGGGACCACATCCTTAAAGCAGCTACTCAGCTGCTCACAGCAAATTCCACCATGAAGTTGACTGTCAGTCTCATCAGGGGGAATAACTACCACCAGCTTGCTACCCAGGCACTTAAAACCAGGCCCAGCCAAGTTGACACATAACCATAAATACCACTCCAACCAAATTCTACTTATTTGAGGCAAAGCAGCTATCATGTGTGCACATTTAACAATATAATTTTAGTTAAATTACTTAACATTTCTATAAAAAGAATGATAAAACTTACTGGGTGGTAGAGTTTTCTCCTTTGAATGTTTCTTTAGGAAATCCTTTGGAGAAGGTACTTCAACTTTTGCTGGTCCCATAGTTTTCATTGCAGTTTTAGTTTTTTGAATATCATCTTTCACAGCTGTCTTAAAAACTGATGTGTACCTAAAATTAAAAAAAAAAAAAAGTTGTAGCAATCATCTTTCTAGTACAAATTATTTAAGTTTAACAAACGGTATAATTATCAGAACCCTGTCCATCAGCTCAGGCAAGCTAGATGGAAGCTCTGCCCTGAAATATTTACCAGGGTAAAGTTGTTCATCAAAAACCAAAACCAGACCCTCTGCCATTGAGTTCATAATATTTACTACTATCCTTTGAAAATGTGTAATATCAACAGTGATGTCACCTCTCTTAGTCTTGATGCAGGTGATTTATGTTCTCTCTCTCTTTTAATGCTGATCAGTCTTAGTGACTTGTTGTTGTTGTTGTTATGTGCCATCGAATCGGCCCCGACTCATAGCGACCCCTCCTTGGGTTTCCGAGGCAGTATCACTACGGAAGTAGGATTGCCCAACCTTCCTTCCGAGGAGTGGCTGGTGGGTTTGAACCGCCAGCCTTCTGGTTAGCAGTCAAGTGATTTAGCCACTATGCTACCAGAGCTCCCGACTAGTGACTAGTATTTACTAATTTTATTGATCTTCTTAAAGAACCAGGTTTCTCTGATCTTCTGTAATGTTTGTGTATTTTACATTTCATTAATTTCTGCTCTGATGTTTACTACTTTTTCTCTTTACATTGGGTTTAATTTGCTTTTCAAGATGTAAACTTACATATTTCATTTTAAACTTTTCTGTTTGTTGTTGTTGTTGTTGTTAGGTGCTATGGAGTCATCTCTGACTCATAGCGACCCTATGCACAGCAGAATGAAACACTGCCCAGTCCTGTGACAGCCTCATGATCCTGGCTATACCTGAGCCCATCACTGCAGCCACTATGTCTATCCATCCCATTGAGGGCCTTCCCCTTCTTCATTGACCCTCTACTTTACCAAGGATGATATCCTTCTCCAGGGAATGATTCCTTTTGACAACATGACCAAAGTAGGTGAGACAAAGTCTGGCCATTCTTGCTTCCAATGAGCATTCTGGCTCACTTCCTCCAGGATAGATTTGTTAGTCCTCTTAGCAGACCATGCTACTCTTAGCATTCTTCTCCAATGCCAGAACTCAAAAGCATCAACTCTTTTTCAGTCTTCCTTATTCAATGTCCAGCTCTCACATGCATAAGGGGCAACTGAAAATACCATGGCTTGGATTGTTGTTGTTGTTATGTGCCATTGAGTCAGACCCAACTCATAGTGACCCCTCCTTAGGTTTGGGTTAGGTGCACCTTAGTCTTCAATGAGACATCTTTGCTCTTCATCACTTGAAAGAGGTCCTTTGCAGCAGATTTGCCCAATGCAATACTTTGATGTCTTGACTGCTGCTTCCATTGGTGTTGATTGTAAAGCCAAGTAATATGAAGTCCTTGACAACTTCAATCTTTTCTCCATCCACCATGAAGCTGATTTTTGTTTTCTTTATATTAAGGTGTAGTCCATACTGCAGACTGTAGTCTTTAATCTTCATCAGTAAGTGTTTCAAGTCATTCTCATTTTCAGCAAGCAAAACTGTGCCATCTGCATATTGCAAGTTGTTAATGAGTCTTCCACCAATCCTGATGCCACATTCTTCTTCATATAATCCAGCTTCTTGGATTATTTGCTCAGCTACAAGTTGAATAAGTATGGTGAAAGGATACAAACTTGGCACACTCTCTTCTTGATTTTGAATCATGCAGTATCCCCTTATTCTGTTTGAATGACAGCCTCCTGATTAGATTCCTCATGAGTACAATCAGGTGTTCTGGAATTCTTATTCTTCTCAATATTATCCACAATTTGTTATGATTCTCACAATCTAATGCTTTTGTATAGTCAATAAAACACAGGTAAACATCTTTCTGGTATTCTTTGCTTTCAGCTAAGATCCATCTGACATCAGCAATGATATCCCTCATTCCATGTCCTCTTCTGAATCCAGCTTGCATTTCTGGCAGTTCTCTGTTAATGTACTACTGCAACCATTTTTAAATTATCTTCAGTAAGATTTTACTTGCATGTGATATTAATGATATTGTTTGATAATTTCCACATTCTGTGGAATCACCTTTCTTTGTAATGGGTACAAATATGAATATCTTCCAGTCAGTTGGTCAGGTAGCTGTCTTCCAAATCTCTTAGCACAGCCAAGTGAGTGCCTCCAGTGGGGCATCAATTTGTTGAAACATCTCAATGGGTATTCCACCAATTCCTGGAGCCTTGTTCTTCTCCAATTCCTTCAGTGCATCTTCTACCTCTTCCTTCAATACCATTGTTTTTTGATCATATGCCACCTCCTGAAGTGGATGAACATCGACCAATTCTTTTTGGTACAGTGACTCTGTGTATTCCATCTTCTTTTGATGCTTCCCGCATCATTCAATATTTTGCCCATAGAATCTTTCAATATCGCAACTCGGGGCTTGAATTTTTTTCCTCAGTTCTTTCAGCTTGAGAAGCTGAGTGAGTTCTTCACTTTTGGTTTTCTAACTCCAGGTCATTGCACATTTCATTAAAGTAATTGGCTTTATCTGCTCGAGCTGCTCATTGAAATCTTCTGTTCAACTCTTTTATCTTGTCATTTTTCCATTTGCTTTAGCTACTCTCCATTCAAGAGCAAGTTTCAGAGTCTCTTCTGACATCCATTTTGGTCTTTTCCTCCATGCTTGTCTTTTTAATGACCTCTTGTTTTCTTCATGGATGATCTTCTTGATGTCATTCCACAGTTCTTCTGGTTTTCGGTCACTGGTGTTCAATGTGTCAAATCTATTCTTTAGATGGTCTCTGAATTCAGGAGGGATGTAATCAAAGTCATATTTTGGCTCTTGTGAACTTGTTTTAATTGCCTTCATCTTCAACTTGAACATGCACATGAGCAGTTGATGGTCTGTTCCACAATCAGCTCCTGGCCTTGTTTTGGCTGAAGATATTCAGCTTTTCCATCACCTCTTGCCACTGATGTAGTCAATCTGATTCCTGTGTATTCCATCTGGTGAAGTCCACGTGTATAGTCATTGCTTATGTTGTTGAAAAAAAGGTATTTGCAATGAATAAGTCATTGGTCTTGCAAATTTCTATCATGTCATCTCCAGTGTTATTTCTATCACCAAGGCCATGTTTTCCCAACTACCAGTGATTCTTCTTTGTTTCCAACTTTTGCATTCCAGTCATTAGTGATAATCAACACATCTTTATTGCATGTTCAGTCAATTTCAGACTGCAGAAAAGTTGGTAGAAATCTTCAATATCCTCAACTTTGGCTGTAGTGGTTGATGCATAAATTTGGATAATAGTATTAACTGGTCTTCCTTGTAGGTGTATGGATATTATCCTATCCCTGACAGTGTTGTACTTCAGGACAGATCTTGAAACATTCTTTGTGACAATGAATGCCACACCATTCCACTTCCATTTGTCATTCCTGGCATAGTAGACCATATGGTTGTCTGGTTCAAAATGGCCAAAACCAGTCCATTTCAGCTCATTAATGCCTGTTGTTGTTGTTGTTGTTGTTGTTATGTGCCGTTGAGTCGGCCCCGACTCATAGCGACCCCTCCTTGGGTTTCCGAGGCAGTATCACTACGGAAGTAGGATTGCCCAACCTTCCTTCCGAGGAGTGGCTGGTGGGTTTGAACCGCCAGCCTTCTGGTTAGCTCTGGTAGCATAGTGGCTAAGACACTTGCCTGCTAACCAGACGACTATGAGTCAGGTATGACTCGACGGCACATACAACAACATTAATGCCTAGGATATTGATTTTTATGCGTTCCATTTCATTTCTGACAACTTCTAGTATTCCTAGATTCATACTTTGTAATTCCATGTTCCAATTATTAATGGATGTTTGCATCTGTTTCTGCTTATTTTGAGTCATGCCACATCAGCCAATGGAGGTCCCCAAAGATTTACTCTATCCATATCATTAAGGTCTCCTCTACTCTGAGAATTTAGCTCTTCCCCAAATTTTTAGTGCCTTCTGACCTGATGGGCTCACCTTCTGGCACTATGTTGGACAATGTTTCAGGGCTGTTCATAAAATTTTCCAGTAATATATCAGAGTGTTTCACTCCTATTCATAAACTTTTTTTATATACATGTTTAAATCTGAAAACATTTCACCCTAGCTTCTTCCCACAAGTTTGGCATGCTATGATTTTAACTCAGCTCAAATACCTGTTTAATTCCCTTTTAATTTTCTTGACTTAGAAGAATGTTTACATACACATTTAGTTTCCAAGTATTTGAGGATTTTCCAGATAATTTCATAATTGATTTCTAATTTATTTCCATAGTGATTAAAGAACAGACTTCATATTATTTCAGTCTTTTTGCATTTTGTTGCTTGTTTTATGGCACAAAATTTAGTATCTTGGTCAATGTTCTGTATACACTTGAAAAGAAAATGTAATCTGTGTGGTGACTGAAGTGTTCTATAATGACAATTAGGTCAAATTGGTTGATAGAATTTTCCACGTGTTCAAAGTCTTTATTGACTTTCTGTCTACTTATCCCATTAATTATTGAAAGAGAGATGTTGAAATCTGACTATAATTGTGACTTGTTTATTTCTTCTTTTAGTTCTATTGTTTTTTGCCTCATACATTTTGAAGTTCTGTTTGTAGGGAGACAGCATTCAGGATTATTACATCTTCTTGAAAGACTGACCTTTTCATCATTATGTAATATTACTAATCCCTCTTAATATTTTGCATTCTAAAATCTCCTTTGCCTGATATTATTATAGCCACTCCAGCATTCCTTTGATTTGTAGCCCCATAATATATTTTTTCCCATTCTTAGACTTTTTACTTACCTGTAGCTTTACAGACACATAGAATGTTTATGTAGACAGCCTAGAATATTTATCCAATTTAACAATCTATTTGGTGTGTTTAGACCATTCACATTTAATGTGACCTTTTTTACATTTGTGTTTAAATTTGCCACATTGCTATTGTTTTCTATATATTCCATTATTCATCTTTGCTCTTTTTATCTTGTCTTGCTTATCTTCTTTGTTTCATTTTTATGGAAACTCTAGGGTTTACAGTATATATGTTTAACTTACCAGAGTCAACCATCAATTAATATTATACTCCTTCACATATAGTATAAGAATTTGAAAAAGAATACTTCCATCTGCCCTTCTCCACCTTTGTTCTGTTGTTGTTGTCGTTACGTGCTGTTGAGTCGGACCCGACTCACAAGCGACCCGTCCTTGGGTTTCTGAGGCAGTATCACTATGGAAGTAGATTGTCCAACCTTCCTTCCAAGGAGTGGCTGGTGGGTTTGAACTGCCAACCCTCTGGTTAGCAGTCAAATGCCTTAGGCACTATGCCACCAGAGCTCCTCCATTTGTTCTAGTGTTATAATAATTGTACTGCTTTATGTGTTATAAAACTCAAAATTCATTGTTACTGTTTCTGTTGTTAGATGCTATCAAGTCAGTTCCAACTCACAGCAAACCTATGTACAACAGAACAAAATACTGCCCAGCCCAGAGTCATTCTCACAATTATTGTTGTTTGAGCCCACTATTGCAGCCACTGTGTCAACCCATCTCATGGAGGATCTTCATCTTTTTCACTGACCCTCTATTTTACCAACCATGACCTCTTTCTCTAGGGACTGGTCTCTCCTGATAACATGTCCAAATTACATGAGACAAAGTCTTGCCATTCTCACTTCCAAGAAGCATTCTGGCTATACTTTGTCTAAGACAGATTTGTTCCTTCTTCTGGTAGTCCATGTACATTCAATATAGTTGGTCAACACCACAATTCAAAGGCATCAATTCTTCAGTTTCCTTATTTATTGTCCAGCTTTCATATGCATATGAGACAAGTGAAAATACCATGGCTTCGGTCAGTCACACCTTAGTACTCAAATGTTTTTAACACTAGAAAGAGGTTTTTGCAGCAGATTTGCCCAGTGCAATACATCATATGATTTCTTGACTGCTGCTTCCATGGGTGTTGATTGTGGATGCATGTAAAATTAAATCCTTGTCAACTTCAATCTTTTCTCCGTTTATTATGATGTTGCTTATTGGTCCAGTTGTGAGTGTTTTTGTTTGCTTTATGTTGAGGTGTAATCCATACTGAAGTCTTTGATCATCTTCAGTAAGTGCTTCAAGTCCTCTTTGTTTTCAGCAAGTAAGGTCATGTCATCTGCTGTTGCAGGTTTTTAATAAGTCCTCCTCCAATCCTGATATCCTATCACTCGTCTGTCAGTTTGTCATACTGTGGTGACTTGCATGTTGCTGTGAGGCTGGAGGCTACACCACCAGTATTTCAAACACCAGCGGGGTCACCCAGGTGGACAGGTTTCAGCAAAGCTTCCGGACTAAGACACACTTGGAAGAAGGAAGGAGCCATCCACTTCTCAAAGAATTGGCCAGTGAAAACCTTAGTAACAGCAGTGACACACTGTCTGATATATTACTGGAAAACCTTATAAGTAGCCTTAAAACACTGTTGGACATAGTGCTGGAAGATGAGCCCGTCAGGTCAGAAGCACTAAAAATATGACTGGGGAAGAGCTGAGCTGCCTCCTCAGAGTGGAGTCAACCTTAATGATATGGATGGAGTAAAGCTTTGGGGACCTCCATTTGCTGATACGGCATGACTCAAAAGGAGAAGAAACAGCTGCAAACATCCACTGATAATCAGAACATGGAATGTATGAAGTATGAATCTAGGAAAACTCGAAGTTGTCAAAAATGAAATGGAACGCATAAAGATTGCTATCCTAGGCATTAGTAAGCTGAAATGGACTGGTTTTGGCCATTTTGAACCAGACTACTATATGATCTACTATGCTGGGAATGACAAATTGAAAAGGAAGAGTGTGGCATTCATTGTCACAAAGAGTGTTTCAAGATCTGTCATGAAGTACAGCTCTGTCAGTAATAGGATATTATCCATACACCTACAAGGAAGACAACTTAATACTTCATTATTCAAATTTATGCACCAACCACCAAAGGCAAAGATGAGGAAATTGAAGATATTTACCAACTTCTGCGTCTGAAATTGACCAAACATGCAATAAATATGTGTTGGTTATCACTGGTGATTGTCATGCAAAAATTGGAAACAAAGAAGAATCACCAGTATTTAAAAAATATGGTCTTGGTAACAGAAATAACACTGGAGATGGCATGATATAATTTTGTAAGACCAACGACTTATTCATTGCAAATACCTTTTTTCAACAACACAAATGGCGGCTATATACATGGATTTTGCCAGATGGAGTACACAGGTATCAGATACACTACATCTGTGGAAAGAAGCAATGGAGCAGCTCAATATCTTCAGCCAAAACAAGGCCAGGAGCTGATTGTGGAAAAGACCATCAACTGCTCAACTTCAACTTGAAGATGAAGACAATTAAAACAAGTCCATGAGAGCCAAAATATGATCTTGAATATATCCTTCCTGAATTTAGAGACCATCTAAAGAATAGATTTGATGCACTGAACACCAATGACCAAAAACCAGAAGAATTTTGGGATGACATCAAGAACATCATCCATAAAGAAAGCAAGACGTCACTAAAAAGGTGAGAAAAGAAAAAAAGACCAAAATGGATAACTGAAGAGACTCTGAAACTTGCCCTTGAGTGGAGAGTAGCTAAAGCAAATGGAAGAATCAACAAAATAAAAAAGCTGAAGAGAAGATTTCAAAGAGCAGCTCAAGAAGATAAAGTCAATTATTATAATGAAATGTGCAAAGACCTGGAGTTAGAAAACCAAAAGGGAAGAATACACTTGGTATTTCTCAAACTTAAAGAAGAGAAAAAATTTCAAGCACCGAGTTGTAATATTGAAAGATTCTATGGGTAAAATATTGAATGATGCAGGGAACATCAAAAGAAGATGCAAGGAATACACAGAGTCACTGTACTAAAAAGAACTGGTTGATGTTCACCTATTTCAGGAGGTGGCACACGATCAAGAACAAATGGTATAAAAAGGAAGAAGTAGAAGCTGCACTGAAGGAATTGGCAAAGAACAAAGTTCCAAGAATTGATGGAATACCCACTGATGTGTTTCAACAAACAGATGCTGTGCTGGAGGCACTCACTCGTCTATGCCAAGAAATTTGGAAGAGAGCTACCTGGCCAACTGACTGGAAGAGATCCTTATTTGTACCCATTCCAAAGAAATGTGATTCCACAGAATGTGGAAATTATTGAACAATATCATTAATATCACACACAAGTAAAATCTTGCTGCAGATAATTCAGACAGTTGCATCAGTGTATTGACAGAGAACTTCCAAACATGCAAGCTAGATTCAGAAGAGGATGTGGAATGAGAGATATCATTGCTGATGTCAGATGGATCTTGGCTGAAAGCAAAGAATACCAGAAAGATGTTTACTGCAGAACACCCAACCCAGGGCGATGCACCCACATACTCTTTGGAGATACACCCCTTAGAGCAATGGGCTATGGGGCACCAGAGGGGCAGCATTCACATGGAGGAAAAGATGGACAGATAGGAGTGTATAACTAAGAAGGGCACGGGGAGAGGTGTCACAGGGAAGAGAGAGGAGGAGAGTGGGTTAGGGTTAGGAATGGTAATCGGGGAGTGAAACCAAATGTACACAAACTGTTGAATATAAAACAAATTCTCTCTAAATTTGCACCCAAAGCACAATTAAAAAAAAAAAAAAAAAAGGAGAGAAAGAAAGATGTTTACCTGTGTTTTATTGACCATGCAAAAGCATTCATTTTGTGGATCATAACAAATTATGGATAACACTGAGAAAAATGGGAATTCCAGAACACTTAATTGTGCTCATGAGGAACCTGTACATAGACCAGGAGACTGTCGTTTGAACAGAACAAAGGGATACTGCATGGTTTTAAATCAGGAAGGGAGTGTGTAAGTGCTGTATCCTTTCACCATACTTATTCAATCTGTGTGCTGAGCAAATGATCCGAGAAACTAGATGAGGAAGAGCATAACATAAGGATTGGCAGAAGAGTCATTAACAACCTGCAATATGCAGATGACACAACCTTGCTTGCTGAAAGTGAGGATGCACTTACTGATGAAGATTAAAGACTACAGTCTGCAGTATGGATTACATCTCAACATAAAGAGAATGAAAATCCTTACAACTGGACCAATAAGCAGCATGACAATAAATGGAGAAAAGATTGAAGTTGTCAAAGATTTCATATTACTTGGTTCCACAATCAACACCAATGGAAGCAGTCGTCAAGACATCAGACATATTGCACTGAGCAAATCTGCTCCAAAACACCTCTTTAAAGTGCTGCAGAGCAAAGACGTCTCTTTGAAGACTAAGGTGGTGCCTAACCCAAGCCATGATATTTTCAATCACCTCATATGCATGTGAAAGCTGTACAATGAATAAGGAAGACCAAAGAAGAGTTGATACTTTTGAGTTGTGGTGTTGGCGAAGAATACTGAAAGTACCATGGACTGCCAGAAGAACTAACAAATCTGTCCTGGAAGAAGTGCAGCTGGAATGCTCCTTTGAGGCACGAATGGCCAGACTTTGTTTGACCTATTTTGGTCATGTTGTCAGAAGGGATGAGGAGAAGGATATCATGCTTGGTAAAGTGGAGTGTCAATGAAAAAGGGGAAGGCCCTTGATGAGATCGATTGACACAGTGGCTGCGATGATGCGCTCAGGTATAGCAAGGATTGTGAGGGTGGCACAGGATCAGGAAGTGTTTCGTTCTGTTGTACATAGGGTTGCTATGAGTCACAGTCAACTCAATAGCACCTAACAACAACAACAACAACAATCCTGATACCACATTCTCCTTCACATACTCCAATCCTCAGATTATTTGCTCAGCATACAGACTAAGTAAATATAGTGAAAGGATGCAATGCTGACACATACCTTTCCTGATTATAGACCAAGTAGTACCCTCTGGTTCTGTTCGAACAACTGTTTTGGTTTATATACAGGTTCTGCATGAGCATAATTAAGTGTTATGGAATTCCCATTCTTTACAATGTTATCCATAATTTGTTATAATCCATATAATAGAATGCCTTTGCAACCCAGCCATTTCATTACTAGGTATATATCCTAAAGAAGTGAGAGCCATGACAAGAACAGACATATACATACCCATGTTCATCGCAGCATTATTTACAATAGCCAAAATATAGAAACAACCTAGGTGTCCATCAACTGAGGAATGGATAACCAAACTATGGTACATACACACAACAGA
>NW_006921622.1:15023714-15024882 GCF_000298275.1 Orycteropus afer afer
GGGAGGAAGTGGGAGGGGAGCTGGTGCATTGCAGTAAATTGTGGTCAATGTCATGAGATAAAGTGTATGTGAACCGCTGTATGGAAAGTGAACCTGCTCTGTAAATTTCCACCCAAGTAACACACACACACACACACAAAAGAATGCCTTTGCAGTCAATAAAACACAGGTAAACATCTTTTTAGTATTTTTGCTTTCAATCAAGATCCATCAGCAATGATTTCCCTCATTCCATGACCTCTTATGAATCTAGCTTGAATTTTGGGCAGCTCCTTGTTGATGTACTGCTGCAATCAGTTTTGAATTATCCTTAGCAACATGTTACTTGCATGTGATATTAACGATATTGTTTGATAATTTCCACATTCTATTGGATCACTTTTCTTTGGAATGAGCACAAATATGGATCTCTTCCAGTCAGGTGACCAGGTAGCTGTCTTCCAAATTTCTTGGCATAGACCAACAGTGAGCACTTCCAGTGTAGCATTTGTTTGTTCAAACTTCTCAATTGGTCTTCCATCAATTCCTGGAGTCTTGGTTTTTGCTATTGTCTTCAGTGCAGCTTGCACTTCCTCCTTCAATACCATTGGTTCTTCATCATATGCTACCTCCTGAAATGGTAGGATGTTGATCAATTCCTTTTGCTTCAGTGACACTGTCTTCCTTCCATCTTCTTTTGCTGCTTCCTGCATTACTGCAACTCAAAGCTTGAATTTTTTTCAGTTCTTTCAGGTTGAGAAATGCAGAGTGTGTTCTGCTGTTTTGGTTGCTAACTCTAGGTGATTGCACATTTCATTTTCATAGGTTTCTTTGTGTTCTGAAGCAGTCCTTTGAAATCTTCTGTTCAGCACTTTACTTCATTTTTTCCGTTCACTTTAGCTATTGTATGTTCAAGAGCAAGTTTCAGTTTCTTGTGACATTGATTTCGATCTTTTCTTTCTTTCCTGTCTCTTTAATGACCTTTTGCTTTCTTCATGTATAAATGTCCTTCCACAGCTCATCTTATCATTAGTGTTCAATGTGTTAAATCTATTCTTGAGATGTTCTCTAAACTCAGGTGTCATATACTCAAGGTCATACTTTGGCTTTTGTGCTCCTGTTTTAATTTTCTTCAGTTTCAATTTGAACTTGCAAATGAGCAATTGATGATCATTTCTGCAGTTGGTCT
>NW_006921622.1:15027205-15053222 GCF_000298275.1 Orycteropus afer afer
ATTGACAGAGATAGGGAAGATAATCCTGGAGCCCTGAGCTTTGAAAGGAAGTATACAGAAGTGGATTAGGCACCAACTGGTAGAAAAACCTGAATGAAAACAGTGAGTATAGAGATGGTGAGAGCAGTGGACTGTCAGCTACTCTGACAAGACCAACAGCCTGAATGTTTCCAAGAGCTGCTGGGACCTGAGAATTGATCTAAAGATCAGTCCTGGTCACCAAGGGCTGCAGAGATGACTGTGCTGGTGGCCTATGACTAGGAAGGGAAACAGCAAGGTGGGAGACAACCTGACTTGCAGCTGTCCAGAGGGTGTAGCCATTTTGATTGTTTACAAGTGGTGGCCATTTTGGATATTTAAAGTGACCAAGGCTGCAGCCATTTTGAATGTTTACTAGCAGTGGCCATATTGGATATTTAAAGTGACCGAGGGTACAGCCATGTTGAATGTTTACAAGTGGTGGCTGTTTTGGATTTTAAAGTATATGCACACACACACACGCATTCAAGCATGAAGATAAAAGCATGAGAAGATCACTTGGGTAAAAATGACATGGGAGATGAAGAGACATTTTATAACTATGGAAGGCTGTACAGGCTACCTAATCAGATGAAAAATATGAAGAACAGTTTATAACACTAATTATAAATCTCTGACACTATATATTACAATGATTGAAATTTTGGCATAAAATTTCATTATGCAAAAAACACTTTGGAATATTCTTGACTTTTTTTATAAATGCAAGTTAATTTTAAAAGGCTACTGCCTTCCCCAATTGAAATCTTGGCTGTAATTGGCCACCAAAGTAGATGTGACAAGAATATCAGGTAAAAGTGATCATATCATCTTTAAAAAGGAGATGTTACAAAGATTTCAGAAACCACAGGTACAATAGTATAGAAATGGAATAAAATGGGAGGTAGTCTAAGAGAATGGGAAGCTCCAAAATTGAAGTTATAATTACATTAACCTCAGTAAAAAACAGAATGGGTGTTTAGGGCACAACACATATTCATTTTCAAATTCTACACTGGGGAGCCTGATGCCCATTCCTGAAAGAGCTGTACAGAAAGTCTTCAGTAAGTTCACAGAGAAGAATGTTTGTATTAACCCATTTGGAATTTCAGGTCATGGCAAATGAACATTACTTTTAAAAAATGTTATTAGACTCATAGATCAGGGAAATAACTTAGACATAATAATGTGCCTGAAAAGAGAGAGAAATATGAACTGGATAACTATGTGATTAATAGGTCCATTTGGGTGGCTGACTGAACAAAAAAATTGCTGTCAGTCTAGAGAGAAGTATTCTAGTAGCCTACTGAAGTCCAAAGTATTTGCCCTGCTCCATGATAGATGGAGATATAAAATACACAATTATCACATTTGAAAATGACACAGAGCTGGATGGGGTGGTTAACAGACTGTGAAGTATTCATAATTCAAAACTACCTCCATAGATTAATGATGAGCTAAGAGTCAGAAGAATCAGCTACAAAATTATAGGATGGGTGAGCCAAATTTAGTCAAAATTTATGTGGGAACTTCAATGTGAGCCAACAGTGGAACATAACTGTCAAAATGCTAATGGGGTTGTATGCTGCATAAATAAAAGTACTGTGTATCATGGAACAGCCTTGGAAACCCAATGGGGGTCACTATGAGTTGGAATCAACTCAATGGCAGTGGTTTTGGTGGGTTGGATATCAAGGAAAGGAGGTAATGGTTCCATGGGCTGATCATACTGGAATGCTGCTTTAATCAAAAGGGCATGAGAATAAGTGGAGACACTAAGTAATTGGAACCATCCATAGAAGGGTGATGAATTTGGTGAAGATACTGGAAACTATCTTATGCATCATAAGTAACTCAAATTGTGATTACATTGTTTGCATGATTTCCCATTGACTTCAACCCTTTCAGATCTTAAGTCCAAGCTCATAATTCAACTTTAGAAAAGTGCCAGTCCCCTCACTTCAGTAATTTATACCATCAGTCACATACACTGCCTTCTAAGTTCTACAACATTACTTTATATATAAACATTTTAACTCAATTGCACTTATTTGTGTCTTCCTTCCATTCAAGTATTAAGTCTGCAAAAGATCTTAAAGATCATCTAGTTCATCTACTTTATGTTACCAATCAAAGATTAAGGCTCAGAAATAAATGGGCATTTACACTTGAAAATAATCTTAGGGGAAAAAAAAAAAGTCCTATCCCTTTAGAGATGGAGCAGTAGCACAGTTAGAAGAAATACAGTGAACTTCTGAAACTAAACATCAAGTATCCAACACAGATAATAAAATTGTGATTTCCGCTTTTCAACAGTAAAATGAAATTTCATAATGTTGTATGCCACATCCTGTATGAACACTTAGATAAATCACAAAACAATTACATACTGTATTAACAGTATATAACATTTTATTATTTTTACATAATAAAATGGTCATCTCTTAGCATCCAAACGCCCTCTCTATTAACTATTAATACATCAGATTTTGCTGTCGTCCCTAAAAAGTTGCCATCCAAGGCTACTTCACTGAGAGAACAATAAATATATTTTAGTTCTTTTAAAAATCATATTACATCTATTTTTACCTAATCCTGATATTAAATAATTATTCCCAATTATTGTTTCAAATTATAATTTTTGCTTATCCACATACCTAGGAGGCTGGGGAGGCTCCTTCGCGTCACTGGGTATGAGGTTATAAATGCTCTCAGAAAAGCATGTTGGATCCACGGTCACTAATGATTTCTTAAAATCAATTATCTTTTCCATTATAATATACCTTCCTTCACTTCTTTACTACGCCCTTGCCTTCTTAAGGAACCAGGCTTCTCTCTTTCACACAAATTCCCTTTGACCTCCTCTTAATTGCCCTCTTTGGGGAAGAAAATAAAATACCCTTTTCTATGTCTCTTGGAGTTTCTTAGCGTTGTTGACGATGCGGTTGCCGTGGAAACCGTTACTAGGTGACAGGGTACTGAAATGCTACGCTGCCTTTCTTCCCTCTCTGTAGCTCCTTTTTCTGAGAAGATCACTATGAATGCCACTGTTTATATGAATGAACCTTGGGGGGCAGCGGGATGGAGAATGCCATCCACTTAAAAATCTTGCTATTTTCTTTTTCTACAGCTGGAGAGAAAAACTTTACTCCAGACAGTCGCGAAGCGCAGCCAGCGCGCACACGTCACACAATAAGTCTCTTGTGCGCAAGCCCCAATGCCAGCCGAAGCGAGGGCGAGTACCGAGGCCACGCAGACGCACAACTGACATCGAGAGCAGGACCAGAGAGGGGAGCAGCCAGAGGAGCTAAGAAGGCTGGGGTAGGTGGAGAGTGGAGGAGAGTGACGTGAAAGGCTGCTGGAGGGTATGGGTGTGGCGTGCGGGCGCTGAAGCCGGTACTAGCGCAGGCGCAGAGGTGGCTTAGAGGGGGTGGGCCAGGCCTAGCGAATCCTGGCCGAGTCCGTTGGGGAGCCGAGGCGAAGGCCAGAGGTGCGGGTCTCCGTCTCCCAAGGCAGCACTGACGGCTCTTGGACCCTACTTCCCATTTCCTTTCCTTTTCCCTCGTCTTCTCAGTGTGATTTCCTTGGTGAGTTATTTGAGGACAAAGGAGAGCTGTAGAAACCAGTCCATGCCCATTGCATGCCTTTTCCCCAGTCGTTTCTTTCCCTTCGCGCTATTCGGTGTAATTTCAGTTCTGTGTCTGTGCTCATTTTTCCTGCTGCTTCTGTCTCAAGACCCACTGAAATCACTTGGGCCAACCATGGCCCGCCACCTCTGAGTGCGCGCCCACGTTCCGCTGTTCTTTTCATCCACCTGTCGCGTTCTTGTTTCTCCCTCCCTGGTCCTGCTTTCTCCTGCACTCCCCAGGTCCTGCTCTCGGCCCTGTTTACCTTTTGGTCTTTCTCCGAAGGCGTGGATTTTACGTTTTTTAATGAGCAGGCTAAATTAGAGCAAGGAGCCTTTTATTCAAGGGCCCTTGAATTTGTTCCCAATTGTTCGTGCCCCTTTTTGAAAATTGCCTTTCTGAGTAGAGGTTTTATTCCATTTTAAGCAGTTGTTCCTCCATGAATCTATTTATGTGAACGCCACTGACAGAAACCGAATCTAAAAGACATTTTATAAGGTTTGGGAAGGAAGATTGATGGTTCTGAACCATTCTTCCAGAGGCCACTCTGCCCAAACGGAATAAAGATGCGAGAAGAGGAGAGAAAATACCCATTTTGTTCTCTCTACTGTCTGGGTGCTTAGAGGAGAGATTAAAGCATCGTGATGACTTGTTGAACTTTGTTCCTACTTAAAAGGCTTTGCTGAATGTGTAGGTCCTTATCATTTTGGGGTCTAGTGAATTTCACTAGGTAAAAATAAATGTTTTTTTCTCATCCAACTGATCATATTTTAATTTTTATCTGGGCATTTAACAAACATTTCAGATGAATGACTTGTTGGTGGTGAGGTTCTTGCTTTTTTCACATCAAATGGAGTTTCTATCTTCCAAAACATAAATATATACCCTTTTGCCCCATTTATTTCATTTTTGAGTATGTTTTTGTTTTGCTTAGCTATATATAGGCAGTTCAAACTCACCAGCCACTCCTCGGAAGGAAGGTTGGGCAATCTACTTCCGTAGTGATACTGCCTCGGAAACCCAAGGAGGGGTCGCTATGAGTCGAGTCTGATTCCACGGCACATAACAACAACAACAGCTATACATACTAAGATTTGAAGTAAGGACTCAAAATGATAACACCATTAGTCAAGTATAGTCATTGTCCAAAGCTTATACATTTTCTAATTAAAAGTAACCCTTTGGGAATATGTATTTATGTTTAATAAGTTCTGAAACGCTTGGGAGCAAAGCATGAATTCTCTAGTTCCAAACTACCAGCTGGCCTTAGCTAATCTTGATTTTCTGGGTTTACTGAAATATAATAATTTCACTGATGTCAGTATGATTATTGTGCTTTTAAAATACTGAACAGAGTTTGCTTAGTATCTCCTCACTTTAGTATGATCACTTTACAGTCTTCATGAAGTTGTTAAATCATTTGGAAAGGAACTTTTTTTTTTTTTTAGATAAACAGAAAAGTTGTCAGTGTATTTCTACTCTTGGCAACCCCAAGTGTTAATATAACTATTCCATAGCGTTTTCTTGGCTGTAAACTTTATGAAAGCAGATTGCTAGGCCTTTCTTCTCCATTACTGTTGGGTAGGTTCTAACTGCCAACATTTAGGTTATTAGTTGATTGTAAACTACTTATGCCATTCAGGGACATTTTTCCTTAGGTACTTGGTCTGTAATTCTGCTTGTCATTTGGAAGTATGTTTACAAAGAACATATTTTCAATTTTAATAATTTCCTCAAAATGGCAGTATTCTTTAGGTAAATGCCTATGTCCAACATCACAAGGGATTAGTTTTGGTATATAATCAGGGGTTGAAAACTTTCTGTCAAGGGCTAGATAATATTTTAGGCTTTGCAGGCCAAAGGGTTTCTTTTGCTACTTAATACAAGGTTTGGTGATGGGAGAGAGAAATCAGGCCGGTAGAGTTTTGAAAGAAAGTTTATTAAAATATCTGCATGCAGACAGGCTGAGACCAGAATGGTGTCACCCGGGGCTGAGCTCATCAGTGTGTCAGCCCCAAGTTGGGAAAGTTGGGAGGTTTAAGTAGGGTGGCAGGAAGTTTATCAGCAGTTCTATTGTGGGAGAGCAGACCACGGCTGTTTTGGTAGCAACAGTCAAGACAGCAGATGTTCAGCTGTGTTCTTGGAACTGTAAGCTTCAGTCACTCTTTGCAGTTCTGTCTGTCTTGTCTACCCAGTTCTTAGAACTGGGTTGTGACCACTGTCCTGTTACTCAGTTTCATTTTTGGAGAGAAAAAGTATTAGGATTAAAGCATAAAATTAACATGAGAATTTTAAGTCAAGGCTTATATCTATCATTCTTCACTCTTTCTTACATAAGAAGCCTGGGTTGTTGATGGGTGAAGGTCTGGCTTCTATAGCTGGTTCAGGCTGGTCAGGGGCGTAGAGGTGTCCCTATTCTGTTTTGGCAATGGGGGTGTATAGGTAGGGGAGTCAGTGGTGGAGGCTTGCAAGATGGCTTTGACGTTCTAGTGTGAGAGTGGCCTTCGGATTCCTTACATAGGATGTGTGAGTGGGTGCCTTCGTATGGAATTTGAGAAAAAGGGATGTGAAAGTCCAGGGTAGGGTATTGGTGAGGTGTAAAGGTTGATTGAAGGAGGATAAATTTACATAAGAGAAACCTATAGTCAGAGTAGTGGTATTGGTTCCAGTAAAAAAAAAAAGGGGAGGTGTGTGTCTTCGGAGTGTGGTTCGAGTCAGAGCAGAGAGGAGAAAGTGGTCCTTTTTCCCTGGTTTTTGATAATGTTTTATTTTTGACCAGAGAGTGTTGTTAGTGATAGTCCATGAATTTTTTTGAAGAAGTTGGGAAGGTGAAGGTAATGGTATGTTGGCAGTTGTTAGTTTTCTATAGGGGTGCTTTGTGGGTGGCCTCCTTTAAAGTAGATGGGGTAGGTAAGGGGCTGGGATGGATGGATGATATTAGTGAAGATTTTAACTGGAAGGCGTTGAGTTGAAAGTTTGGCTGGTATTAAAGAACTTGAGACAGAGTACAGAGTTCGAAGCTGACTTTAAGAAAGGTCTATTAATAACTGTGGCCAGGGGGTTGACTGTGGGTTTACTGAGAACTGTACTGTGTTCCACAGTGAGAGGGGGAGTGGGGCATGGATTAAAGGGTTAAAGGCATTAGTAGTTCGATAGGTTGGTGTCTTTAGTTTTAATTTCAATTAAATGTTTGTTGCTAAGAAGTGGTTGTCCGAAAATAATGGCTGGTATAAGAAGGTGGAGTAGAAATAGAATTGTCATGTTTTAACATATAGGGGAGGAAAGTAACAATGAGTGGAGAGACCGAGAGCGCACAAGAGCTAACAGAGAGAGAGAGACAGAGAGAATGAGAATCAAGACTAATGAAAAAATGGTATCAAGACTAATGAGAAAATGGGGCTGAGATTTTCTCACAGTAATAAGATAATTTTTGGAGTTTTGTAGTTGAGGGACTGTTAAGTGACAGTTGTTGTTATGTGCTGTGGAGTCAGACTGACTCATAGCGACCCCTCCTTGAGTTTCAGAGGTGCTATCACTACAGAAGTAGATTGCAACCTTCCTTCCAAGGAGTGGCTGGTGGGTTTGAACCACCAGCCTTCTGGTTAGCAGTCAAGTGCCTTAGGCACTATGCTACCAGAGCTCCTGTTAAGTGACAGAGGAGGGTAGAAATAGGGTTAAGAAAGTTTGAAACTTGGGTAAGATGTCTCTGTTAAGGATGGGAATAGGGCATCTGGGCAGAATAAGAAAAGAGTGTGTGAAAGAAGTGTTCAAGACACAGTAATTGAGAGGATGTATTAGTGGTTGTGATATAACAAGTTCATTAACTTTTATAATAAAGACAGAGGAAGGGACAAGTGTCCCAGCAAATTCAAGGAGGGCAGAATAAGTGGCCCTGGTATCTATTAAAAAATGAGATAGGCTTACCTACAACTGCCATCATTACCCATGGTTTTGTGGTTGAGATGGAAGTCGATGGGGCCTGGTCGGGGCCTGGGCACCCTCAATCTTCAGCAGCAAAGCCAAAGAGTAAAAGAGATGCAATGCTGCCTCAAGGGGCCTGATTACAGTCTCACTTCCAGTGTCCCCCCTTGCCGCACACTGGGCAAGGCCCAGGTGGGGGTTGTGGGTTTGGGTAGGATCTAGTCCAGTGGCCCTCTTTGCCATGTTTGAAGCATGGTCTGGGAGGATGCGCAAATTTACCTTTCCACAGTCCTGGGGGAGGTTTGAGTTTACCTCTTAGGGTGTGCCTTGTGGTGGAGTCTTGAAAGGTGATGGCTAGGAGTTGGGCCTTTGCCTGATCTCGTTTTTGTTTTTGTAATCTTAATTCCTTGTCTCTGTTATTAAAGACCTTAAAGGTGTGGTTCAGAAGTTTTGTTGTTTTTTTTTTTTTTTTAGGGGTTTAGGTGCCTGTATCTAATTTTTGGAGTTTGTGGTGTCTGTCTGGGGCTGACTAAGAGATGAAATGCATGTTAAAGAGTAGTATTCCCTCTTGGGAAGTTGGTGTATTTCTGTAAAGTGTCTGTAAGGCGAGTTAGAAAGAGGGCTGGGTTTTCCTCAGGGCCTTGGGTAATTTCCTTAAGTTTGTCCTAGTTAACTGCTTTATGTGCTGTCTTTCTTAGGCTGGCAGTGAGGCAGGTGAGCATATGGTCCCAGTGGCATCTGCCTGAGAAATGTATCTGATAGTTCCCATTAGGGTCGACTCGAGGGACATTACAGAATCTAAGGAGTAAGCTGTGTCTTGTACGTGAAGTTTGTTTGTGTGAGTCTAAGCTGCCAGCCAGATATGCTTCTTTCCTCTGGGGTGAGGGAAAAGGTTAAAATGACATAATATAGGTAGTGGGGTCAGTTGGAAAGGAACCAAAGTGCTTTTCAATTTGGGACAGGACAGACATGGAGAAAGGAACATGAACACGGACGATGACTTCAATTCTGGTTACTTTATGAAGGTGAAGCATAGGAGCTATGGGCTGCATGGCTTGAGAATGATTGTAAGGGAGGGGGGAAAAGAGGCAGATGGAGCTGTGTCTGGAGGAGGAGTGGGAAGGACATGGGGGGGCTCCACTGGAGGAGCTGGTGGAGAGTGATCGGCCAGGTGGAAAGACAGTTCAAATTCGGGGGTGGAATCCGTGGAGGTTGGTTTAGAATGGAGAAGGAGAACTTAGTATGTAGAGCAAGAGTGACAGAGAGGATGATGGTGGAGTGTGAAGAACATACAGAAGCTCAGACCATTTTCCATTGTGTTGACAGAAATTGTCCAAGTCACTGAGGACGTTAAAATTGAAAGTGCCATTTTCAGACCGTTGGGAATCATTGTCTAATTTATATTGTGGCCAGATAGTATTGCAAAAGAAAATGAAGCACTTAGGACACAGTTAAGTAGATAATTTTAGTTCTGTAAGATTTTTTAGGAGGCACCCTAAAGGGGTGTCTTTTGGCGAGTATGATTGTGAATTACCTATAGGTGTTTTAGGAGTGATAAGTGACAAAAAGCCTCTAGAATATCGATCCACGTGAAGGGCATCCCCCGCGCAGAGACCAATATCCAGATCAAGACGGAGGCACAGGCCCCTGATTAGGTGTCCCCAATCAGTGAATCAGTGACAGTACCTATGTGGTCCTGGACCCCTGGAGACTGAAGTCAGAAAGATTTCTGGCCTAGCACTAGGACTTTTCAGAGAGGCCAATCGGAAATCTCGAAGACAGAGACAAGATGTTACTTACCAGGAATGAACAGGCCAGTGGTAGATGTGACATTAGCAACAGAAGGGCGAGGTTCCGTCTGGATTTCTTTCACCCTCCCAGATTTCGCCACTGAAATGTAAGGTTAGGTGCTGGGAGAGAGATACCAGCCTGGTAGAGTTTTGAAAGAACGTTTATTAAAACATCTGCATGCAGACAGGCTGACACCATTCTGGTCATAGTTATCATAGTTAATAGTTGACACCATTCTGGTCTCAGCTGACACCATTCTGGTCTCAGCCCGTCTGCATGCAGTTACTTTAATAAACTTCCTTTCAAAACTCCACCGTCCTGATTTGTCTCTCCTAGCCCCGAACCTTACACTTAACTACCATTGTAGTGCAAAAGGAGCCATAAACCCACTGCCTCAAATCGATTCCTACTCATAGTGACCCCCATTGGGTTTCCAAGGTGGCATATCTTTATGGGAGTAGATTGCCTCATCTTCCTCCCTCAGAGCAGCTGATGGGTTTGAACCACTGACCTGGTTAGCAGCCAAATGTCTAACCCACTATGGCTTCAGAGTTCCTTTTAAAAGCAGCCATAGATAATACATAAATGAATGAACAAACGAATGAGTGCATAGCTGTGTTTCAACGAAACCTTCTTTACAAAAAATAGGTGATGAAGTAGATTTGGCTCTTGGGCTGTATTTTGCACAGAACCCTGGTGTAAATGGTATGCATGTATGGTACAAATACAATTTAGGGTTTTTTTTTTTTTTTCTAAACGTTAATTAAATGAATAAAATAGGCATAGATAGGAGTATAAGACACGTGGATGGAAAATAAATCCTTGCTAAAGATGGCTTCTTTATAATGTTTTTTTTTTCAAAGTTAGAGAATTGGGAAGGGTACTTGAAATGTCATTTGAATTAAATACTGGAAACCATTAGAAGATATCTCATAACAGAAGACAACAGAAAAGGGAACTTTTGTGACACAGTGCCTAAGGCATTTGACTGCTAACCAGAAGGCTGGCAGTTCAAATCCACCAGCCACTGTGCTTAATTATGGAAGATGGGGCAATCTACTTCTGTAAAGATTTACCACCTCAGAAACCCAGTGGGAATTGCTATCAGTCAGAATTGACTCAGTGGCAGTTGAGTGAGAACAATAGAAAATGCTTAGCTTTGACAGAAAGATAAAGGCAGAGATAAGTGGTGAACTTGTAAAATTTTGCTTTTAGTTGTAAGGTCCCTGTGATTACCGAGTGGTAGCATGTGGGGTCCTTCCACCCTCTCCATCTCTGTATCTCCTGGGAAGTAGGAGCAGGTTGAGGAGCTGGTTGAGAGGATGTTTAGTCCATAGTCAGAAGCAGCAGAGCTTCACCTCCCCTTGATTAGTTTATGTCTTGTTTGTTATATTTGCATTTTTTCTTACTACTTACTGGAAAATGATTTGTTACTGTAAAAAATGCAGCAATTTTTAAGATTTTTTTTTAAACCTCAGAATATCTTTCTTCATAACAGCCTAGATTTAGCCAGTCACTCTTTTGAGAAATTTAAAAAGACATTGTATTAACATAGGATGACAGACATAATCATGATACAGGTTTTTTAATAAGTTCATTGAGTGATAGCCAGTTCTTATAATAAAATAATTTTTGAAGTGCTGATGTTTTATTTTGGTGGTGCAGTGATTAAAGCATTTAAGCGCCGACCAAAAGGCTGGTGGTTAGAATCCACCAACCACTGCTTCTGTAAAGATTTATAGTTTTGGAAACCCTGTTGGGCAGTTCTAGTCTCTAAGAGTTGGAATCAACCTGATGTCAGGGGGTTTGTTTTGTTTTATGTCAGATGTTTTATTTTGAAAAAGTATATAAACAAATATTTTAAATTTGTGTCAACTGCTATATAATTTTGGCTAAATAGTGTTTTGCGGGCTCCCCAGACATTTGAAAACTACGTAGTTTTATAATGGAATTGGAAAGTATTTTTGGATCAGTTTGCAAATAAAAGTGAACATAGGGTAGAGTATGATTTCAGTTGATTACCATCCAGTGTTACCAAGATATTATTTAAGAAGACATCATTGTAAATAAAACCCCAAAACCAAACCTACTGCTGTAAAATTAATTTTGACTCATAGTGACCCTATATAGGACAGGGTAGAAGTGCCCCCATACAGTTTTCAGGGGTATAATCTTTATGGACGCAGACTGCCACATCTTTCTCCTGCAGCTGGTGGGTGGGTGCAAACCACCCACCTTTCAAGTTAGCAGGTGAGCACTTAACCACTGTGCCACTAAGGTCCCTTCATTGTAAATAAATTGCTGAAAATTAGCAGGTGAAGTGAAAATATTTTTGTATGGAATTTACAGAATATATTTGAGAACACTAATAGTGAGTACTTTCTGGCCAAGGGATTCATCCAAGTAGTGCTTTTGTTTTCTGACTTTTATGTGATTTTCATTTCATTTGAAATATTTTTGTCCTTTGAAGAAAAATGACTATTATACTGACAGACTCATTGAAATATTAGTAAAAGGGAAAAATCTAATAAAATGGCTTTGAATTAAAGAATATTTTTAAGACTCAAATTACTAATAAAGCTATACACCATGGATATTATTATATACTATGGGTATTATTTTGTCTTCTCTTGTCTTTTGGTTTGCTTACAACTGATGTTGAGGCCTTAAAATTAGTTTATGGCTAAATATTACAAAATTAAATTTAGTATATAGCTAAAAATAGAATTCATCTTTATTTCTCAAAAAAAAATTGTAGTATTTGTTACTGTTATGATACTTAAAAACTGCCTTCTGCTAGTTTTAGAAAGAGTTCTATAGAAAAATTAAATCGATACAGTATTACTAAATTGAATTATCATCATTTTTTTTACTTTTAAGTCATCTATTTTTTGCTTACCTCAAAGCTTTTTGGTAAAAGGCAAGTAAGATAAAAATTTAAAAATGAAAGGATAGAAAAATTAAGACAAAGAAGAAGTAAGATTTGATAAGGTGACCTTAACATATGTAATGTTTGCCTTATACTCTACTTCTAATGGAGTTTGCGTTAAGCATTTTAGCAGCCAATAGAAAGTGGAAGAAGACAAGATCATTTAAAAGATTAATGTCTATAAAAACAAACTAGTTACTCAGAAAATGTACAATTATTACTGATAGAGAGATCAGAAGGAAATTTATACATTGGGAACCCAAAATAGTAAACATTTTGTAATGTTATAAGCAAAAGCCTCCTGAATAGGAGTTTGATCAGGCTGTTTTATACAGTGCTGTCAAAGCAACTAGTGCTAAAGTACAGTACCCAAACACAGTTCAATAAAGAAATTAGTGATACAGCTCAGATGTACAATTCTCTCTGGTCCTTGGTTTACTCTAGGGAAGTTGTTATCCAGTGCCTCTCTGACAGAAATATACCACAAATGGGATGGCCTTAACAAACAGGAGTTTATTCTCTTACAGTTTGGAGGCTTTAAGTCTGAGTTCAAAGTGCTGGGCTCTAGGAGCTGGATGAAAGCCCCTCGACCCTGGGCTTCACCTCTACCTCTTGCTCCTGGCCCATTGAAGCTAGAGGTTTTCTTCACTCAGACAGCTGCTACCTGCTGAGGCTGACAAGCCCAAGGTTGACAAGTAAAAAGGCACAGTCCCAATGTTACCAAACAGCATGGCAGGCCACTAATTCAAATCCAGATGAAGTCCCAAGATCAGCAGGGCATGGCAGGCTATTGAACAGCGACATGACTACATGCAGGGTTCAAGCATGCCAAAAGGCTGGAGACCATTCCCAAGGCTTCTCCTTATATATAGGAAGCAGACCACATCCCTAAGGCAGCTACTTAGCTGCTCCCAATATAGTCTACCATGGAGTTGATTGGCAATCTCATCATGGGGAATACTACATCCAGCTACCTAGCTACTCAACCAGGACCAGCCAAGTTGACACACAAACTTAACTACCACAGAAGTATTAGATTGTATCTAGCAAAACAGTTCTTGATTCAGGGGCTAAAACCACTCTATTTTCTCATGAAGACAAACTGTACAAAAATATGCCTAGCCTTGTGCCTAGATACACTGATTCAGTTATATATTTTTGTAGTCTATTGTCATTGAGTGACAATGATTAATATTAATGTATGCTAAAAGGTTGGGCAATCCTACTTCCGTAGTGATACTGCCTCGGAAACCCAAGGAGGGGTCGCTATGAGTCGGGGCCGACTCGACGGCACATAACAACAACAACAATATTCTTATGTTCCAGCTACTATGGTAAGTACTTTGAATGACTCATTTAAATATCTGATACCTGTCTGTGGCAGAAGCTTCCTTTGGACTTTTTATAATAGATATTATTACATACAAATCATATAGTGGTTCAGATGGATGACACAACATAAAATATAATTCAGACATTCATTTCCTAGCCTTACTACACTGCTTTATTTCCTTTCATTATTAAGCATACAGTTAAAACATTATTACACTGCTTTATTTCCTTTCATTATTAAGCATACAGTTAAAACATTATAATTTCAGGTGTCATTGTGAAATAACATACTTGTTAGTATTGGGTTATATTGTCTTTTATATTGCTTGATGAGAGAAATTCTTTAAGTATGGGTTAGTAATATTCTGTAAGACTTATACATGTCTAAAAAAATGCCTTTTAATAGATTTGAGGAAACATGAAAAGGGTCAATTCATTATATATATTTATTATATAATTATAATATAGCATTATATTATTATATATTTATTTATTTATTTATTTATTGTGCTTTAGGTGTAAGTATACAGAGTATTTTTCTGTATTTTTTAAAATTCCAGATCAGTATGTATGGGATTTATAATACTCTGTGCAATTATGATTGACTTCAATTTTTTTTTCCCATTGTGGACTCCACTTTCTACAAAGGTCAACTTTGCCTCAAAATCAACAAACTTACCAACTCTTCGTCTAAGATTGGTTCCTGTGTGTCAAGTCAGTTGGAGTTAAGCACAGCACATACAAGCTGAAAAGCCAAATAAGGAAATGAATACCTTCTCTTGACAGTTCTAATTTTACTGTAAGTTAAATTTAGTTAGATTAAAATAGTTTAAATGTTTAATTACACACCATAGTTTAAGTAACAGAGATAATTACAGTAGAAAATGATTAAAAGTTTTCAGAACATATTTGACGGCTAAACAGAAGGTTGGTGGTTCAAACCCACCAGACGCTTCTTGGAAGGAAGACTGGGCAATCTACTTCCATGGAGATACTGCCTTGGAAACCCAAGGAGGGGCTGCTATGAGTCGGATTTGACTCAACGGCAGTGAGTTTGATTTTTTGAGTTAGTCTTACATCTAATATAGCTTAGTGCATATTTACTGTACCATAAGACATTTGGCAAGCCCCATAACACATCTGTAAAGCTATTTCTGTCAGTTCAAGTTAACATTGTGGCGGTTATTAATTTGCCTTTATATATAGCTAAAATTCCGAATTATCTGGCATACATTTTTTCTTGGTTGTGTATATTTACAAAGACATGCCCATGAACAGTCTGGGGAATTGTACAGCTTCCTTGGAGGCCAGAATAGTATTTTCCTCTCATCACTGGAAACATTCCATAGTTTTTTGGCTAGCACTCTGGAGTCTATCTGGAATTTGAGTTAAGTCCATCTGCTGGTGATGTTTATAGGATCAGAAACAAAAGCAATAGTCCCATCCAGATGAGGTTAATGATATGTAGCCATTGATCTTGTTGCTGATTTATCGATTTTTCTTAACTATTTGGTATATTTTTATATCTTTCACTTTGGCTCTTTTTAAGGCCGAAAATATGAAAAATACATAAGAATGAATGCATGTAAAAGACATAGAAAGGAAATGTCATACCTTTGCCCTATTGTTTGGAAGGTTATTTAATTATGTATTTTATAAGCAAATGTGTTATTTTGCCTTAGTTTCCTGTTGTAAATTCTACAGCTAAGAAGTTTATGAGTAACATAGTAGTCTATCACATGTTCAAAAGAAATTAAAGACTATTATTTAGCTTTTATGTGTAAAGAACTGCAGCTCCAAATAATCCTTATTTTTATATTATAGACCAATAAACCATGAAACGATTTTCATTACAATATTCCCTAAAAGGAAAAGAAATGCTAATTTGATTTAGTATATTTTTTTTTTCAAAAGAAGCTATAATACAACATTTTATGAAATTTTTCTGTTTTTTATAGTTATCCAGGAGCTCTGGTGGCATAGTGCCTAAGGTATTTGACTGCTAACCAGAAGGCTGGCAGTTCAAACCCACCAGCCACTCCTCGGAAGGAAGATTGAGCAATCTACTTCCATAGAGATACTGCCTTGGAAACCCAAGGAGGGGTCGCTGTGAGTCAGAGAGACCAATAAAACATGAAACAATTTTCTTTACATATTCCATAAAAGGAAAAGAAATACTAATTTGATTTAGTATATATTTTTATAAAGAAGCTATAATACAGCATTTCATGAAATTTTTCTTTTTATAGTTATCCATTTTCAAGATTTGATTTTTCATTTTCTTGAAATTTGAAACGATATTAAAAGGATAATAAGCAATATATGAGAATTTGGGTTGGAATGCTTTTTTTAAATGTCCTACAAATTTGGAAGGTTTTAAAACATGTATTGTGAGCGTGTTACATTCATTCTTGTCAGGATTTTGATAGTCTTTTGAAAGAGTAACCAAGTATCTTTTTTGTTTTTATGTTTTGTAAAGGGATAAAGCCAGGTTGGCTTGGGCAGAAAAGTGAAAAGACAATGCTCTACTTTCACCGATGTCAGCATCTGAAACAAATAACACAGAAATGTTTTTCTAGTATACATGTTAAAACAAATGAACATGTACAGCTAATTCTTTCAAGAAAATTTGCACTTACAGAATTAAAGAAGTCATGGCTTTCAACTCACACTCTTGTTGGAGACAAAAATATTATCCTGATGGGACCTCCTGGTGCTGGGAAAACAACAGTAGGCAGAATAATAGGTCAGAAACTAGGTTGTTGTGTCATAGATGTGGATGATGATATCCTTGAAAAAACCTGGAATATGAGTGTGTCTCAGAAACTACAGGATGTTGGTAATGAGCAATTTTTAGAAGAGGAAGGAAAAGCTGTGTTAAATTTCTCTGCATCAGGAAGTGTGATTTCCCTCACTGGGTCCAATCCAATGCATGATGCTAGCATGTGGCATCTGAAGAAAAACGGAATAATTGTATACTTGGATGTACCTCTAATGGATATAATTAATCGTCTGAAATCAATGAAGATAAATAGAATTGTAGGTCAGAATTTTGGAACACCTATGAAAGACTTACTTACATTTAGAAGACAGTATTATAAAAAGTGGTACGATACTCGTGTTTTTTGTGAAAGTGGGGCTTCTCCAGAGGAGGTAGCTGACAAAGTGCTGAATGCAGTTAAAAGATACCAAGATGTGGATTCAGAAACATTCATTTCAACAAGACATATTTGGACTAAAGACTGTAAGCAGAAGAATTCAACAAAATTCTTTAGTGAAGCTGTGATTGAAGGGTTGGCTTCTGACGGTGGACTCTTTGTTCCTGAGAAGGAGTTCCCAAAATTAAGCTCTGGGGAGTGGAAAGGCCTAGTGGGAGCAACCTATGTAGAAAGAGCACAAATTCTGTTGGAAAGGTGTATACATCCTGCTGACATACCTGCTGCTAGATTAGGAGAAATGATTGAAACTGCTTATGGGAAAAACTTTGCTTGCTCTAAAATTGCCCCTGTCAGGCACCTTTCAGGCAACCAGTTTATCCTGGAGCTGTTTCATGGACCAACAGGATCATTTAAAGATTTGTCTTTACAGCTTATGCCTCATCTCTTTGCACACTGTATTCCACCAAACTGCAACTATATGGTACTTGTAGCTACTTCAGGAGACACAGGGAGTGCAGTCTTAAATGGTTTTAGTCATCTTAATAACAATGACAAGAAAAGAATAGCTGTGGTCACATTTTTTCCTGAGACTGGAGTAAGTGATTTTCAAAAGGCACAAATAATTGGCAGTCAAAAAGAAAATGGATGGGCAGTGGCTGTCAAGTCAGATTTTGATTTTTGTCAGACAGCTGTTAAAAGAATTTTTAAAGATTCTGATTTTACTGGCTTTCTTCTTATTGAATATGGAACAATCTTGAGTTCAGCTAATTCTATAAACTGGGCCCGACTACTTCCCCAGGTCATTTATCATGCTTCTGCGTATCTTGATCTTGTTAGCCAAGGATTTATTTCTTTTGGGAGCCCAGTAGATGTCTGTATTCCCACAGGAAACTTTGGTAACATATTAGCAGCAGTTTATTCCAAAATGATGGGAATCCCTATTCGAAAATTTATTTGTGCTTCTAATCAGAACCATGTTTTGACTGATTTTATTAAAACAGGACATTATGACCTAAGGGAAAGGAAATTAGTGCAAACCTTTTCACCAGCAATAGATATTCTCCAATCTTCAAACTTGGAACGACATTTATACTTCATGGCTAATAAAGATGGACAATTAATGACAAAGTTGTTTAATCAATTAGAAGATCAGCATCACTTCCAGATAGAAAAGATTCTAGTTGAGAAGCTTCAGCAGGATTTTGTAGCAGACTGGTGTTCTGAGGAAGACTGCCTAGCAGCTATTAACTCTACCTATAATACTTCGGGGTATATCTTGGACCCACACACTGCTGTTGCAAAAGTGGTTGCAGATAGAATACAAGACAGAACTTGCCCAGTGATTGTCTCATCTACAGCTCATTACTCTAAGTTTGCACCTGCTATCATGCAGGCTTTAAAGATTAAAGAAATCAACCATACTTCATCAAGTCAGCTTTATTTACTGAGTTCATACAATGCTTTACCTCCACCACATGGGGCTTTATTAGAGAGAACAAAACAGCAGGAGAAGATGGAGTGTCAGGTCTGTAAAGCTGATGTGAATGTCCTGAAGAGTCATGTGGAAAGATTCATACAAAATCAGTTCAGATGAAAGTTTTCTGAGTAAGATATTTCTTTTTTTCCTGATGATAAGCATGCAATAATAAATATCTCAAAAGTTGATCTGAAGTACAACATTTTGTTTTCTTAAGTAAATATAATTTTTAATTTCAATAGTTTAATCTCTAGCACTGAACATTGTACTTGCACATGCTCCTTAAAATCTTTATTTAGAAGTGACAAAATTTAGCATAGTGCATGGACCCTTGTGCTACTTTGCTTTGCACTTAAGAGGGTTATATCAGTTTCCTCTCCTTCACCTTTGCTTTTAAGTGAACCAAATGTCTGGTATCTATTAATGATTTGGAAATTAAATTATTTAAGAACAGTTGTTAAATATATGTAACTATATTCTAGTTTTCTATTGAGTAAAAAGTTAATTTACCACTCAGAATGGCTGATTTGTATGGAGGAACCCAAAACTCCACTGATGTTGAGTTAGTTCTGACTCAGCAACCCTATAGGGCAAACTAACCCCCAGGGTTTCCTAGGCTGAAGTCTTTATGTAAGCAGACTGCCATACCTTTCTCCCTCAGAGGACCTGGTGGGTTCAAACCACTGACCTTTTGGTTAGCAGCTATGCATTAGTGCTTTTACTTCTGCACCACCTGGGCTTCTTATGGAGGAAGTTCATCTACTACGATTAAAAAAAAAAAACAAATTCACTGCCATCGAGTCAAATCTGACTCATAGCGACCCCTCCTTGGGTTTCTGAGGTGGTATCTCTATGGAAGTAGATTGCCTAGTCTTCCTTCTGAGGAATGGCTGGTGTGTTTGAACCGCCAGTCTTCTGGTTAGCAGTCAAATGCCTTAGGCACTATGCTACCAGAGCTAGTGTTTTTAATCTTCCTCAAGCTCCATTTTGGACTTCAGTTAACTATGTGTATCATATACAGTCAAAATTAGATAAGTATTCTGTTCTAAACTCCACTTTGGATATTTAGAGTGAAAAGCAAGACACATTGCAATCCAGGATGTAATAATCAGTAGGAACCCTGGTAGCACAGTAGTTAAGCCCTTGGCTGCTATCTGAAAAGTCAGCAGTTGGAACCCACCAGCCACTCTGCGGGAGAAAGTTATGGCAGTCTGCTTCCATAAAGATTTCAGTCTTGGAAACCCCACGAGCAGTTATACTCTGTCCTGTAGGGTTCTATCCAAGTATGTTCTGTCCAAACCCAAAACCAAACTCCCTGCCATCCAGTAGGAGAGTATAGAACTGCCCTATAGGGTTTCCAAAGCTGTAAGTCTTTAAGGAAGTAAACTTTCTCATGCAGAGCAGCTGGTGGTTTTGAACTGCCAACCGTTTGGTTAGCAGCCGAACACTTTAACCATTGCACCACCAGGGGTCCTTGCTATGTCTTTTAGAGTTGTATTTATAAAATGAAAAATTGTTACCACTTTTCAAGCTATGTTTATAATTTCTAGCTTTCACTATCTTTGCAATTACTTGGAATTGACAGCAACAAGTTTTTATAATCAATAGAACAACTTTGTATTAAATAAAAAAAATTTACCTTATTTCAAGAGGAACATTTTCCAAAATTAAGAGTGTTTGAATAGTCTTAATAGAAGTATAGAACAAGTATACTTACAGACAACAGTTTTCCTATATTATCTGGGGTCCACTCCTATGTAAGTTATCTGCGGTCTCTTGTTAATGAATGTTGTATTTTTTGACAACTAAAATCACACACAACAGATGCATATATTTTCATTTTTATTCCTTGATAGTATTAATGCATTTTAGTCATGATTTACACTTGGGAATTTACTGAATATTTTATTTTTGAATTAAAGATTGTCATTGAAAGGACCTCTAAGTGTAATGGACTACTCTCAACCACAAGATGGCATTCCTAACATAGTTTGTCTTTGTTGATAACACTGCTTCATTTTCTGGGAGAACTACATACATGAAGAAATATCTTACAAATTATAATGAGAAAAAAATATCTTAATGAGCAGGAGCAATTTGTTTGAAATGTTTAAAAACTTAAACCATTATACATTAATATCTGATGTGTCGCTGAGTTTCTAAAACTAAATATTGAAAACCAGAAACAATTACAAGAAAACAATGGCAGATTCAAAGTTCTGTACTCATCCATGTATGTCTTTATTCTTGCATCATTTATTTTGAGGATAATTTGTTTCAATAGAAAATATATTTAAGGAGCAGTATTTTTTTTTTTAAAAAAAGACATGATTTCTGTCCTTAAGAACTGTAGTTCTTAAGAACTGTAGCTCTTAAGGAGACAACACATGAAAATTAAATCATGTATGACACAAAAGTGTTGTTGTTAAGATAGTGTGTGATTAAGTGAAAATGAGTGATACAGTCAACTGCTGTAAAATGTAAAAGGAAAGGATTACCATGGAGTAGTCAGAAAAGGTATCACAGAAGAGGTAGTATCCAAGGGGAGTCTTGAAGGATGGACAGATTTTCTAGGTGTAAAGGAGGGGAAAGAGATTCTAGGCAAAGAGGCAAGGGTAACAGGTAAGGTGAAATGCCCAAGTCCATTTACACTTATCTATGGACTAAGGTGCGCCTGACACAAGCCATGATATTTCCAATCGCCTGGTATGCATGTGAGAGCTGGACAATGAATAGGGAAGACTGAAGAAGAGTTGATGCTTTTGAGTTGTGGTGCTGGCGAAGAATGCTGAAGGTACCATGGACTGCTAAGAGAACTAACAGATCTGTCCTGGAGGAAGTGCAGCCAGAATGCTCCTTGGAAGCAAGAATGGCCAGACTTTGTCTCACCTATTTTGGTCATGTTGTAAGAAGGGACCATTCCCTGGAGAAGGATGTCATGTTTGGTAGGGTGGAGGGTCGACGAAAGAGGGGGAGGCCTTCAGGGAGATGGATTGATACAGTGGCTGCGATGAGGGCTCGAGTATAGCATGGATTGTGGGGCTGGCGCGGGATCGGGCAGTGTTTCGTTCTGCTGTGCATGGGGTCGCTATGAGTCGGAAACGACTCGACGGCACTTAACAACAACAACAACAATGGTCAGTTTGTTCTTTCACTGGCCAAAACAGTTACTCAGTTTTTCTTAAAACCAACTCTGGCTAATAACCTTGCCCCATTCAAGAGGAACAAGTTATCAAATATGACCTACCTCAGCTTCCAATAGGAGCTCTGGTAGCATAGTGTCTAAGGCACTTGACTGCTAACCAGAAGGCTGGCGGTTCAAACCCACCAGCCACTCCTTGGAAGGAAGATGGGGCAATCTACTTCCGTAGTGATACTGCTTCGGAAACCCAAGGAGGGGTCTAACTCGATGGCACATAACAACAACAACAACAGCTTCCAAAAATCTGCACTGCTTTGTATCCCTTCCTCTTCCCTTGATCGAACTGAGTAGGAGCTTTTCTCCTTTCAAAAGGTAATATCTCCAGGTGGGTCCTCTTCAGCTTACTCAGATAACTTATTTCAGAGTTATACTCTCTCCTATTTCTTGAATTCTCCCCCTTTAATGGAACCTTTTTTCCTATTGCACTTCCAAACCCACTGCCATTGAGTTGATTCTTACTAGTAGTGACCCTTTGTTGTTGTTGTTATGTGCTGTCAAGTCATACCCGACTCATAGTGACTCCTCCTTGGGTTTCCAAGGCAGTATCACTACAGAAGTAGATGCCCCCATCTTCCTTCCGAGGAGTGGCTGGCAGGTTTGAACCACCACCCTTCTGGTTAGCAGTCAAGTGCCTTAGGCACTACACTACCAGCGCTCCTAGTGACCCTTTAGGGCAGAGTAAAACTGCCCCATAATTTTCCAAGGCTGTAAGTCTTTATAGAAGCAGATTGCCTCATCTCCCATGGAACAGCTGGTGGTTTCAAACTAACAACCTTTTGGTTAGTATCTAACTGCTTTAACCACTATGCCACCAGAGCTCCTTCCTATGGCACTTAGATACCCTTTTTAAATATCTTAAAATCCTAAGAGCAAAGGGAAATCTTTCTGAATATCCACATCTCCCTCTACCGCCCATCTACTCTCATTTCTTTACGCTCCAGTTAAGGTCTCAAAAGAGTGGTCTACATATATTGTCTCTATTGTCTTTCATTTCCACCAGCGTATATAAAATATATATACACTTTAAGAATGAATAATAAAATAAATACCTATGTACTTATCACTTGGCTTAACAGTAGAACATTTCTCACCCCTTTGATGCCCACTGTGGCACTTTGATTACATTCCCTTCTTTCCCCTATCTAAATTTTCTGTTAATCACTGGTTGGTTTGTATTATAGTTTTGCATTGTATAATTTTGCCTCTTCTTGCATTTCATATAAATAGCATCATAATGCAGGTATTTTTCCATGACCTACTTCTTTTGCTTAAAAAATTTAAGATCTATCCATGCAGATGAGATAAACTACAGTTCATTGATTTTTATCACTCTATTGTAGGAATATTGCAATCTATTCAGTTATTGATTAGTAGACATTTGGGTGTAAGTTTTATCTCTTCTTGTACCCTATAGATACACTGTTTTTTAAAATCTGTGTTTAAGGTCAATGAATATGGACTTCCAAACATTTTTTGATTCTTCCTAATGACTTGTGAAAATAGTTTTCATATCCTGGAATTATTAAGATAAAAATATATGCTGTATTTATAAAATGAAAAATTAAGAATTTTCAACCTATGGTTATAATTTCTAGCTTTCACTATCTTTAAAACTATTTACAGATACCATAAATACAGTGAATTTGTCAGATTTCTGAGGGAAAAAAACTGGTGTATGTATTAATGGAAATTGTAAAATATGTTTCCATGAAAATAGTTTAGAAGGTAATGAATTATTTTCTTTTTGGTTAGATTTGAATAACAATTCACTTTCAAAAGCCATCATTGATGGCAAGTATTTCTTAAATCCATTAAATCTGATTCATTTATAAACAGCAATTAAGACTACTTATGTTAGTGAAAAAAAATGAAGTAGCTGTTTTCTTGTGAACCTCAAACCCATGAAAATGGTTTTTGGCACCACTCAGCAACGTGAATAAAATCTACCTGTGAAAGAGTTACTCGTGTGGGACCTTATCTATGGTTAGTCTGTTCTCTGTGCATGTCATCTACTAAAATCATTATTTCTCTCTCTCTGAAACCTTTACTCTAAAAACAAATAGGCTCTTTCAAAAACAACTTTAGAATTAATACGCTCCTCTGACTCAAAAAAGCAGACCTGAGAAAGTTGCCAGTATTATGGACAAGGGACATGTCAGATGTATGGCAATACTCTGATCAGCTGGCAGTATTTTGATCAGACTCCTACAAAAAGTTGGATTTGCTTAATATAGAAGGATTCGCTAGTCAATTTAGCTGTTTTCCTTTTTAAACCGATAACTTGATCTCTGGAGTTTTTAAGATTTTCTTCACTTAATTAGTAACTGTTTTTGAGAAGCTAACTATACTTCACATGCAGATGTGGCACTACTTTTTAGATTATAACCATACCATTTATTGAGATTTTAGGAGCTCTGGTGGTGTAGTGCCTAAGGCATCTGACTGCTAACTAGAAGGCTGGTGGTTCAAACCCACCAGCCACTCCTTGGAAGGAAGGCTGGGAAATCTACTTCCATAGTGATACTGCCTTGGAAACCCAAGGAGGGATCGCTATGAGTTGGAATTGACTGAAGGGCAGTGAGTGTGGTTTTTTAGTTTTCATGAAAGATAGAGCTGCTAACAGCAGATAAGGAACTCTGGTGGCATAGTGCCTAGGCATTTGCTAACCATAAGGCTAGCAGCCCCTCCTCAGAAGGAAGCCCCTCCTCAGAAGGAAGACTGGGCAGTCTGCTTCCGTAGTGAAACTGCCTGGGAAACCCAAGGAGGCGCCGCCATGAGTCAGATCCAACTGGACGGCAGTGATTGAGAATGGTAGATAGTTTCACTTATAAGTATTAAATTAATCTACAATGGATTTTCTTAAAAGTTCTTTTTGTTATTTGGGTGAAATTTTACAGAGCAAATTCCTTTTAATAAAAAATAGATCCTTTTTCATAAAAAATTCTCATTTGATGAGTGAATACTAAATGAATCCATTTTAGACCATCTAATAGTAGACTTTCTGTTTTGTCAGAATAGTTGACTTAATGGTATTGTGAGCTTTTTTTTTTTTTTTTAATTGTGATTTGGGTAAAAATTTACACAGCAAATTCACTTTCCATACAGCAGTTCACATACACTTTGTCTCATGACATTGACTACAGTTTACCACAATGCAACAGCTCCACTCCCACTTCCTCCCCATAGTTACCTCTTCCCTGTGTCCATCCCTCCATGCACTCCTGCCCCCTGAGCTGTCTGCCTGTGCATAAGCAGCCCTTCTTTCTCCCATGATTGTTCTTTTCAAAGAGTATATCTACCTCAGGTAAATGTTCAACGCATATGCCCGTATTTTGTTTGGCTGGAAGCCACAGGTGTGGGTTCAATTACAGACCTAAAGGGCAGCTAGGGACTATAGTCTCAGTGGTTCCACTAGGCTCTATCGGACCAGCAAACCTGGTCCCCCCCCCCTTTTTTTCCCAAATGATTTTGAGTTTGGTTCCACATTGTTCTCCCTCTCTATCCAGGATCTCCTACATAGATCCCCCTCTGAGTGGTTGACAGTGGTAGCCAGGCACCATCTAGTTCTGGTCTCAAAGGCGTATAGGCTGTGGATCACATGGTGTACCAGTCGCTAGGAGTAATTATTTCCATGAATCTTTGGTTTTCTTTTTTCTTCTTTGCTCTGGATGAGGAGAAACCCATCATTGCATCTAGATGGCTGCTTGCAACCTTTTAAGATCCCAGTTGCTACTCACCAAAGTAGGAGGTGGAACAATGTTTTGTGTAGTATGTTACGCCAATTGAGCTTCATGTCCCCTGTGACTATGGTCCTGAGCCCACCGGTTCAACTACTTGGTCCCCTCTGGGTACCTTGTCCCTTGTTAGCTCTACTATACACCTGGGAATTCAAATCATACAAATACTCTTATAGGACCATTGTCTGCCAACCCTGTACATGGTCTTGGGTACACTCCCTGCTACACAGACATACCTAATAATTCAGCCTGTCCGCCCATCTATCCACACATATACCCATGTTTGTCTTCACTGACAACACAGTACTGTATGTACAAAAGGGTTCATCTTTGTTGTCTGTACCTACCACATATCACTCTAAGTCTTCCTCTTCCTCAATGCCACCATGTTGATCACTCACATTTGGTACATTGCCCTTCACCCAAATCAGTACTTATTTCTACCTATCTAACAGTGTTCCCTCCTCTCCCCTCCCACCTCTGGTAACCACAAAGAAAAATTCCTTCCATATCTAACCATTTCCTCGAGTTTTACAATAACGGACTAATACAATATTTGTCCTTCTGTGATTGACTTACTCCACTCAGCATAATGTCCTCCAAGTTCATCCACGTTATGTGGTATTTTGCAGATTCTACGTTATTTTTTAGGGTTGCATAGTACTCCATTGTGTGTATGTACCATAGTTTGGTTATCAATTCTTCTGTTGATGGGCACCTAGGTTGTTTCCATGTTTTTGCTATTGTAAATAGTGCTGTGATGAATGTGGGTGTGCCTATGTCTGTTTCTTGTCATGGCTCTCACTTCTTTAGGATATATAGCTAG
>NW_006921622.1:15054060-15054803 GCF_000298275.1 Orycteropus afer afer
TCTGTCATTATACCAATACCAGGCAGTTTTGACTATTGTGGCTGCATAGTAGGTTTTGATATCCAGGAGTGTGAGACCTCCTACTTTGTTCTTCTTCAATAGTGCTTTGCTTATCCGAGGTCTCCTTCCTTTCCATGAGAAATGCTGAAATTAATAAAAAACCTCCAGGAACTATGTTAAATAATTAGAAGTAAAAGTGTTTTCTAAACAACAATAAAATGCCTTTTGGAGCTCTTTAATTAAAGTATAAATAATATGTTTATTTTAATCAGTAAACAGTTGTTTTATTACAGATTAAAATGGGCTTACTTGGATTCATGGAGCCATTATAATTTAATTTATACCTGTATACCCACCAACTTGTTTTCTTTTGAAGGCACAGAAGACATTGTCCAAGGTAAGTGGTGTGTTAGACTGCATTTACGAAACCAGTAAAGCTTGTGTGTGTGTGTGTGTATGGAGAGAGAGAGAGGGAGAGAGAGAGAGAGATTTATCTTAGGAAAATGGCTCACACACTTATGGAAGCTGGCAAGTCCAAAGTTCCTGGATCAAATGTCAAGCTGGAGGCTTTTCCCAACTCTTTCAGCTGCAGTGGCTGAGGACCTCAGAGCTGGCCGGCAGTACACCAGCTGTTGACTCCAATGAATGACGAGTCCAAGATCTCCAGGCCGAATGGTGGATTGTTCACTCACAGACAGTTGTAGGCAGCACAACAGAATCCCGATCCACAGAAGAATGTCTCC
>NW_006921622.1:15058693-15092701 GCF_000298275.1 Orycteropus afer afer
TCCTCACCCGTAACCCTGGGGCTGACTGCTCTTCTGTCCGGGTTCAAGGCTTTTATTCCCTTTCTCCTGCTCTTCTGGCCTGCTACTCTGGGCAGGCCTGAGTTTCCCCTCCTCACCTAATCCCTTCGGCTGATTGCTCTTCTGTCCAGGTTCAAGGCTTTTATCCCCTTTCTTCTGCTTTTCCAGCCTGCTACTCTGGCATCCCTGCGTTGTCTCTCCTCACCTGTAAGCCTGGGGCTGATTCAAACTCTTGCTAAGGACATCTTTTTTTCCTTTGTCAGTTTCAAAATTGGATCAACATGTTCCTCTGATCTAATTTGTTACTTCCATTCCCTGTTAAAAAAACATTGGTTATAATTACTAAATATTTTATTAAATAGTGATAAAATGCATGATATTTAAAAATAGGGCTCACAGAATTAAAGAATTGTGGAAACAAAGGGGGTGAATAAGTGGCGTTGGGCGCAGAGGTGAAGGTGGGTGGTGGAATGAGATTAGATGGCAAGCAGAAGTCTGATCTCTGTAGGCAATTCAGGTATAAGTGCTGACACATGAACTCTTTGAGATAAAGGAATTTGTTTTTGAATTTCCAGTGTAGCCAATACAATGTTGTTAGATGCCATCATAGTGACCCTACATACAACAAAATGACATATTGCCCAGTCCTGTGCCATCTTCACAGTGGTTGCTATGTTTGAGCCCATTGTTGCAGCCACTGTGTGAGTCTGTCTCATTGAGGGTCTTCCTCTGTCTTGTTTTACCAAGCATGATGTCCTTCTCCAGAGATTGGTCCCCTCTGATAACATGTTCAAAGAACGTGAATCAAAAAGTCTCAGTATCCTTTCTTCTAAGGAGAAGTCTGGCTATACTTCATGCAAGACAGACTTGTTCGTTCTTATGGCAGTCAATGGCATATGCAATATTCTTCACCAACACCATAATTCAAAGGTATCAATTCTTCATCGTCCAGCTTTGGTATGCATATGAGGCAATTGAAAACTCTATGGCTTGGGTCAGGAGTACTTTAGTCCTCGAGGTGACATCTCTGTTTTTTAATGCTCTAAAGAAGTCTTTTGCAGCAGATTTGCCCAATGTGATTTGGCGATACGTTTTTGAGGGGTTTTTTTGAGCAAGGTTACTTTTATTTATTTATTTATTTCTGATTTGGGTAAAAGTTTACAGAGCAAATTCACTTTCCATACAGCAGTTCATATACACTTTGTCTCACGACATCAACTACGATTTACCACAATGCAATAGCTCCCCTCCCACTTCCTCCTGTTAGTTACTTCTTACCTGTGTCCTTCCCTCCATGCACACCTGCCCCCTGAGCTGTCTCCCTGTGCATAAACAGCCCTTCTTTCTCCCATGATTGTTCTCTCCAAGGAGTGTATCTACCTAGTGTAAATGTTCAACTCATCTGCCTGTCTTTTGTTTGGCTGGAAGCTGCAAGTGTGGGTTCAATTCCAGACCTAAAGGGCATCTAGGGGCCATAGTCTCAGTGGTCCCACCAGGTTCTATCAGACCAGCAAACCTGGTCCCTCCCCCCCTTTGTTTTTCCCAAATGATTTTGAGTTTTGTTCCACATTGTTCTCCCTGTCTATTCAGGATCTCCTACATAGATCCCTTTCCAAGTGGTTGACAGTAGTAGACGGCCACCATCTAGCTCTGGTCTCATAGTTGAATAGGCTGCAGATTGTATGCTATCCGTTTTTGATTTTTTGACTACTACTTCCACGGGTGTTGATTGTTGATCCAAATAAAATGAAATTCTTGATAACTTCAATCTTTTCTCCATTAATTGCAATGTTGCTTATTGGATTTTTGTTATTTTTATGTTGAAGTGTAATCCATACTTAAGGCTGTAGCCTTTGATCTTCATCAGTAAGTACTTCAAGTCCTCTTCACTTTCAGCAAGCAAGGCTGTATCATTTGTATATCACAGGTTGGTAATGAATCTTCCTCCAATCCTGATGCCATACCTTTCTTCATATAGTCCAGATTCTCATGTTATTTGTTCAGTGTACAGATTGAGACATAAGGTGAAAGGATACACCTGATACAGACCTTTCATGATTTTAAACTATGTAGTATCTCCTTGATATGTTTGAACAACTGCCTCTTGGTCTATGTACAGGTTCCATATGAGCACAATTAAGTGTTCTGGAATTCCCATTCTTTGCCATATTGTCTGTAATTTGTTATGATTCACACAGTTGAATGCATTCAAATAGTCAATAAAACACAGGTAAATGTCTTTCTAGTATTCTCTGCTTTCAGCCATAATCCATCTAATATCAGAAATTACATCTTTTGTTCCAGGCCCTCTTCTGAATCCAGCTTGAATTTCTGGCAATTCCCTTTTGATTTTTTGCTGCAACTGGTTTTGAGTTATCTTCAGCAAAATTTTACTTGTGTATGATATTAGTGATATTGTTTGATAATTTCTACATTCTGTTGGATCAGCTTTCTTTGGCATAGGCATAAATATGGATCTTTTCTAGTTGGTTGGCTAGATAGCTCTCTTTCAAATTTCTTCTCAGTTGGTATTCCATTACTTCAATTCCTGGTGTCTTATTTTTCACCAATGCCTTCAATGCAACTTGGACTAATTCCTTCAATAATACCATTGGTTCTTGAGTATATGCTACCTCCTGAATTGTTTGAACATTGATTAGTTCTTCTTGGATACAGTGACTCTCTGTATCCCTTCCATCTTCTTTTGATGCTTCCTGCATCATTCAATATTTTGCCCATAGAATTCTTCAGTATTGCAACTTGAGGCTTGAACTTTCTCTTCAGTTCTTTCAGCTTAAGAAATGCCAAGGATATTCTTATCTTTTGGTTTTCTAACTCCAGGTATTTGCATATTTCATCATTTTTACTTTATCTTCTCAAGCTGCCCTTTGAAATTTTCTGTTCAGCTCTTTTATGTCATCATTTTTCCCATTCAGTTTAGCTACTCTCTGTTCAAGAACAAGTTTCTGATTCTCTTCTGACATCCATTTTGGCCTTTTCTTTCTTTTTAATGACTTTTTGATTTCTTCATGTATGATGTCCTTGATGTCATCCCACAACATATCTGATCTTTGGTCATTAGTGTTCAGTGCGTCAGATTTTCTTGAGATGGTTTCTAAATTCAGGTGGGACATACTCAAGGTTGGACTTTGGCTCTTGTGGACTTGTTCTAATTTTCTTCAGTTTCAACTTGAACTTTCATATGAACAACTGATGGTCTTTCTGCAGGCGGCCCCTGGCCTTGTTCTCACTGATAATGTTGAGCATCTCTACTGTTTCTTTCTACAGATGTAATTGATTTGATTCCCATGTATTCCATCTGGTGATGTTCACATGTATAGTCTGTGTTTACATTGTTGAAAAATGTATTTACAATGAATAAGTCATTGGTCTTGAAAAATTCTGTGATGTGCTCTCCAGCGTCATTTCTATCACCAAGGCCATTTTTTTTTTTCCAGCTCCCAATCTTTTTCCTTGGTTACCAACATTCACATTCTATTTACCAGTAATTATCAGTGCATCTTGATTGCAAATTTGATCAATTTCAAACTGAAAAAGATGGTAAAATCTACAATTTCTTCATCTTTGACATTAGTGGGTGATGTGTACATTTGAATATTAGTCTTAACTGATCTTCTTGTAGGGTATGGACATAACCCATCACTGACAGTGTTGTACTTCAGGATATATCTTGTTCTTTTTGATGATGAATATGATGCCATTCTTCTTCAATTTGTCATTCCCAGCATAGTAGACCATAAGATTGTCTAATTAAAAATGTCCTTATGAATCCATTGCAGCTCACTAATGCCTAAGATATCAATCTTTGTGTTCTATTTTATTTTTGATGATTTCCAATATTCATATATACATACTTTGTATACTCCACGTTTAGTTTATTAATGGATGTTTGCAGCTGTTTCTTCTCATTTTGAGTTGGGCCACACAAAAAATGAAAGTCTTGTACTCTTCTTAAGGTAGTTTCTAAATTCAGGTGAGATACATTGAAGACTATACTTTGACTCTTGTGGACTTGTTTTAATTTTCTTCAGGTTCAATTTGAACTAACATCCATGTCATTAAGGTCTATTCTACTGTGAGAAGGCAGCTCTTCTCCAGTTATATTTTGGGTGCCTTCCAACCTGAGGCACTCATCTTATATCAGACAACATTCCGCTGCTATTTGTAAGGTTTTTCTGGCCAATTTTTATACAAATAAATTGCCATGCCCTTCTACCTAGTCTTAGTCTGAAAGCTCTCCTGACATCTGTCCACCATAGGTGACCCTGCTGGCATTTGAAAAAGTGGTGGCACAGCTTCCAGCATCATAGCAACATGAAATCTACTATGATACAAGAAACTGACAAATGAGTGGTGAAGATACAGTGTACTGATTAAAAAATACTTATTGAGAGATTTTATTCCTTACTACAAGTTGGTCTTTTCTGGATAGTTGATCTCCTTGTTCTTCAGTTTCTCTAAGTGCAGTGGTATTTTATAATTTTCCCCTCTGGAGAATAATGATTATTGGGATCAGTAAAAAACTAAGCACTCTTGGAAAGTAAGTTGCTATGAAAATAATTGTTATGTAAATTGGATTGTTCCAAAGTGTCTTGGGAATGATTTCCTCAACTGAGGGCATATACCCTTGGTCATAAATGGTAGACTACAGACTTAAGGAAAATGGTGGTTCAATAAATTCAGAAAGCAGGTGGTTTATTTCTAGGGTAGTGACATTCAAACTGTAATATATATCAGAATCAACTTGGGTGCTTGTTTAAAATGCTGATTCCCCAGATTCATACTCAGAGGTTTTGGTTCATTTAGTCAGTAGTAGACCCTAGATACTTGTATTTTTTAATTGTGTTCTTAAAAACAGTTATACAGTTATACACATACCTTGTTTAAAAAGTAAAATAGATTTGTATAGCTAAAATAATTTTTTTTTAAAAAAAAAAGCTATAGCCCTATGTGTGTACTCCTCTTTATATTCACTCCCCAGAGGTAATCACTTTCAAATTAGCTCTTTCAGTTTGCATTTTTCTTTGTATTTATAGATTGTATGCTTATACTATTATTTTGAATTTTCATTTTAGGTATTATTTATTGACACTCTTGTATGCAATGTATATTTATTGGTCCTATTCCTACTGTCCTGCACCACTACCCCCACATTTTTTTTTTTTTTTACCTTCAGTTTTGGGTTATACCAAAGCTGTTGGGTTCCAGACAAATAAAGACTAATTGCTATATCTTGGATGACATCACTTGCAAGCTTTACAGACCACGGACACGTCAAAGCAAGCTACGGGGTAAAAGAGAAGTACAAAACATATTATTAGGTCCATTAACTGAAATATTGCATGAAACTATGACCCTAAACCTCCAAACCAAGGAAACAAATCCCATGAGGTATTCAGTTATACGTAGGCAGCCTCAGCAGCTACTTCTTTTTGGTTATTATTGTACATATATTTATCACATAACTTTTGCTAGTTCAACTTTTTATAGGTGCACAACTTATTGACAGCAATTACAACTGGCTGTATAACCCTACCCTTACTCGATAGGATTTTTCCATCACCATTAACCACACCCATCCCTCTCCCTCCTGCTCCTGGTAACCACTAATAAACTTTGGTCTCTGTACATTTGACTTTTCTTGTGTTTTTATATAAGTGAGGTCATACAGTATTTGTTCTTTTATGATTGACTTATTTCATTCAACATTAACGTCATCAAGCTCTATCCATATTGTAACAGTATCAAGACTGCATTTATTCTGCTGGCTGAGTAATATTCCATTGTATATATGTACCACATTCTTTTTTTAAATGTACCACATTTTTCTTATCCATTCAATTGTGGATGGGCATTTAGGTTGCTTCTACCTTTTAACTATTGTGAATAGTGCTTCAATAAACACTGGTCTGCAGTGTTTATGCAAGTCTCTGTGTGAGGCTCTGCTTTCAAGACTTTTGCTAGGTCATATGATTGGGCAATCTACTTCTGTAGTGATAATGCCTTGGAAACCCAGGGAGGGGTTGCTATGAGTCGGATCTGACTCGACGGCACATAACAACAACAACGATACTTCAGTTTTAGTTTTTAGAGGAACCACCACCACACAGTTTTACACAATGGCAGTACCATTTTGGATTCTCATCAGCAATGGATAAGGGCCTCAATTTCCCCACATACTCACCAATTGTTATTTTCTTAGCCATCCTAGTGGGAACAAAATGGCGTCTAATTGTGGTTTTAATTTGCATCTCTGATAGCAAAGGATACCGAACATCTTTTCATATGTTTGGTGGCCATATGAATGTCTTCTTTAGTGAAGTCTACGCAAGTCCTTTGCCTATTTTATGATTAGGTCTTTTTGTTGTTAAGTTGTCAAAGTTTTTTATATACATATTTGTTATAAGATTTTTATCAGGTATATGGTTTCTGAAAATATTCTCCTAGTGTAGCTTGTCTTTTCACTCTTTTGGTATAGCTCTGGTAGCGTAGTCCCTAAAGCACTTGACTGCTAACAGAAGGCTGGTGGTTCAAACCCAGCAGCCACTCCTCAGAAGGAAGGTTGGGCAATCTACTTCTGTAGTAATACCACCTTGAAAACCCACAGAGGGGTTGCTATGAGTCAGGTCTGACTCAATGGCACATAACAACATCTATGATGAACAAAAGTGCTTAATTTTTATGAGGTCCCACTTACTTATTTTGTCTTTTGCTGTTTGTGCTTTTATTAAATTAGATAATTTATTGTTGAAAGTTAGGCCTGACAACATGTTTGCAGTGAATTGCTTGATGTGGCTCTTCTAGCGATTGTCCTCCATTCCGTGATTTATTGTAAATTCTAGTATCCATGCCTGTTTGGGGTGGTGTGGTAGTTAAGGTCAGGTGTCAACTTGGCAGGGCAGTTGGTAGTAGTTGTTCCCTATAATGACTGGCAAGTGGCTCTGTGATGGGATTGCCTTGAGCTGCTGATTGTTAAAGCCATCCACTTAGGTTATTTCTGTTGGGGCAGCACAAGTGGAATGTATCTTGAGTCCTGCCTTGCTGGAGGGTATAATTCAAATCACCACCCTTAGCTTCCTGGAGGGCATACCTAAGAATCTCCTGGGAAGATTCACCCTCCTCTTGCTCTGGTTTTGTGTCTTGGCTCATCCTCATCTCAGCCCTGGATTTGGGACAGCAGCCGTCATCTGCTGATCGAGGTTCATCAAACCCCGAGAATTGGGAGGATCCTTCAGACCCACTCATGGACCTGGGACTCGCCAGTCTGCCAGCCTCCACCACTACTATGTGAGACAATCTCTTGGGTGTCTGTGAGTTCTGTGAGGCGTTACAGCGAAATACAGAATCCTAAGATGGGGAAAATCACTGGAAGGAGGAGGAGGAGTTAATGTCTGAAATGATGGAGTGGCATGGTAGTTTGGTCATTTGGGACATCTTTAACCTCCACCTCATGGGGACATGATCTTTCTGAGAGAAGTTGTTCAAGTAGTGTTCTTCTATAGAAGAAATTTGCTCATTTAGAACCTTAATCATTTTTTAAAAATTTGTTTTTGTATATGGTGTGAGGCACGGATCCTGTTTCATTTTTCTGCGTGTGGAAATCCAATTTTCCCAGTGCCATATATTGGAGAGACTATCACCACTCCTATTCAACATTGTATTAGAAGCCCTAGCTAGGGCAATAAGGCAAGAAATGGAAATCAAAGGTATCCAAATTGGTAAGGAAGAAGTTAAACTATCTCTATTTGCTGGTGATATGATCCTATATATAGAAAACCCAAGAGACTCAGCAAAAATAACTACTGGAATTGAGAGATTTAGCATAGTGGCAGGACACAAGATTAACATACAAAAATCAGTTGGATTCTTCTACACCAGCAAAGAGATTGTTGAAAAGGAAATCAATACCATTTATAATAGCTATCACAAAAATAAAATGCTTGGGAATAAATCATCAGAGACACAAAAGACCTGTAGAAAGAAAACTACAAAACACCACTACAAGAAACAATGTAAGAGATCTACATAAATGGAAGAACATACCATGCTTGTGAATAGGAAGACTGAATGTTGTGAAAATGTCACTACTACCCAAAGCAATCTATACATTTAATGCAACCCCAATTTAGATCCCATCAATATTCTTTAAAGACAGGGAAAAAACAGTCACTAATTTTATATGGAAAGGAAAGAGACTTTGGATAAGCAAAGCATTATTGAAGAAGAACAACAAAATAGGAGGCCTCGCACTCCTGGATCTCAAAACTACAGTAGTCAAAACAGCATGGTATTGGTACAACAGCGGATACATAGATCAGTGGAATAGAGTTGAAAACCCAGAAATAGATCCATCGACCTATGGTCAGCTGATTTTTGACAAAGGGCTGAAATCCATTAAATGGAGGAAGAGATGGGCTCTTTAACAAATGGTGCTGGCAAAACTGGATATCCATGTGCAGAAAAATGAAACAAGATCCGTATCTCACATCATACACAAAACTAACTCCAGATGGATCAAAGACTTAAATGTGAAACCTAAAACTATACTGTTCCTCAAGGAAAAACTAGGGCAAATTTAGGGGCCCTCATTTGTGGCATAAGTGGATTGTCAAACATAACCCAAAATGCACAAACAGCTGAAGATAAACTAGATGAGTGGGACCTTCTAAAAAGTAAATTTTTATGTGTTTCCAAAGACGTCTCCAAAAGACTAAAAAGAGAACATACAGATTGGGAAAACATATTCAGCAATGACATACAAAGGGCTTATCTCAAGAATTAATAGAAAACTCCAACACCTCAACAACAAAAAGATTAACAATCCACTTAAAAAATGGTCAGAGGACATGAATATACACTTCACCAAAGATGATATTCAGGAGGCCAACAAACACATGAAGAAATGTTCATGATCATCAGCCATTAGACACGTGCAAATCAAAACAACGAGATACCATCTCACCCTAGCACTAGTGGAAAAGTTCAACAAGACAGAAAATAATAAATGCTGGCTAGGATGTGGAGAGATAGGGACTCTCAAACACTGCTGGTGGGACTATAAAATGATACAACCAATGTGGAAAGCAGTATGGTGATTCCTTAAAAAGTTGGAATTAGAAATACCATTTGACCTAACAATTCCACTCCTAGGTATATATCCTAAAGAAGTGAAAGCCAGGACAAGAGCAGATATATGCACACCAATGTTCATCACAGCACTATTCATAATAGCAAAAAGATAGAAACAACCTAGGTGCCCATCAACAGAAGAATGGATAACCAAACTATGGTACATACACACAATGGAATACCATGCAACCCTAAAAAATAATGTAGAATCTGCAAAACATCACATAACAAGGATGAACTTGGGGGACATTATGCTGTGTGAAATAAATCAATCACAGAAGGACAAATATTGTATTAGTCCATTATTGTAAAGAGTCAAGGAATGCTTTATATGTGGAAGAAAATTTTCGTTGTTGATTACCAGGGGTGGGAGGGGAGGAGAGGGAACACTGCAAAAATTAAAAAAAAAAAAAAGAGAGATATTGTCCTGTAGTTTTCTTTTATTGTGGTGTCTTGTCTGGTCTGGGTATCAGAGTTATGTTTGCTTCATAAAATGAATTAAGGAGCATTCCTCCCTTCCCTATGCTTTGGAAGACTTTAAACAGCATTGCTGTCAATTCTTCTCTTAACATTTGGTAGAATTCTCCAGTGAAGCCATCTGGTGTAGGACTTTTTGGTAGGTTTTTGATCACTGATTTATTCTCTTCATCTGTTATGGGTCTGTTTGGGTAGGTTGCATATTTCTACAAATTTGTCCATTTCACTTAGGCTACCCAGTTGGACGTGAGAATGGCCAGACTTTATCTCACCTACTTTGGTCATGTCAGAAGGGACCATTCCCCGGAGAAGGATATCATGCTTGGTAAAGTTGAGGGTCAGCGAAAATGGGGAAAGCCCTCAATGAGATGGATCAACACAGTGGCTGCAATGATGGGGTCAGGTGTAGCAAGGATTGTGAGGATAGTGCATGACTAGATGCAGTGTTGTGTTCTGTTGTACATAGGGTCGCTATGAATCACAGCCTACTTGATGGCCCCTAACAACAACAACATCCACTGTGTTGCCATGCAATTGTTTATAACATTCTGTCATAATTATCTTTATTTCTGTCAGGTCAGTTGTAATGTTGACTCATCCATTTTTTATATTAGTTATTTGTATCTTTTGTCTTTCTAGCTAAAGTTTCATCAATTTTTTTTAACATTTTATTGTGACTTGGGCAAAAGTTTACAGAGCACATTTGTTTTTCATTCAACAGTTTATGCACATTTTTTTTTCCCTGACATTGATTTCAATCCCCGCAATGGAATAGCTCTCTTTCTACTTCCTCCCTGTGGTTACCTTTTCCTTGTGTCCTTCTTTCCTATGCATTCTTGACCTCTGACATTTCTCCCTTCTATTATTGCCCTTCTGATCTCCCATATTTGATTGGTCTAAGGGGTGCACATCCCTGGTGTAATTGTTCATCTCATAGCCCTATCTATTGTTTGTGTGGATGTTAAGCCACAGTTATGAGTTCAATTCCAGGCCCAAACTGTGACTAGGGGCCATAGTCTTAGGGCTTTCACCAGTCTCTATCAAATCGGTAAGTTTTTTGTTTTGTTTTATTTTTAATCTTGAATTTTGTTCCACAATTTTCTCCCACTCTATGCAGGATCTCTGAATTGTATCTCTTCCCAGTGGCTGGCAGTGGTAGCCAGGCACCGTCTACTTCTTCTTGTCTCATGGTTATGTAGGCTGAAGTTCCCATGGTCCATTGGTCCCTTGGACTAACTGTTTTCAAGTGTCTTTGATTTACTTCACCCCTCTTTGCTCCAGACAAAGGGAAACCAATAGTTGCATCTTAGATGACTGTGGTAGTTAAGGTTATATGTCACCTTGGCTGAACCTGGTTTTCAGTGGCTGGGCAGCTGGATGTAGTTATTACCCATGGTGATACTGGCAGTCAACTCCATGGTGCAATCTACTGTGAGCAGCTGAATAGCTGCCATAGGGATGCTGTCTGCTTCTAATACATAAGAAGATGCTTTGAGAAAGGTCTTGAGCTTCTTGGCACATTTGGATCCTGTATTTGGCCAAGGCATCAGTGAGTGCCTATCATGTTGTCTGCTCGTCTTGGGGCTGTTTCTGGACTTGAATTAGTGGCCTGCTGTGCTGCTTGATAATCTTTGGATTGTGCCATTTTACTTACTGACCTTGGTTTGTTAGCCACAGCAGCCAGCAGCTCCCTGTGTTAAGAGACGCCTCCAGCTTCAGTGGGCCAGGAGCAAGAGGCAGAGCTGACACCCAAAGTTGAGGGCCTTCACCTAGTCCCTAGAGCCAGCACTTTGAACTTGGACTTCTAGCCTAATAAAGTGTAAGAGAATAAACTCTCATTTGTTAAAGCCATCCATTTGTGGTATTTCTGTTATAACAGCACTAGAGAACCAAAACAATGACTGTTTTCAAGCTTTTAAGACCCTAGTCGCTACTCACCAAATAGGATGTAGAACAACATTTTTGTATAATGTGTTATGCCAATTGAGCTTGATGTCCCCTGCAACCTTGTTCCCAAGCCCACAAGTCTAGTAACTCCCTCAAGGTATTTGGTTATATCTAAGAAGTTATCAAAACTTTGCCCTGTTAGCTCTATTATGTATATGGTCATTTTTATAGCACGTGTTGTTGTTGTTGCTGTGTGCCGTCGAGTCAGACCCGACGCATAGCGACCCCTCCTTGGGTTTCCGAGGCAGTATCACTACAGAAGTAGATTGCCCCATCTTCCTTCCAAGGAGTGGCTGGTGGGTTTGAACTGCCAGCCTTCTGGTTAGTAGTCAAGTGCCTTAGGCACTATGCTACCAGAGCTCATATCATCTGCCAAACCTATGTAGTAATGAATATATTCCCATTTACTTTCCCATACCTGATCATCTTGCCTGCCTACCTATGTATCCATTGTAGATTAATTTTGTTATTAGTGATAAAGCAGTATTATGTATGTAAAAGTACTTACCTTTGTTGTCTGTCCCTCTTGTGCACCTCTCCATGTCTTGTTTTTCCTTAGTATTATTGTGCTGGTCACCTGCTTTTGGTATATTGCCTTTCCATTGACCCAGATCAATATACATCTCTTACCTATCTAGCAATTTTCCTTTCCTCTTCCCATCCCTGATAACCAACAAAGTAAGTTTCCTTCCATATGTAAACCTTTCCTTAAATTTGTATAATAGTGGCCTCATACAATATTTGTCCTTATGTGATTGACTTATTTCACTGAACATAACATCCTCCAAGTTCACCCATGTTATGTGGTGTTTCATTGATCATTCATTGTTTTTTTAATGTTGTATAGTGTTCAATTGCATATATGTACCATAGTTTGGTTATCCATTCATCTGTTGATGATCACTTAAGTTGTTTCCATCTCTTTGCTATTATTAATAGTGCTGCAATGAGCAGGGGTGTGCATATATCTATTCATGTCCTGGCTCTCAGTTCTTTAGCATATAAGTAGTAGTGGGATTGCTGGATCAAATGGTATTTCTATTTCTAATATTTTAAGGAAGTGCCATTTAGTTTTCCACAGTGGTTGCATTATTTTATAGTCCCACCAGCAGTGTGTGATAGTTCCCATCCCTCCACATCCACACTCACAACAGCATTTGTTGTTTTCTGTCTTGTTGAACTTTGCTATTCTTGCTTGGGTAAAATGACATGTAATTGTTGTTTTGATTTGCATCTCCCTAATACTTATTCAATCTGTATGCTGAGCAAATAATCTGAGAAGCTGAGCCATATGAAGAAAAACATGGCATTAGGGTTAGAAGAAGACTCATTGACAACCTGCAATATGCAGACAACACAACCTTGCTTGCTGAAAGTGAAGATGACTTGAAGCACTTACTGATGAAGATTAAAGACAAGTCTGCAGTATGGATTGCACCTCAACAGAAAGAAAAGGAAAATCCTCACAACTGGACCAATAAGGAGCATCACAGTAAATGGACAAAAGATTAAAGCTGTGAAAAATTTCATATTACTTGGTTCCACAATCAACACCAATGGAAGCAGCATTCAAGAAATCAGACATAGTATTGCACTGGGTAAATCTGCTGCAAAAGACCTCTTTAAAGGGCTGAAGAGGAAAGATGTCTCTTTGAAGACTAAGGTGTGCCTAACCCAAGCAATGGTGTTTTCAATAGCCTCACATGCATGTGAAAGCTGGACAGTGAATAAGGAAGACTGAAGAAGAGTTGATGCTTTTGAGTTGTGCTTTGGCAAAGAATACTGAAGGTACCATGGACTACCAGAAGAACTGACAAATCTGTCCTGGAAGAAGGACAGCTGGAATGCTCCTTGGAAGTGAGAATGGCCAGACTTCACCTCAACTACTTTGGTCATGTTCTCAGAAGGGACCATTCCCTGGACAAGGATATCATGCTTGGTAAAGTGGAGGGTCAGCGAGGAAGGGAAAGACTCTCAATGAGATGGACTGCAATGATGGGGTGAGGTATAGCAAGGATTGTGATGCTGGTACAGGACTTGTACAGTGTTTCATTCTGTTGTACATAGTGTCACTATGAGTTGGAGCTGACATGACAGCACTAAACAACAACAACAACAGCAACAATGGCAAGTGATTGCAAATATTTCTTCATGTGTTTGTTGGCCGCCTAAGTATCTTCTTTGGTGAAGTGTCTCTTCATGTCCTCTGCCCATTTTTGAATTGGATTGTTTCTCTTTTTGATGTTGAGGTATTCAAGTTTTCTATGAATTTTAGAGATAAGTCCCTTATCAGATATGTCACTACCAAATATTATTTCCCAATTTATAGCTTCTCTTTTTACTTTTAGAGAAGTCTTTTGATGTGTATAAGAAATTATTTTTTATAAAGTCCTAGTTATCTAGTTTATCTTCTGTTGTTTGTGGATCTTTGCTTGTTTGATAATCTATTTATGCCCTAAATTAGGGTCCCTATGTTTGTCCCTTTTTACCTTTGATGACCTTTATAGTTTTAGCTTTTACATTTAGGTCTTTGATCCATCTTGTATTAATTTTTGTGTATGGTATGAGGTGTGGATCTTGTTTTATTTTTCTGCAAACATATATAGTTTGGCCAGCACCATGTGTTAAAGAGACTATGTCTTCCCCATCCATCTAATGGGTTTCAGCTCTTTGTCAAAAATTAGCTGTCCATAGATCAATGTTCTATTTCTGCATTCTCAATTATATTCCACCGCTCTATGTATTTATCATTGTACCAATACCCAGAAGTTTTGACTACCATGGCTATATGGTAGTTTCTGAGATTGGGGAATGTGAGACCTCCTACTTTGTTTTTCTTCTTCAGTGGTGCTTTGCTTGTCCAAGGTCTCTTTCCTTTCCATATAAAATTAATGATTGTTTTTTCCATGTCCTTAAAGAATATTGATGAAATCTGGATCAGAATTGCTCTGAATGTATAGGTTGCTTTGGGTAGTATTGACATTTTCACAGTGTTCAGTTTTCCTATTCATGAGCATGGTATGTTCTTCCATTTATGTAGATCTCTTATAGTTTCTTGTAGTAGTGTTTCACAGTTTTCTTTGTATAGGTCTTTTGTGTCCATGGTAAGAGTTATTCCTAAGCATTTTATCTTTTTGGTAGCTATTGTAAATGGTATTCTCCTTTTCAGAGACCTATTCAATTTCTTCTTTTGATATGGCTCTGTTCAAATGTTCTATCCCAGTCTTTGGTAGTTTAGGTAAGCTGTGTGTTTTTAGACATGTATCTATTTCTTCTAGATTTTCAAATTTGTTGTAGTACAGTTCTTCGTAGTATCTTGATATACTTTTTATTTCAGTTGGTTCTGTTGTGACATCACTCATTGCATTTATTATTTGTGTTAATTGCATCTTCTCTCTTTTCCTTAGTTAAATTTGCCAATGATTTACCAATTTTATTCATCCTTTCAAAGAACCAGCTTCTAGTCTTATTAATGTTCTCTGTTGTTTTTCTGTTTCATTTATTTCTGCCCAAATCTTTATTATTTCTTTTCTTCTGCTGACTGTAGCTTTTTTTTGGGGGGGGGGGGGCTGATCTTTTTCTAATTGGTGTAGGTGTTGGTTTAAGGCATTGATTTTTGTTCTTCTTTTCTGATGTGTGCGTTTATTGCTATTAATTGCCCTCTCTTCACTGCTTTTGCTCTGTCCCAAAGATTTTGGTAATTGTGTTTTCATTCTCATTTGATTCAAAGAATCTTTTCATTTCATTTTTATTTCTTCTATTACCCAGTAGTTTTTAAGGGGTGTTATTAAGTTTCATGTGTTTGCTCCCCCCATCTTCCTATTGTTGATTTCTAAGTTTTTTGCATGGTGATCTGAGAAGATACTTTATAGTATTTTGATATTTTTAAATTTATTGAGACATGTGTGGGCTTACATTTGGTCTATTCTGAAGAATATTCCATGTGTGCTGGAAAAGAATGCATATTGTGCTGTTGTGGGATGAAGTGCTATGTGTATCTATAAGGTCAGATTGTTTGCTTACATTGTTCAGTTCTTCTGTATCTTTGTTGAGTTTCTTTTTCAGTTCTATCCTATATTGAAGGAGCCCTGGTGGTGCTATGGTTAAGGCATTGGCTGCTAATCAATATATTGGCTGTTTAAATCCTCCAATGGCTCCATGGGAGAAAGATGAGGCAGTCTATTTCTGTAAAGATTTACAGTCTTGGAAACCCTATGAGGGGTGATATGAGTTGGAATCGACTTGATTGCAGGTGGTTTGGTTTTGGTATCCTTTGTTAAAAGTTGTGTATTAAAATTTCCTCCTATTACTATGAAGTTATTTATTTCTCCTTTCAATTTTATTGATGTGTGATTTATATATTTTGAGATCTTTCACTGGATACATAAATATTTATTATGTTATGTCCTCTTTTTCATTTGATCTTTTATTTAATATCCTTTCTTGTCTCTTATGGTGCCTTTTGTCTTAAAGTCTTTTTTATCAAAAATTAGTATTTACACTTCTGCTCTTTTTTGATTGCCATTTCCTTGATAGATTTTTTTTCCCAACCTTTGATTTTTAGACTGTTTTGTCTTTGTGTCTAAAGTGTGTCCCTTGTAGACAGCATATTGATAGGTCATGTTGTCTTATCCATTGTGAAACTCTCCATCTTTTGATTGGTGCATTTAGTCCATTTACATAAAATGTGATTGCTAAGTATGAGTTTATAGCTGTTATTTTGTTATGTGTTTTTCTGTGGTCTTGCTGGTTTCTTTGCTCCATATAATTTTCTGTGCTGAGCTTATTTTTGTTTATGAATTATTTCATCATTTCTTGTTTTACTATTTGCTAAATATTTATGCCTTTCCTCTTTTTTATTTTTATGAGAAGGTTTATATTAATTTTATTTAAGTTTGTCCTGTGATTTAATATTTCTTCCCACATTGCAAATAATCTGTTCTATCTCAAAATCATCTTGACTTCTTCTCCATTTGGAAGTTCTGTACCTACATTATTTATCTAGGCTTTTTGCTTTGCAGTTTTCCTCATTTATGAATTGATGTCTCTGGTTCACTGTTTGCAGTCTTGTAAGTTTATTTTACTTTGGAAACTTCTATATCTGGATTGTTTCTCAGGTTATGTTGTCATGTGTGTTAATCATTGGTTGTTGTTGGTTCTCTCTTTGAATGTTCCCCTTTAGGATGTCTTGTAAGTTTGGTTTAGTTCTTACAAATTCCCTTAATTTCTATTTATCTGGAATGTCCTAATTTTGCCATCACATTTGAGGAACATTTTGCTAAGTATATAATTCTTGGTTGGCTGTTTTTTTCTTTCAGGGTTTTGTATATGGCATTCCATTGTTTTCTCACCTGCATGGTTTCTGCTGAGAAATTAGAGCTTAGTCTTATTGGCTGCCCTTTGTAGGAAACTGTTTGTTTTCCTGATACTGCTTTTAGGATTCTTTCTTTGTCTTTGGTCTTAGAAACCTTAATTATTACGTGTCTCAGTGATTTTCTTTTGGGGTCTATCTGTTTGGGGTTCATTAAATTTCTTGAATGTATATCTTCTAATCTTTCATCATATCAAGGAAACTTTCTTCCAAAAACCATCGACAATTTTCTCTGGGTTTTATTTTTATCTTTCTCTTCTGGAATTCCAGTCACACATTCTCTTGTTGGTGTCACACATAAATCTTACAATTTCTCAGTTTTTTTTTTTTTCTCTGTGTTTTCTAATTGTTCCCTTATCAAAGTATTGAAAGATTTGTCCTCAATATCACTAATTCTGTCTTCCACTGATTTGATTCTACTTTGCCTCTAAATGTGTTATCTATTTCTGAGACCTTAGACTTAATCTTCTAGATTTCTATTTGCTGTTTTTGTATAGTTTCTAATTTTTCATTTACTTAGTAAGTTTGTTTTTATATTGTATTCTAAATTCTTCTAGAGTTTTGTCCATGTTTCCCTTAATTTTGTTATTGTTTTCCTTGATCTATCTCTCAATCCATTGTCGGTACCTAAATATAATTCTTTTGTATTCCTTATCAGGTACTTCCAATGTCACTTCTTCCTCTGGAAGGTGTTCTGGCTCTGTATTCTTGTCTTTTGTTTGTAGTACTTTATCTTTCTTCTTTGTGTGAAGTAGGATTGTAATTGTTCTCTGAGACATTGTAATGTCATTGTATTTTTATTTAATTGGTGATTGCATGTTGGTGATTTGTCCAGGTTTGTATTATTTCATTTTGATATATCCAAGTGAGTGGAGCTGGTGTGCCACTCTGTTGGCTAGTTTGGCAGCACTTATGCACTCAGCACCTATCTCTTGGTGAGTGTTATAAAGGATGACTTTGTCACAGATCTTGTTAACTGTTCATGTAGAGCAGTTGAGGGTAGGTTGGTTGGTATTGGTCACCATATGTTTTTGATCAGTTGGTGCAGAAGCAGGCGGGGCCCATGTCCAGTGTGGGGCTGCATGAGGTGAAGTTGAAATTGGGTCATGTGGGTATATTTGCTGTCTCCCAACAGGTGAGGATAAAAGCAAACAAATAAAAAAGCAACACCAAGAAAAATAAAACAAGGGAACAAAAACCACAAAGAGCATAAACAAACAGCTACCACAGAAAGAATAAATAAATAAATAAAAGAGAAAAAGTATAAAACAGTTATCTGTGGAGGGCAGAAGAAGTTCCTACTGGCTCAAATGGTGGATCAAATGGTTCCAGAGGAATTCCTACCAGCTCCCGAAGCATCTGGCGGACCACAGCATCTGGTCCCATAAAGAATTCCTACCAGCCCAAAAGACAACTAAGGGTGGGGTGCCTGAATTTATATAAGTTCCTGCTGGCCCAAAAGGTGTATGGGGGTAAGGTGCCTGGACCAGAAAAAGTTCTTGCTGGTCCAAAAGGCAATTGGAAGCAAGGCACCTGGTTCCAGAGGGAGTTCCTGCTGGCCCAAAAAGCAGCTTTTGGCATGGCATCTGGTCCCAGACAAAGTTCTTGCCATTCCAAAAAGTGGCTGGGTATAGGGTGCTTGGTCTTGGAAGAAGTTCCTACTGATGTAAAATTTTGCTGGGACCAGGGTGCCTAGTCCTGGGACCAGTTTCTGCCTGCCCAGTAGGCAGCTGTTTGCAAGGTGCCCTGTCATGGATAGAATTTCTGCTAGGTCCAGAAGGTGGATGTGAGTGGGGGATGGCTGCACCTCTGTTCTCCTGGTCGGCATAGGGTACAAGGGGAACATCACACCTTTCTGGTCATCAGCCACCAGTGTGGTTGTCCATGCAGTACTTGGCAAGTGGAGCTGATTACTAGGTTGCTGCCTGAATTGGCACGCCACTGGCTAATACAGAAGATGGCAACCATAGGGCCAGTTGATAGTCCATAGCTCCGTTTGTGTCCTTGTTCACTGTTTTCATTCATTTGCTTCTACTAGTCAGTATTTAATTCACTTCTTTATCCTTCCGTTTGAAACTCAGGGTTCCATGCTATCTCTGTATCTGTTTCAATTGGTTTCTCATTTTGTTGTTGTTGTTGTTGTTGTTGTAGGTGGTCTGTGGAGCTTGTCTCCCTATTCCACCATCTTGCCAGAAGTCCAGAGTTTGTCAGTTTCATTGATCTTTTCAGAGAATCAACTTCTGGTTTTAGTGATTCTATCTATTGTTTTTCTGTTTTCAATATATCGTATTTCCTGCTCTGACTTTTGTAATTTTCTTTCTTCTCAGAAGTTTAGGCTTAGTTTGCTCTTCTCTTTGTAGTTCCTGGAGTTGTCCAGTTAGACTATTGATTTGAGATTTTTCTTTTTTTTCTATAGAGGCATTTATTGCTGTAAGTTTTCCTCTGAATAATTCCTTCAGTGCATCCTATAAGTTTAGTATTTGTGCTTTCATTTTCACAAAATTTGATTTCTCTTCTGATTCATTTTCTGTATAACAGTTCATACACATTTGTTTCATGACATTGATTGCAATCCCCATAATGTAACAGCTCAGCTCTCTTCCCACTTCCTCCCTGTGGTTACCTTTTCCTTGCATCTTTCTTTCCTATACATTCCTGCCCTCTGAGTTATCTCCCTGTGGAAATACTGTCCTTCTGATCTCCCATGGTTAATTATTCTAAGGCATTTACCTACCTGGTGAAAATGTTTGCCTTATATACCTGTCTTTTATTTGGCTGGAAGTCACGGGAACAAGTTCAATTCTAGGCCCAAAGAGTTACTAAGGATCACTGTCTCAGGGGTTTCACTGATTTCTATCAGACCAGCAAGACTGGCTTTTTATATATATATATATGATTTTGAGTTTTGTTCCACATTTTTCTCCCACTCTATCTCCTATTTTGATCCCTTTCCAAGTGGTTAACAGTGGCAGGTAGGCACCATGTAGTACTTCTGATTTCCAGAACTTCTTCATCATTCCCAACAGAAACTCTGTACCCTGTAAGTAATAACTCCCCGTTCCCCTTCACTCCACCATCCAGTTCTGGTTCAGGATCAAGTAAGCCCACTAGTCCCATGGACTAATTGTTTCCGTGCATCTTTGATTTTCTTCATTCTTCTTTGCTCCAGATGAGGAGAGAAAAATTGTTGCATCTTAGATGGCTGCTTGTAAGCTCTTAAGACTTCAGTCACTACTCACCAAAGTAGGATGTAAAACAATGTTTTTGTGTAGTATGTCATGCCAATTGAGCTTGATGTCCCCCATAACCATGATCCCTAGCCGGCAGCCCCAGTGACTCACTCCCTCAGGGTGTTTGGCTGTGACTAAGAAATTATCATATTATATATACAAACATTCTTATTGTACATACAAATATATATGTAGAAATATCTGCTAACTGTATATATGTTCATGGGTATTGTGTTAGACTGGGTTCTCTAGAGAAACAAAACCAGTAAAGCTTGTATACAGAGAGAGAAAAATCTTAGGAAAATGGTTCACATACTTATAGAAGCTGGCAAGTCCAAAGTTCTTGGATCAAATGTCAAGCTGGAGGCGTTTCCTGACTCACACAGCTGCAGGGACTGAGGAGGTTAAGGTTGGCAGGCAATATACTGGCTGTTGACTCCAACGAAGGATGAATCCAAGATCTCCAGGCTGAATGGTGGATTGTTCACTCATAAACAGTTATAGGCAGCACAACAGAATCCCGATCCACAGAAGAGTGTCTCTTTTCCCAGGATGTCCATAAATATACTGGGAGCAGGCCACACCCCTAGGGAAACTCCTTTTCTACGGATTGGCTGCTCAAAACATACATCTGATCCCATCATGGGAATAACCACATCACAATTGCTTAAACTACATAGAATTGTGGTCCAGCCAAGTTGACACACAGCTCCAACTATTACAGTCCACCCTTGTCAACCTGGCAGTTGTATACATCTTCTTAACCATATATAATCTCTAAATAAGGACAATTATAAAGCCATTTTTACGCATAATGTGATACACTAACATACGTACAACCGAAACACATTAACCTTACATTTCACAGTTCATAACAGAAGGAAACAAAAATATTTGATGCACATATACAATGAAGAAATATAACAATCACAGGCCTTGTTTCTGCAACTGGTTATGTGGTTGTAGCTGATATTCAGAACTACCTTCTTCCACCACCCATTCTGTATTTCCTTTGCCCTCAGCAAGCACCTCAGCTGGTTGTGGCTCTTTGCCTGGTGGGATGACCCACCCTGAAGAGTCTGGGCCATTAGCAGTCATATCAGAATTGGGTTGCTGTAATTTTCCATTGACTTTAATCATAGGGCATGGTAGTACTAAGAGACATCCTAAAGAATCTCCTGTATTCCAGACATATTCTTCTTTACCTCCATTATGCAATGTCACTCCAGTTTCCCCTTGGTTATCAGGACCTATCACACCATTAGTACAGTAATGCCCTTCTTTGTTTGTTGATCCAGAGGCATGAGGAAGCCAAAATGGCTATGTGGCATTCTTAATTTCCAGTTCAAGGCAATCAGTAGTGTGTCTCTAGGTGGGAATGTTCCTCCCTTTGGGACTAAGATCTCCAAACCCACAGAGCATAGGGTAGCAGGGATAGGAAGCAAAATTTTTTTGAATGGGTCACTAGGGGTAATAGTGAGTGGTACCACTCCTGTTTCCACCCCTTGGTTCCTGGACATGTGAATCCTGGCTATTGGGGCAACAGAACCATATATTGGACACTGGTTTAGAGCATATACAGCCTCCTGGAGAACACTGCTCCAACCCGTCAAGGTATTGCCACCTAGCTGGCATTGTAATTGTGTTTTTAGTAGGCCATTCCATCGTTCTATCGATCCAGCTGCTTCAGGATGATGGGGAACATGGTAAGACCAGTGAATTTCATGACCACAGGCCCAGTGCCACACTTCATTTGCCGTGAAGTGAGTCCCTTGATCTGAAGCAATGCTGTGTGGGATATCATGATGGTGGATAAGGCATTGTGTAAGTCCATGGATAGTAGTTTTGGCAGAAGCATTGCGTGCAGGGGCTTAGGAGCTCAAGATTGGCAGCGGTATACTGGCTGTTGACTCCAATGAATGATGAATCCAAGATCTCCAGGCTGAATGGTGGATTGTTCGCTCACAGTTGTAGGCAGCACAACAGAATCCCAATCCACAGAGCAATGTTTCTTTTCCCAGGATGTCCATAAATATACTGGAATCAGGCCACACCCCTAGGGAAACTCCCTTTTAATGGATTGGCTGCTCAAAACATACACATCTGATCCCATCATGGAAATAACCACATCACAACTGCTTAAACCACACAAAATTGTGGTCCAGCCAAGTTGACACACAGCTCCAACTATCACAGATATATTCCCTTTTGCCTGATAATTTAGCCTGTCTAACTATGTATCCACTTGTAGATTAATGTTTGTTATTACTGATAATGCAGTTGTTGTTGTTGTTATTTGCCGTCGAGTTGGCCCCAACTCATAGCAACCCCTCCTTGAGTTTCCGAGGCAGTATCACTATGGAAGTAGGATTGCCCAACCTTCCTTCCGAGGAGTGGCTGGTGGGTTTGAACCACCAGCCTTCTGGTTAGCAGTCAGGTGCCTTAGGCACTATGCTACCAGAGCTCCTGATAATGCAGTAGTGTATGTAGTGTATGTAAAAGTGTTTCCACTTGTAGATTAATGTTTATTATTACTGATAATGCAGTATTGTGTATGTAAAAGTGTTTACCATTATTGTTTGTACCTCTTGTGTACCTCTATGTGTCTTGCTTTTCCTTAGTGTCATTATGTTGGTTACTCATTTTTGGTATATTGCCTTTCCTTTCACCCAAATCAATACTTGACTCTTACCTATCTAGCAATTTTCCTTTCCCTCCCCCTCCTGGTAATCCATGAAGAAAGTTTCCTTCCATATGTAAACTTTTCCTTGACTATTACAGTAGTGGACTAATACAATATTAGTCCTTCTGTGATTAACTTACTTCACTCAGCATAATGTGCTCCAAGTTCATCCATGTTATGAAGTGTTTTGCATATTCTACATTATTCTTTAGTGTTATATAGTATTACACATGTGTACATACCATAGTTTGGTTATCCATTCCTCTACTGATGTACACTTAGATTGTTTCCATCTCTTTGGTATTGTGAATAGTGCTATGATGAACATGGGTGTGCATTTATCTATTCATGTCCTGGTTCTCACTGGTAGTCTAATAGTGTGTTAATTCTCATATGTTTGTGTATGTTTCCAGGGTTTTTTTTTTTTTTTCTGTTACTGATTTCTAGCACTCTATTGTGGTCAGAGAAAATAGTCTGTATGACTTCAGTGTTTTAAAATGTGTCAAGACTTGCTTTGTGATCTACTATGTGGTCTATCCTGGGCAATGATCCATATGCACTGGAGAAGAATGTATATTGTGCTATTGTTGGTTGGAGTATAATGTATATATATTTGTTAAGTCTAGTTGATTTATAGTGTCATTTAGGTCCTTGTTATCTTCTTTCTCAATGTTCTGCCAGTATTAAAAGTGGTGTGTTGTTGTCTCCAGTTACTATTTTATGATATCTCCTTGAAGACTAAGGTGTGCCTAACTCAAGCCATGGTATTTTCAATTGCTTCACGTGCATGTGGGAGCTGGACAATGAACAGGGAAGACTGAAGAAGAGTTGATGCTTTTTGAGTTGTGGCATTGGTGAAGAATACTGAAAGTACCACAGACTGCCAAAAGAATGAACAAATCTGTCCTGGAAGAAGTGCACCCAGAATGCTCCTTGGAAGCGAGAATGGCCAGACTTCATCTGACCTACTTTGGACATGCTGTCAGAAGGAACTGCTCTCTGAAGAAGGATACCATGCTTGGTAAAGTGGAGGGTCAATGAAAAAGAGAAAAGCTCTCAACGAGATGGATTGACACAGTGGCTGCAATGACGGGCTCAGGTATACCAAGGATTGTGAGACTAGCACAGGACTGGGCAGTGTTTCATTCTGTTGTACATAGTGTCACTACGAGTTGGAGCTAACTCAATGGCACGTAACAACAACAGTGTTCCTTCCTTCCATTCTATCAGTTGTTTGCTTTATATATTTAGGTATTCCAATATTGGGTACATATATACTTATGATTATAAAATCTTTATGATCTGACCATTTTATACCTATATGATGTCCATCTTATCTCTTATGACACATTTTATCTTAAAGTCTACTTTGTCTGATGTTAATATTGCCACCTCAACTCTCTGTGGATTATTACTTGCATGGAATATTTTTTTCTATCTTTTCATGTTCAAACTACTTGTGTCCTTAGGTTTAAGGTATGTGTCTTTTAAACAGCATATGGTTGGATTACTATTTTTTTATTTTGGTCTATTCTGCCACTCTTCACCTTTTGATGGGAGCATTTAATCTATTTACATTCACGTAATTACTAATAAGAAATTACTTACTTCTGTCTTTTGTTACTTGGTTTTTGTTTGTCTTTGTGTTTTATTGGTATCTTTGTCTGGGTTCTCTAGAGAAGCAAAACCAGTGAAATGTGTGTGTATGTGTGTGTGTGTGTGTTGAGAGAGAGAGAGAGAGAGAGATTGATTTACCTCAAGGAAAAGGCTCATGCAGTCATAGAAGCTGTCAAGTCCCAAGTCTGTGGGTCAAATATCAAGTTGGAGGCTTCTCCTGACTCACACAACTGCAAGAGCTGAAGAATCTAAGATTGGCAGGTAAAGTGGCAGGCTGTTGGTTCACAGGCTTCAAAGGCAATAATCCCAAGATCAGCAGGCAATATGGCAGGACACTGGTTCAAGTCCAGTTGGTGATGAGCCAGATGTAGTATCCCAGTCAAAAAGCCACAGACCTTTCTCAGAGCTTTTCTATATATACTGGAAGCTGGCCACACCCTGAAGGAAACTCCTTTCCAACTGACTGACTGTTCATAGCAGATCTCATCAGGGAAGTTATTACACTACATCAGTTGTCATCATAGGGGATAACTACATCATAACTGCTAACCCACTTAAAATCATGGCCCAACCAAGTTGTCACAAAACCTGAACCATCACAATTGATTTATTTTAGTGAGCTATTTTGGTTCCCTTCTCCTTTCCATTTCTGGAAGTTGTTTTTACTTTAAGTTAGAGATTTTCTTAGTGGTTACCCTGAATATTACATTTAACAGCTTGAGTTCTGGTAGTGTAGTGCCTAAGGCACTTGACTGCTCACCAGAAGGCTGGCGGTTCGAACCCACCATCCACTCCTCGAAAGGAAGGTTGGGGAATCTACTTTTATAGTGATACTGCCTCAGAAACCCAAGGAGGGGTCACTATGAATCAGGTCTGGCTGAATGGCACTTAACAACAACAACAGGGTAAGCTGGTACCAAATGACTTCAATACAAAACATTCTGTACCTATACCATTCCTCTTATCATTCCCCTATTTTTCTATTGTTAACACTAATTATGTCTTTATGTTTCATGTGCCCTGTAACATAATTTTATCCCTCCTTGTTATACATTTGTCACTAAAAAGCATGAAGGACAAAATAATTAGAATTATCAAGCATGAATATTTTATTACTAGCCCTTATACTGGTCTATATAATTCACTTTATTAGGGATCCTTCTTTTTTTTTTTTTTTTTAATGTATGTCTTTGAAATACTAAGGAGCTTTGGTAGCATAGTGCCTAAGGCATTTGGCTGCTAACCAGAAGGTTGGTGGTTCAAACTCATCAGCCACTCTGCAGAAGGATGACTGGGCAAGCTACTTCCGTAAAGATTTACCCCCTTGGAAACCCAAAGGGGGTTGCTCTGAGTTGGAATTGACTCGATGGCAGTGAGTTTGGTTTTGTTTTTGGTTTTTAAATACATTCTAGTGTCTTTTCCCTTCCATCTACAGAAGAACTCCCATTAGTACTTTTCTGTAGGACTGGTCTGGTAGATAAGAACTCTCTCAACTGTTTGTCAGATGATTTTTTTTTTTTAATTTTTAATTTTAAGAGCTTGTTTTACATTCAATGTTATGTGTACATTTAGTTTTACTCCCCATTTACCATGTCCACCCCATCCCAGTCTCCTCCCCTCCCTACCCTGTAAACCTCCCCTGTGCCCCTCATATTTATGCACTCCTGTTTGAGCATTTCCTCAATTTGCATGTTGGTCCTCTGGTGTCCCATGGTTTATTGCTCTAAGGGATGTGTTACCATAGAGTATGTGGGTGCATCATCCTGGGTTGAGTGGTCTGCATGTACGTCTTGTTAACTATTGGGCTGAGAGCCCGCCCCTGAGGTTGTATTTTATTCCAGGGGCAGAATGTATTCCAGGGTCATAGTATTGGGGGTCTCACCAGATTTCATCTGACCAGTAATTCTGGTCATTATTGAGTTTTTGGATTTTGTTCCACATTTTCCCTCCTACTCTATCCAGGATCTCCAAATTTGATCCTTTCCTGAGTGGTTGGTATTGGTAGCCGGGCACCATCTAGTTCTTTGGGTCCCGAGGGCCATCATGTCCTATGGCTGATTGCTTCCAAATGCCCTCTCTTTTTGTGTGTGTGTGTGTATTCTTCTTTGCTTCTGAGGCTAGGAGACCATTAGCTGCATCTTAGATGGCCGTTTGAAAGCTTTTAAGAGCTCACCAATGTAGGATGTGGAGCAAAGCTTTTATGTATTTTGATGTGCCAGTTGAGTCTGGTGTCCCCCAGTACTATGGTCCTGAGATGGTAGATTTATTGGATCTCTCTCCCGTAGTGTCTGGTTGTCTGTGAGGGATTACTCTTTGTCTGTCTTCTATTGTTTGCCAGATGATGTTTTAATTTCATCTCATTCTTGATGTAAAGTTTCTCTGGGTATAGTATTCTTGGTTGACAGTTTTTCTTTTTCTTTCAGCACTTTAAATTTTTTCATTCCATTTCCTTCAAGCCTCAAATGTTTCTGAGAAGAAAATGACACTTAATCATACTGGAGATCCTTTGTATGTAACTGCTTCTTTCTCACTGCTCTCAGGACTCTCTATTTTAGATCACTTTGTTCTTGCATTTTTTTTTTTTTATTTCTTTGAGATTTTATCTATGTTTCCCTTAACTCTTTAACTCTTTAATTATGTTTAACATTGTTGGATTATATTATTCTTTTTTTTTTTTGAACTTAGAATGTGAAAGATTCAATGGCTGTTATGATGGTTAAGATGGTGTGTCAACTTGGCTGGGCCATAATTCTTAGTGGTTATGTAGTGATGTAGTTTGGCAGTTATGTAATGATATAATCATCCTTCACAATGTGACCAGCTAATCACTTGTAAGGAGAATTTCTTTGGGGGTGTGGCCTGCATTCAATATATATAAAGACATTCTGGCAAAGCTCACTTGCTTGTTCTGGATCCTGTCTCTGGCTCATTATCATCTGACCTCTGGTTGTGAGGATCTGTCAGCCTCCACAGCCTGTGAGTCAGCAGCCTGCCACCTTACCTGTCTATCTTTGATTTGTCAGCCTCTGTAGCTTGTGAGCCAGCAGGCTGCCATTTGATCTGTTGATCTTGGATTCATCAGCCCTGCAGCAGCATGAGTCAGGAGAAGCCTCCAGCCTGATGCCTGACCCACAACACACACTTGGGACATGCCAGTCTCTGGAACCTCATGAGTCATTTCCTTGAGATAAATCTCTCTTTCTCTCTCTCTCTCTCTCTCTCTCCACATATATACCAAACTCACTGTTATTGAGTCAATTCTTTGTATGTAACTGCTTCTTTCTCACTACTGTCAGGACTCATAGTGACCCCCATTGGGTTTTTGAGGTGGTAAATCTTTACAGAAGAAGATTGATCCAACTTCCTTCCATAGAGCAGCTGGTGGGTTTGAACCACCAACCTTCAGGTTACCAGTCAAATAAATGCCTTAGGCACTGTGTCACCAGAGCTCTATACACACACACACACACACACACACACACACACCCCTCTATTCTGGTTAGCGGTAAAATGCCTTAGGCACTACACCACCCGAGTATGTATATATACATATGTGTGTGTGTGTGTGTGTGTATGTATATGCTTCACTGGTTTTGTTTCTCTAGAGAACCCAGCCTAAGACAGCTGCCAAAAGTATTGTGAATTATTTAAATAAAAATGTATGCATTGAGCATCACTGAGATCACTTTATTTGCTTGCATAGAAGGTGTCTCTACCATGAACTCAAAATTTTCACTGCCATGAATTATGATAGACTTTTTAGCAGAATATTGCTTTAAATTAATTACTCTGTTACTATGGGCTTTCAAATATACCTTTGTGAAAAGAATGCAATGCTACATTACAATTCTAAGTGCCTGAATCATCAAGCTTAAAAATTTTATCTTTTAATAGGATATTGGTGACTGATGACAGCTTGAAAAGCAAATTCATTAAGCTTTGTTAGACTGCCAAATTTAGGTGATCTTTTTTTAAATAGGGACTGTTTTGCTCTTGTATTTTCATTCAAAATGGTCACTATGTTACATTACTGACATTTACTTATTTTCTAGCTATAAGGAGTGTATAAATTGGCATCAATATTTTTAACTGAGAGTTATTTTTTTCCAATCATCTATTGCTGCAAAATAAACTACCACAAACCTTAATGCCTTAAAACAACAACCATTAGCTGATGGCCTATCAAGAATTGACACAGAATCCGGTGGAGATGGCTCATCATTGTTCCACATGGTGACAGCCGCAACAGCTCAACTGGAACTGTACAGCCAAAATAACTTCATTCATGAACCTCGAAAAAGCCTTTGTGGTGCAATGGCTAAGCACTCAGCTGCTAACAGAAAGATTGCTGGTTTGACCTAGCAGCTGCTCTTCAGGAGAAGACTCAACAATCTGCTCCCTTAAAGATTTCAGCCCAGGAAACTCTGTGGGGCAGTTCTACTCTGTCTTTTAGGGTCATTATGAGTCAGAATTGACTTGATGACACACAACAACAACATGAACTTGGGTCGTTGTGCTAGCTGTTGCCTTTGGTGCCGCTTCTGTTTTTATCTCAGAGTCTCTTTCTTCACAGTCTCTCATCCTCTAGGGCCTCTCTCAAGTAGGATAGTCTTTTACATAGTTTCTGGGTTCCAAAACCAAAAGCAAAAGCTACAAGGCCACTTAAAGTGCAGGCTCAAGAATCGTAGATTGTCATTTCCACTACATTTTTTTGGTCAAAGCAAGTCACAAATCCAACTAGATTCAAGGGATAGGGAAACACATTCTACTTATTGAGGAGGAATGGCAAAGTCACATTAGAAGGGATGTGTACTTGGTGAGGCATGAGTCATTAAGTACCATTTTAAGCAATCCCATGGGTATATTAATCAAGCTTCTCAAGAGGAACTCACTTAAATCAAGAAGACATGGCTTCCTGGTCATGATTTGAAGATTTTAACACCAAGATGAGATAATGTTGATAATTTCTGAAACAAATGATATTTTGACCATTTGCTCCTTTTTCTTCCTTTGACAGAGTTGGGATGCTGCCTTTTGTTGTTGTTGTTGTTATGTGCCGTCGAGTCAGACCCGATTCATAGCGACCCTTCCTTGGGCTTCCAAGGCAGTGTCACTATGGAAGTAGATTGCCCAACCTTCCTTCCGAGGAGTGGCTGGTGGGTTTGAACTGCCAGCCTTCTGGTTAGCAGTCATGTGCGTTAGGCACTACACTACAAGAGCTCCCTTTTCTTACAATAGTGAAAATAAAAAAAGTTGTGAGTCAACCTGACCTGTCATGTCACAGTGGAACTGTGCAACATAGAATTTGCTGTACATATTCAGAATATATATTAGCTCACAATATGCATGCCTTTTAATAACCTGATTTTAAAATTTAACAAGATTATGTTAATAAATTTGTCAATAAATATATCAATATTTTAAATGGTTATATACTAATTAATATGTATACATAAGATATTTAATCCATCCCCTACTGTATTACTAAATACAGTTTTTATCTTTAGTAAATACAAATAGCTTTTCCTGTTTTAAGTAACACTGAAAGGAATCCTTATACATACATTTTTAGTTTTTTTTTGTTGTTGTTATTTACTTAGCAGAAACACCTAGAAGGGAAATTGCTGAGAAAAGGTATAAACATTTAAAAAATTTGATACTGTCTTTCAGGAAAGTTGTTCCACTGTCTTCTGGTTTCCATGGTATTCATTCAGATCATTGTTTCATTGTATATAACATATGTTTTTCCTTCCAGCTGTTTTCAAAGATTTTTTTCTTTATCTTTGATTTTTACTAGTTGAATAATGATATGTCTAGTCATGGTTTTCTTTGAGTTTATTCTGTATGGGATTGATTAAGCATCTTGAATCTTTACATTTATGTCTTTATCAAATTTGAGAAGCTTTTGGCCATTACTTCTTTAAATACTTTTTATGTCCCAATCTCTTTCTCTTCTTCTTTTACAACTTACACGTGTTTTAGACATTTTCATATTGCCATCATTCCTTTTTATAATCTTTTTTTTTTCTCTCTGTTCTTCACGTTAGGTAATTTCAGTTGATCTACTGTCAAGTTTACTGACTTATCCCTTTATCATCTCCATTCTCTTCTTATGAACACATCTAGTGATATCAGTAATATCAATTATTGTACTTTTCAGTGCTAAACATCAATTTAGGTATTTTCAGTTGTTTTTCTTTCTCTGCTGAGATTTCCCATCTTTTTTTAAATTTTAAGTGTGTTTTCCTTTACTTCAGGGAACACAGTTATAGTAGCTGCTTTCAAGTTTGTATAATTCTAATATTGAGCAATCTGTAGTAATAATCTTTTTTTCCCCTCCCCCTTGAGAGTGAGTAACATGTTCCTAGTTCTTTCATGTTGAGTAATTTTGACTACATTCTGGATATTTTGAATTTTATGTGAGTCAAAACCTGATGTCCTCTGAAGAACCATAGTAAAGGGCTTTTAAAGGAAAGTGAGGAAAGTACTATTGAAAGTTGAAAAAATGGATGTTGTGATAGAAGATTTAACAATATTGTGGCCTGGCATAATACAGAAAGAAAATATTCTTAATAATGAATAATAATAATAATATTTTTCAGACAGAGTGTTAAAAGTGTTTTTTGGCTTCTTTGAGCTTTCTATAGGAAAACAAAAGAAGAGAAATATAAAGGATTTAGGAATTTCTGGGCTTAAAAATACGTTTTTTTTTTTTTCCATTTATAGCCTCTGAAGACAGCAAACAATGGTAAAATTAAGAAATGGGGAGAGAGTAAATTCAGGCCAGGACCATAAAGTCCTTTGTTAAGACTCAGAAAGCTCCAAGGTTGTGACTCAGAGAAACATTCAAACAAATAAACCAAACAAACCACTGCCATTGAGTCAATTCAACTCATAAACCAAAAAACCACACTTACTGCCGTTGAGTTGGATCTGACTCATAGCAACCCCTCCTTGGGTTTCCAAGGCAGTATCACTACAGAAGTCGATTGCCCAACCTTCCTTCCGAGGAGTGGCTGGTGGGCCGAACCACCAGCCTTCTGGTTAGCAGTCAAATGCCTTAGGCTCTATGCTACCAGAGCTCCCAATTCAAGTCATAGACATTTTATAATGATCTTAAAGGCTTGATTCTAGACTTTATGTTCCATAAAGTGGTTTCTAAGAATCTGAAGAGCATTGTCCCTCAACAATCAAGGTTGAGAAGTTTTATCTGGATGAGTTTTGAGTGTTGTTTTAATCTAATGGAGTGACCTCAATAAGATTCATAGAAAGCCACAAAGTTTTTAAAGAGGATTTTATGAATACCATTGTTGTTGTTGTTGTTGTTTGCCGTCGAGTCGGCCCCGACTCATGGCGACCCCTCCTTGGGTTTCCGAGGCAGTATCACTACGGAAGTAGGATTGCCCAACCTTAGACTAAAAGGGGCAGGGACAATACAAAATAAAAATAGCCTTTCCCAAACTATGATAGCCAGGCAGCTGGCTGAGAAAATTACTCAGATGCAAACAGCAATCATTTCTTATGGAAAAGGCATAACCAAGAGTCCAGAGATCACAGCCAAGAGCTGTAATGAATTATTCCTAGAAATAAGACTGAGTGAGACCTAATCAAGGAATGATATATGGATAATCTATGTCCAAATAGAATTCAGAATTTCTATGAACCAGTGCCTCCTGTGTACCTTGTGTTTTATTTTTTTGAACAAGGTGTCTCTACCAGTTAGTCCATGACTCTTACATCATTACAGGTTGTGCCTATAGAGGAAAGGTAGCTTGATTCTTTGCTTTTCAGAGTTTCATACTCAGAGAAACCATACTCAAAGAGCTGTTGAATGAAATCAAAATGGAGCTGTGTCATTGACAAAATGGTGTCAGCGTGGAGTGATCAATGCCCCTAAAGTCTTGTCTTCACTGAAACAAGCCTACCTTTCCTGTCAATCAGGCCACCTGCATTGACCAATGTGATCCTGATAGTGCTTCCACTCTTGTTGACCAATGAAATCCTGAAATGCTTCAGTAGTAAAGTGTATAAGTCAATCAGAAATAAGCTTCTTTGTGTCCACTGTTTGTCAATAAAAATTCAGTCATTGCTGACACTCAGCAGATAAATACCTTTCCACTTTCAGCTTGGTGCTACCTGATCTGCAAATCTTCTACTCAAATAAATTTTATTCAAAAGATTAACTTTATTATTGACTCAGTTTCTTTTGACAGAACTATACTTGAGAAATTGCTCCAAAGGAGTCTCACTCACATTTGGAACTGATTTAGATGATAGGATGAAATGGAACAGATACAGATCAATATCCTAGTCATTAGTGAGCTGAAATGGACTGGTACTGGCCATTTTAAATCAGACAATTGTATGATCTACTATGCTAGGAATGACAAATTGAAGAACAATGGCATCACATTCATCTTCAAAAAGAACATTTTAAGATCTATCCTGAAGTATAAAGCTGACAGTGATAGGATAATATCCATATGCCTACAAGGAAGACCAGTTAATACTACTATTATTCAAATTTATGCATCAACCACTAAAGCCCAACCCACTGCCATCTAGTCAATTCCTACACATAGCAACCACACTTGGGTTTCCAAGGCTATAAATCTTTACAGAAGTAGATTGCCTCATCTTCCTCCCATGGAGTGATGAGTTTGAACCACTTACCTTCTGGTTAGCAGCCAAAATGCCTAACAAACTGTGCAACTAGAGCTCCTAAGATAGCTCAAGATGAAGAAATTAAAGATTTTTTTTAACCAACTTCTTGATCAACACAGTGACACTGAGGAAGAGGAAGACAGAGAAATACATACAAACAAGGTATGGACAACAAAGATGAACCCTTTTGCATCGACAGTATTGCATAATCAGTGATGGCAAACATTGATGTACAGGTGGATAGATGACCAGTGATATTGAGCTTCTCCATCACTTCTTTCTACAGATGTTAATTTGATTCCTGTGTATTCCATCTGGTGAGGAGTGGCTGAATGATCTAGGTATGTCTAGGAAGGGGGTATTGTGCCCAAGACCATGTATAGGGTTGGCAGATGATGTTTCTACAAGTGTATTTGTATGTGCTGTAGGAATGTCCAAGTATATTGTAGAGCTGACAAGGAACAAGATTGTGGTGACTTCTTGGCCATAGCCAGCTACCTGGAAGGAGTGAGTAGTTGGACCTGTGGGCTCGAGACCATGGTCACAGGGGACATCAAGCTCAATTGACATAACATATGACACAAAAACATTGTTCCACATCCTACTTTGTTAAGTAACAAGTGGGATCTTCAAAGCTTGCAAGCGCCCATCTAGATGCAATAATGGATCTCTCCTTGTCCAGAGCAAAGAAGAAGGAAGAAAACCAAAGACACATGGAAACAATTAGTCCAAGGGACTGGTACACCATGCAGTCTTCAGCCTATATGACCATGAAATCAGAAGAACTAGATGGTGCCTGGCTACCAATGTCAACCACTCAGAGGGGGATCAGTGTAGGAGATCCCAGGTAG
>NW_006921622.1:15093036-15093922 GCF_000298275.1 Orycteropus afer afer
GGGTTTGAACCACCAGCTTTCTGGTTAGCAGTCAAGTGCCTTAGGCACTACACTACCAGAGCTCCCAAAGGGGAGTGTATGTACAGGGAAATAGCTCAGGGCAAGGAGTACATGGGAGGGAAGGACACAAGGAAGAGATAACTATGGGGAGGAAGTGGGAAAAGAGCTTTTACACTGTGGGGAATTTCAGTCAATTTCGGGAGACAAAAAATGTATGAAATGCTGTATGGAAAATGAATTTTCTCTGTAAACTTTCACCCAATTCACAATAATAATTAAAAATCAAAAAAATAAAGATTTTTACCTACTTCTACAGTCTGAACTTGACCAAACATGTAATCAAGATGTATTGATTATAAATGGTAACTGGAACTTGAAAGTTAGAAAGAGAGAGGAATCATCAGCAATTAGAGACATGGCTTTGGTAACAGAAATGGCACCAGACATTTCATGATACAATTTTGCAAGAACAATGACTTATTCATTGCAAATACCTTTTATCAACAACATAAATCATGGCTATACACTTAGACCTCATCAGACAGAATACAACAGAGTCAAATTGAAATCTGTGGAAAGAGATAATGGAGAACCTCAATATCATTGGTCAGACTAAGGCCAGGAGCTGACTGTGGAAGAGACCATCAATTGCTCATATGCAAGTTCAAGTTGAAGCTGAAGAAAATTAAAACTACTCCATGAGAGCCAAAATACAACCTTGATTATGTCCCACCTGAATTTAGAGACTCTCTGAAGAATATATTTGATTCATTGAACACCAATGACCAAAGACCAAATGGATTAAGGGGTGATATTCATCATTTCTTCCATTTGCTTTGTTGTTGTTGTTGTTGTTATGTGCCATCGAGTCGGCCCCGACTCATAG
>NW_006921622.1:15094561-15096296 GCF_000298275.1 Orycteropus afer afer
GATACTGCCTCGGAAACCCAAGGAGGGGTCGCTATGAGTCGGGGCCGACTCGACGGCACATAACAACAACAACAACAACATCAAGAACATCATGTACGAAGAAAACAAAAGGTCATTTAAAAGGCAAGAATGGAAGAAAAGACCAAAATAATATCATAGGAGACTCTAAAACTTGGTCTTGAATGGAGAGTAGCTAAAGCAAATGGAAGAAATGATGAAACAAAAGAGCTGAACAGAATATTTTAAAGGGTGGCTCCAAAAGACAAAGTCAAGTATTACAATGAAATGTGCAAGGACCTGGGGTTGGAAAACCAAAAGGGAAGAACATGTTTGGCATTTTTCCAACTGAACAACAACAAGATGTCTAGATCCTGTACCTCAATCATGATTCCAATGTCATAATGGGATGAGGCTTTGGAGTGAGTATTCTTTGCATGTGGAAGGGTGAATTACTGTGATCCTACATGCTTTTCCAAAATCTAGATTCTTCCTTCATCAAATATAGAATCTGATTTTCCCTTCTGTTGAATACTAACTGGCTTTAGTGACTTGCTTCTAGAAATAGAATGTGATAGAAGAGACATTATGTGACCTCTGAGGCTAGGTGTCATATGGCTTCTACCTGACCATATCTTTCACAGGACATTAACATTTGAAACCAAGCCATCATGCCCAAGCTAGCCTATTTGGAGAAACCACATTGAAAGGCCCTTGTGGAAAGAAACCGAAGCACTGAACTAAAAGCCAGCATCTATTACCAGACATATGACTGAAAAAAGCCTTTTGATAACTCCAGTCAAATTTTCTTGTAGTTTTCAAAACATTTATCAGAGTTGTTCTAAATTCTTTGTCTGCTAATTTCATACGAGTCATCTGTGAGACAGTTTCTATTGATTGATTTTTTTCTTAATTATGGGTCACATTTTCCTGTTTCTTCTCATGCCTAGTAGTTTTTTATTGTACACCAACTATAATGGACAAATCACTCTAAAAATCCAGAATTCTATCATCTTATTAATTATTTACTTATTGGAGAGTGTTTTGTTCTGGAAATGGAATGTTTTGCAGTTTTGTTCTAGCAGGTAGTTAAATTGCTTCCTGATAACCTTGACCTTGTGGAGGTTTTGTTTTAGACTATGTTAGGGTGAGTCAGCCGCAGGATCCAGGTGAGGAGAGGGAACTCAGGCATGCCCAAAGCAGCAGGGCGGGAAAGCAAGAGAAAGGGGATTAAAGGGAACTCAGGCATGTCCAAAGCAGCAGGATGGGAGAATGGGAGAAAGGGGATTAAAAAGCCTGGAACCCAGAAAGAGGAGCAGTCAGCCACAGGGATCCAGGTGAGGAGAGGGAACTCAGGCACATCCAAAGCAACAGGGCGGGAAAGCAGGAGGAAATGGATAAAAAGCCAGGAACCTGGACAGAGGAGCAGTCAGCCGCAGGGATCCAGATGAGGAGAGGGAACTCAGGCACGCCCAAAGCAGCAGAGCAGGAGAGTGGGAGAAAGGGGATTAAAAGCCTGGAACCAGAACAGAGGAGCAGTCAGCCGCAGGGGTCCAGGTGAGGAGAGAGAACCCAGGCAAGCCCAAAGCAGCAGGGCAGGAGAGTGAGAGAAAGGGGATTAAAAGGCCCAGGAATCTGGACAGAGGAGGAGTCAGCCACAGGGACCCAGGTAAGGGTGGTACAAGAGGTTTCCAACAGGGAGACAAACTTGTCTGTTGGTTTGTCCTACCATGGTGAC
>NW_006921622.1:15099005-15112609 GCF_000298275.1 Orycteropus afer afer
GGATTATTTGCTCAGCATATAGATTGAATAAGTGTGGAACGTGTGGGAGGATATCAAGAACATTATCCATGAAGAAAGCAAGGGATCACTAAAAAGACAAGAAAAGAAGAGAAGACCAAAGTGGATGACAGAAGAGACTGTGAAACTTGCCCTTGAGCAGAGAGTAGCTAAAGCCAATGGAAGAAATGACAAAATAAAAGAGCTGAACAGATTTCAAAGAGCAGCTCGAGCAGACAAAACCAATTACTATGAAATGAACAAAGACCTGGACTTTGGAAACCAAAAGGGAAGAACACTCTTGGCATTTCTCAAGCTGAAATAATTGAAGAAAAAAATTTAAGCCTCTAGTTGCAATATTGAAAGATTCTATGGGCAAAATATTGAATGATGCAGGAAACATCAAGAGAAAATGGCAGGAATACACAGAGTCACTGTACCAAAAAGAACTGATCGATCTCCATCCATTTCAGGAAGTGGCATATGATCTAGAACCAATGGTACTGAAGGAGGAAGTCAAAGCTGCAATGAAAGAATTGGCAAACAACAAGGCTCCAGGAATTGATGGAATACCCATTGAGCTAATTCAACAAACAGATGCCCCATTGGAGGCACTCACTCGGTTATACCAATAGATTTGGAAGACAGCTACTTGGCCAACTGACTGGAAGAGATCCATATTTGTACCCATTCCAAAGAAAGGTGATCCCACAGAACGTGGAAATTGTAGAACAATATCATTAATATCTCATGCAAGTAAGATCTTACCGAAGATAATTCAAAAACGGTTGCAGCAGTACATTGACAGAGAACTTCCAGAGGTACAAGCTGGATTCAGAAGAGGATGTGGAACAAGGGATATCATAGCTGCTGTCAGATGGATCTTGGCTCAAGGCAAACAATACCAGAAAGATGTTTACTTGGGTTTTACTGACTATGCAAATGCATTTGATTGTGTGGATCATGACAAATTATGGATAACATTGAGAAGAATGGGAATTCTCGAACACTTGATTGTACTCATGAGGAACCTGTACCAGGAGGCTGTCGTTCGAACGGAACAAGGGGACACTACATGGTTTAAAATCAAGAAGGGAGTGTGTCAGGGTTGTATCCTTTCTCCATACTTATTCAATCTATATCCTGAGCAAATAATCCGAAAAGCTGGACTATATGAAGAAAAACGTGGCATCAGGATTGGAGGAAGAATCAGTAACAACCTGAGATATGCAGACGATACAACTTTGCTTGCTGAAATTGACGATGACATGAGGCACTTACTGATGAAGGTTGAAGAATACAGTCTGCAGTATGGGTTACATCTCAATATAAAGAAAACAAAAATCCTCACAACTGGACCAATGAGCAGCATCACAATAAATGGAGAGAAGATTGAGGCTGTCAAAGAATTCACGTTGCTTGGTTCTACAATCGATGCCAACGGAAGCAGCAGTCAGGACATTAGACGACGTGTAGCATTGGGGAAGTGAACCGCGAAGGAACTGTTTCAAGTGTTGAGGAGCAAGGATATCTCCTTGGGGACTAAGGTGCACCTGACACAAGCCATGATATTTCCAATCGCCTCATATGCATGTGAGAGCTAGACAATGAATAAGGAAGAATGAAGAAGAGTTGATGCTTTTGAGTAGTGGTGCTGGTGAAGAATGCTGAAAGTACCATGGACTGCCAAAAGAACTAACAGATCTGTTCTGGAGGAAGTGCACCTGAAATGCTATTTGGAAGTGAGAATGGCCAGACTTCACCTCACCTATTTTGGTCATGTTGTCAGAAGGGACAACCCTGGAGAAGGATGTCATGCTTGGTAGGGTGGAGGGTCGACGAAAGACGGGGAGGCCTTCAACGAGATGGATTGACACGGTGGCTGAGATGATGGGCTCAGGTATAGCAGGGATCTTGGAGCTGGTGCAGGATCGGGCAGTGTTTCATTCTGCTGTGCATGGGGTCGCTATGAGTCGGAAACAACTCAACGGCACCTAACAACAACAGGGTGAGTCTATTTCAGTTTTTGTCTGAGTCTAGGGCAATCCCTTAGAATGAGCATGTGAGCCTAACGTATGGATCATCTGGGGTTTCAAAGAAATTCCTACGAGTTTATCAAGTCCCTCTAACCTGGCAGGTCTTGAACTCCATTTGTCTTCCCTGCAATAGTAGCTCCTGAAATATCTCCTCAATTCTTTCCAGTTTCCAGCTATTGTTATTTCTTGAGCTGCTTGGAAACTTGCTTTGAATATGCTTCATTCAAGTATTTGATGGTAGTTTATGTGCAGATTTTGGGGTTTACTCTCTGGAATTTATTCCTTCAATTCCAACCACTCTGACAGCCCCAATCTCATTCTCTGACTGTTTGGGCTAGTAAAACAGCTGCTTTCTATATGAGTTTTATCCATTCATGCCTCACAGTTATAGGAAAGCTCTTAGGAGAAAAGCTGAATAAACACAGATATCATCCCATGTAGTTTCCTTATTTCAAGGGCTGGATATCCTCTTGTTTCTGCCTCCTTTTTATTACTCTCCATTGCCTTTAAATAGTTGTTTTATTTACTATGTTTTTTTTTTTTTTGGTCTAAAGCTTGTAATTTATATTCTTAGGTGGGCAAGTTGGATATAAGCCATTTAGCCTTATCAGAAGCTGGTGAAATGAGCACAATGAGAGTAGGACCTGTGGCTTCCCTGAATGTATTTTTATGATAAACTCATTCTGCCCTCATGCTTTGTTTGTGAAGGCCATATTTCTAGTCCTTGCCACTATGTAGGAAAATAAGAGAGATACATTAACAGGATCATTTTTAAAATACAGGTTACAGGAGTGAGGAAAATAATGTTTCCTTCTGAAAAAAAAAAACTAACTTTCTCAATAATTCAAATAGCTTCAAATCTTTGCACAGTATAGTATATTAGCATATAAAGTAAAGGCAGATCACTAATAAAATTTTGATCAATGAACATAATTTATAAATCAAAAATTATTTCCAGAAATTATTAAAACAGTCTTTTGTTTAAGATAGCATTGATTAAGATCTTGGCCATTTCCCCATTATACTTTCTGTCAACAGTAAAAAGAGTAAAAGAAAAAAAAATTGCAAGAGTATATTGAACAGTGTCTAACAAATGCTATGCAGGATTTGTTACTATTATGACTCAACCTGGCTATTTTCTTTTCTTCACAGAAGAAATAGGATATCTACTGGTGGAACAATCAGGCTGATACTAGAAGTCATGTCTTTCAAAACCAAAATAACCTATTAAAAAGCTTAAGTATATTTCATCAAATCCAGAATTGATGTAACTAATAAAGGAATTCATGTTGAATCTATGCTTTTGATGAGAGTGTTATGTCAATACTGGGCTCAAGAAGACAAAGTAAAGTATTATAATGAAATGTGCAAAGACCTGGAGTTTGTAAACCAAAAGGGAAGAACATGCTCAGCATTTCTCAAACTAAAAGAAGTGAAGAGAAAATTCAAGCCTTGAGTTGCAATACTGAAGGATTTAGCACAGTGCCTAGGGCACCTGACTGCTAACCAGAAGGATGGTGGTTCAAATCCTCCAGCTACAGCGTGGAAGCAAGACTACTTCCATAAAGTAATGAGCAATCTACTTCCATAAAGATTTACTGTGTCAAAAACCCAATGGGGGTCACTATGAGTCGGAATTGACTCGATGGCAGTGGTTTGGTTATGGGAAAAATATTAAATGATGCGGAAAGCATCAAAAGAAAATGGAAGGAACACAGAGTCACTATACCAAAAAGAATTGGTGGATATTCAACTATTTCAAGACGTAGTGTATGATCAAGAACCAATGGTATTGAAGGAAGCAGTCCAAGCTGCAATGAAAGAATTGGTGAAAAACAGGGCTTCAGAAATGATGGAATACCAATTGAGGCATTTCAACAAATGGATGCAGTGCTGGAGGTACTTACTCACTTATGCCAAGAAATTTGGAAGACAGCCCTGCCAACTAACTGGAAGATCCATATGTGTGCCCATTCCAAAGAAACGTAATCCAACAGAATGCAGAAATTATCAAACCAAATCAATAGTATCACACACAAGTAAAATTCTTCTGAAGATAAAGAATGGTTGCATCAGTATATGGACAGGCAACTGCCAGAAATTCAAGTTGGATTTAGAAGAGTGTGGAATGAGAGATATCATTTCTGATATCAGATGGATCTTGGCTGAAAGCAAAATACCAGAAAGATGTTTACTTATGTTTTATTGACTATGCAAAAGCATTTGACTGTGTGGATTATAATAAGATATGGATAACATTGAGAAGAATGGGAATTCAGAACACTTAATTGTGCTCACGAGGCCTGTACATAGACCAGGAGGCTGGTTCAAACAGAACAAGGGGATATACTGCATGGTTTCAAATCAGGAAGGGAGTGTGTAAGAGTTGTATCCTTTCATCATACTTATTCAATCTGTATGCTGGTTAAATAATCTGAGAAGATGGACTATATGAAGAAGAACATGGCATCAGAATTAGAGGAAGACTCAATAACAACCTGCAATATGCAGATGACACAATCTTACTTGCTGAAAATGAAGATGACTTGAAGCACTTACTGATGAAGATCAAAGACTAGTTTTCAGTATGGATTACACTTCAACATAAAGAAAACAAATATCCTCACAACTGGACTAGTAAGCAGCATCATGATAAATGGACAAACGATTGAAGTTGTCAGGGATTTCATTTTACTCAGCTCCACAGTCAACACCTGTGGAAGCAGCAATCAAGAGATCAGATGTCACATTGCACTGGGAAAATATGTTGCAAAAGACCTTATTAAAGTGTTAAAAACCAAAGATGTCACTTTGAAGACTAAGGTACGCCTAACGTAATCATGGTATTTTCAATCGCCTCATATGCATGTGAAAGCTGGCCAATGAATAAGGAAGACCAAAGAAGAATTAATGCCTTTTAATTGTGATATTGGTGAAGAATACAGAAAATATCATGGACTTCCAAAAAAAAAAAATGAAAAATCTGTCCTGGAAGAAGTATATCTGGAATGCTCTTTGGAAGTGGGAATGGCCAGATTTCCTGTCATTTACTTTGGTCATGTTGTCAGAAGGGACCAGTCCCTGGAGAAGGATATCGTGCTTGGTAAAGTAGAAGGTCAGCAAAAAAAGAAAAGACCCTCAACAAAATGGATTGACACAGTGGCTGCAACTATAGGCTTTGCAAGCATAGCAAAGATTGTGAGGATGGTGCATGACCCAGCAGTGTTTCATTCTGTTGTTCATAGGGTCGCTGTGAGTCGGAGGCAACTTGACAGCACCTAATGACAACAAGAACAACAACATTGTGTCAGTCATTTTAACTATCACCTTCATATTCTTGTATTGGTGGTAAGCTCTAATTCTATTAATTAATTTTTCTCTTTGCACTTAAAAATCTCTGTATTACCCTAAAACCAAAAACACAAACCCACTGCTGTGGAGTTGGACCCAACTCATAGCGACCCCTCCTTGGGTTTCCGAGGTGGTATCACTACAGAAGGTGCCCTGGTGGCATAGTGACTAAGGCATTTGACTGTTAACCAGAAGGCTGGTGGTTCAAACCCACCAGCCACTCCTTGGAAGGAAGGTTGGGCAATCTATTTCCGTAGTGATACCGCTTTGGAAACTCAAGGAGGGGTTGCTGTGAGTCGGATCCAACTCCACAGCAGTATGGTTTTTTTTTTTTTTTTTTTATTACTACAGAAGTAGATTGTTCAAACTTCCTTCCAAGGAGCGGCTGGTGGGTTTGAACTGCCAGCCTTCTATTTAGCAGTCAAATGGCTTAGGCACTATGCCACCAGAGTTCCCTTTAATACCCTAGAGATGAAAAACTTTTCCCATATATTTTATAGAGGCAGCTCTGGAGCCAGGTCACCTACATCCATGTCCTGGCTCTAACAGCAGCTTTGAGACCTTGGGCAATTTACTTAGATCTGTGTCTTAGCTTCTTTTTTTAAAACAGATGTTAACACCTCCTTTATCTTGTTATTGTAAGGAAGAAATGAGATAATGCATATAAAAGTTCTACAATCCTTTGTTTTCTGCAAAAACATAGCTCTCCTATAGGATGAGCCTAAAATAATCTTGTTCCATAAAATATTATAATATCACTATAACTTTCATTAAACACATTGCCTTTATATCAAATTCTTCTCAGCCAAAGGACTTATTAACCTAAGTGTCCAATGGACTTTGTTAAATGGCTTCTGTTCTTGAAAGTTCTATGTGTTAACTTCAGTCTCCTAGTAATTCAGGATGTTTAAGTAGAAGCTATTTTATTTAGGTGAAATAAATGAGCATCTGTCATTTGCAAGCTAATTTGAAGTCTGGAACAAACCAGTAGAGTCTCACTTTGCTTTTCACCAAATAAAATTAGTGTCTGGCAATAAGATTCAGGGTAATTGACTGAAACTGTGGAATTTTGAGTATTCTCTCTTCCAATTCTTATAATTCAGAGAATAGAAAAACAAACAAACAAACAAATTTTCCTTCCATAAATGTATCCAACATAAACACAAATGTTCAAAGTTTGTTCAGGATGTTTATTACATTCTTTTTCAGTTTTTCCATGATGAAGCTATTATTGGAAGTCAGCAAGCAGGATTAACCCACAGGAGCATGTGAGGCTACCAGGAAAATGCTTCATTGTCTTTTAATCTTTCTGGGTCACATAGTATTTGATTATCCAGACTAATTGTGGGCAGGGAAAGCATGAATAACTGAATTGTACAGACAAGTTGTTGTACCTTCTTTTGGCTGAAGACTTCAGTTTTCTTCTCAAACTTTTTTTTCCAGAAAAGCTAACAAATGGAATGGTTAGTTTCCTGTCTGTGCTCTATTTCCTCCTTTGGAAAAAAGTACTGACAAATAACAAAATACCTCCTTTGCTAGTTCCCCATTCCCTCTGCCATAAAGGAAAGATAGCAACTATAAGGAGAAAAAAAAATGGCGTAATTCCCTGTAGATAGATTTGCTTTTTCTAGAACTTTCTGGTTATAAAAAAGAAGACAGAACTTGAACTGAGTTTGGCTTCTGCCTTTTTCTTTTCTTGATCACTTTCCAACAGTCTTAAAATCTATTTTCCCCTTTCTTCTCACTATAGGCTTTTCAGGCACCTCAGAAATAACAATGGAAATAAATATTTAACAGATGGCTGCAGCAGTTTCCCTAACATACATACACTGTACGAAAGAATTGAATTAGTTCTTATTTATTTAACTTTTTATTGTGATTTGGGTGAAAGTTTACAGAGAAAATTGATTTGCCATTCAACAGTTCATACACATTTTCATTTGTGACACTGATTGCTATCCCCACAATGTAATAGCCTCTTCCAGTTCTTACTTAATTTACTTTATTTATTATAGAATGTTCTCCTGGTCATAGAACTTTGTTGTTTCTATCTTTTGTCTCTGTTGCTCCTTAAATACAGCTTCTGAAGCTTTCTTAAAGGTCAAGACCCTATACCTCCTTTATCTCCACCTCTGCACCACAGAGAAGCATATATATTGTTAGCACAAATGGCTTCACCCCAGCTCCTTTTGCAGATGTTCTCCTGGGAAAATTAGGAAAGTCTCCCACATCTGTATCTATTTTTCTCTTGAAACCAGAGGTCACAAGCTGGAAGCAAGCCAGGCAGTGTCAGTAAGGAGTGAATCCCAAGGTTTTAGAGGAAGAGAGGATAGAGTTGAAAGAATATGTTGTTGTTGTTGTTAGGTGTCATTGAGTCGACTCCGACTCATAGCAACCCCATGCAGCCCAGTCCTGTGCCAGCCTCACTATCCTTGGTATATCTGAGTCCATCATTGAAGCCACTGTGTCCATCCATCACATTGAGGGCTTTCCCCTTCTTCATTGATTCACCACTTTACCAAGCATGATATCCTTCTCCAGGGAATGGTTCCTTCTGACATGACCAAAGTAGGTGAGATGAAGTCGGGCCATTCTCACTTCCAAGGAGCATTCTGGCTGTACCTCTTCCAGGACAGATTTTTTAGTCCTTTTAGCAGACCATGATCTTAGCATTGTTCTCCAACACCACAACTCAAAAGTATCAACTCCTCTTTGGTCTTCCTTATTCATTGTCCAACTCTCACAAGAATGAGGTGATCAAAAATACCATGGCTTGGGTTAGGCACACCTTAGTCTTCAAGGAGACATCTTTGCTCTTCATCACTTGAAAGAGGTCCTTTGCAGCAGATTTACCCAATGCAATATGTTGTCTGATGTCTTGACTGGTGCTTCCATTGGTGTTAATTGTAGAGTCAAGTAATATGAAGTCCTTGACAACTTCAATCTTTTCTCCATTTATCATGAAGCTGTTTAGTGGACCAGTTGAGAGGATTTTTGTTTTCTTAATATTGAGGTGTAATCCATAGTGCAGACTGTAATCTTTAATCTTCATCAGTAAGTGCTTCAAGTCATCCTCATTTTCAGCAAGCAAAGTTGTGTCATCTGCGTATCTCAGGTTGTTAATGAGTCTTCCTCCAATCCTGATGCCACATTCTTCTTCATATAATCCAGCTTCTTGGATTGTTTGCTCAGCATACAAGTTGAATAAGTATGGTGAAAGAATACAACCTTGATGCGTGCCCTTACTGATTTTGAACCATGCAGTGTCCCCTTGTTCTGTTTGAACAACAGCCGCCTGATCTATGTACAGGTTCCTCATGAGTATAATTAAGTTTTCTGGAATTCCCATTCTTTTCAAATATCCATAATTTGTTATGATCCACACAATTAAATGCTTTTGCATAGTCAGTAAAACATAAGTAAATATCTTTCTGGTATTCTTTGCTTTCAGCCAAGATCCATCTGACATCAGCAATAATATCCCTCATTCCACATCCTATTCTGAATCCAGCTTGCATTTCTGGAAGTTCTTGTCAATATACTGCTGCAACCATTTTTGAATTATCTTCAGTTAGATTTTATTTGCATGTGATATTAAGGATATTGTTAGATAATTTCCACATTCTGTGGGATAACTTTTTTTTGGAATGGGTATAAATATGTATCTCTTCCAGTCAGTTGACCAGGTAGCTGTCTTCCAAATCTCTTGGCATAACTGAGTAAGTGCCTCCAGCAGGGATTTCATTTGTTGAAACATCTCAACGGGTATTCCGTCAATTTCTGGAGGCTTGTTCTCCACCAATTCCTTCAGTGTAGCTTGGACTTCTTCCTTCAATATCATTGGTTCTTGATCATACACTATTTCCTGAAATGGATGAACATTGACCAATTCTTTTTGGTACAGTGACTCTGTGTATTCCCTCCATCTTCTTTTGATGTTTCCTGCATCATTCAATATTTTACCCATAGAATCTTTCAATATTGCAACTTGCGGCTTAAATTTTTTCCTCATTTCTTTCAGCTTGAGAAATGCTGAGTGTGTTCTTCCCTTTTGGTTTTCTAACTCTAGGGCCTTGCACTTTTCATTATAGTAATCGGCTTTGTGTTCTTGAGCTGCTCTTTGAAATTTTCTGTTCAGCTCTTTTATCTTGTCATTTTTTCCATTTGCCTTAGCTACTCTCCATTCAAGGGTAAGTTTCAGAGTCTCTTCTGACTTCCATTTTGGTGTTTTCTTCCTTACCTGTCTTTTTAATGACCTCTTGCTCTATTTGGGAGCTCTGGTAGCATAGTGGCTAAGGCACTTGACTGCTAACCAGAAGGCTGGCGGTTCAAATCCACCAGCCACTCCTCAGAAGGAAGGTTGGGCAATCCTACTTCCGTAGTGATACTGCCTCGGAAACCCAAGGAGGGGTCGCTATGAGTCGGGGCCGACTCGACGGCAAATAACAACAACAACAACAACAACTTGCTCTATTTATGGATGATGTTCTTGATGCCATTCCACACTTCTTCTGATTTTTGGTCATTGGTGTTCAATGCATGAAATCTATTCTTTAAATGGTCTCTAAATTCAGGAGGGATATAATCAAGGTCATATTTTGGCTCTCATGGACTTGTTTTAATTGTCTTCAACTTCAACTTGAATGTGCATATTAGCAGTTGATGGTCTGTTCCACAATCAGCTCCTGGCCTTGTTTTGGCCAAAGATATTGAACTTTTCCATCACCTCTTGCCACAGATGCAGTCAGTCTGATTCCTGTGTATTCCATCTGGTGAAGTTCCCATGTATAGCCAACACTTATGTTGTTGAAAAAAGGTATTTGCAATGAATAAGTTGTTGGTATTGCAAAATTCTATCATGTGATCTCCAGCATTATTTCTACCACCAAGGCCATATTTTCCAGCTACCAGTGACTGTTCTTTGTTTCCAACTTTTGCATTCCATTTATCAGTGATAATTAACACATCTTGCTTGCATGTTTGGTTGATTTCAGACTGCAGAAGTTGGTAGAAGTCTTCAATTTCCTCATCTTTGGCTTTGGTGGCTGGTGCATAGATTTGAATAATAGAAGTATTAACTGGTCTTCCTTGTAGGCATATGGATATTATCCTATCACTGACAGCACTGTACTTCAGGACAGATTTTGAAACAGTCTTTGTGACAGTGAATGCCACACCATTCCTCTTCATTTTGTTATTTCTGGCATAGTAGATTATATGGTTGTCTGATTCAAAATGGCCAAAACCAGTCCATTTCAGCTCAGCAATGCCTAGGATATTGATCTTTATGCATTCCATTTCATTTTTGACAACTTCCAATTTTCCTAGGTTCATACTTCATATATTCCGTGTTCCAAATATTAATGGATATTTGCATCTGTTTCTTCTCATTTTGAGTCGTGCCACATCAGCTACTGGAGGTCCTGAAAGCTTTACCCTATTCATATCATTAAGGTCATTTCTACTCTGAGGAGTTAGCTCTTCCCCAGTCAAATTTTGTGTGCTTTCCGACCTGATAGGCTCATCTTATGGCATTGTATCAGACAATGTTTCAGGGCTATCCATAAAGTTTTTCAGTAATAAATATGACAGTGTTTCAGTGCTATTCATATGGTTTTCACTGACCAATTGTTTGAGAAGTGGATGACCTCTTCCTTTTTCCAAGTCTGCTTTAGTCTGGAAGCTCTGCTGAAACCTGTCCACCATGCTGTAACCCTGCTGGCATTTTGTCCACCATTTTGCTGGCATCCTGTCCACCATGCTGTAACCCTGCTGGCATTTTGCAACACTGGTGGCATAGCCTCCAGCCTCACAGCAACATGTAAGCCACAACAGGACAACAAACTGACTGACAAGTTTGTCTCCATTATTTGTTCCTAACCCCTCTGCACCTGCCTACCTTGGGCCCTGGCCTTAAAATAGAGCCACCCCAAAACAAAAAGCAGCCCCTGAGATCTGGGCCCACCAACCTCGGGCCTCGGCCTGAAAATAGAACCATCCCCAAGTGAAAAGCAGCCCCAAGCCCCACACCTGCCAACCTCAGTGGAATATGCTGAGGGCTTTCAATGATAAGTGAGAAAACAAGAAAAACTGGGGGTAAAAATGTCAGCCCCAGGTTATCGGGACAGCCAAAAGAGGTGTGTTAAATGACCAGGACTGAGAGTCTATCTCTATGAGGCCTGGAGATGATATATGGATTCAAGGTCGGGATGTTTACAAACATAAAAAGGGCACACCATGAGTATCGTTGGGTATAGAGAGCAAGGATGAGTTCTGAATTTGAGCATTCCAAGACATGAAGGGGTTAAAAAAAAAAGGTCAGCAGGCTGAGACAGTCAAGCAGAAGACAAACCAAGCCCCAGCCAAAGCCAGGGAATCACACTGAGATAATACTGATGAGTATTATCCTGGCAGAGTATTATCCTGAGCAGAGTCCTGGACAAAAAATAAGGCCCAAACCACCAGCAACATGGAATTAGAAGCTGTTTTCAGCCCTCTTCTAGAGTGTGAGCAGGCTCAGCTGGCACAATATGCTGGTGTCAAAGAGAGGCAAGGGATTCTTCCAAAGTTGCTGTTAGGTGTTGGAGCTTCTTGTGGTGGAGGTCTTGCTGGCACAAGTGATTTGGGGTAAAGGTAAAACTTCAGGGTTATTAAAAGCAGTGCAGATGAATTTAGAAATGTCCAGCAGAAGGTTAGGAGAAAAGGAAGAAATGAGAATGGAAATAAGAGGGGGAAAGAGAAGGCACTCAGTGTTATCTAAGAAGACGTCTATATAGAATGGCAATAAGGATACTGGTTTTGGAGTCATAATGGCTACGCTTAAATGCCATCTTTGTTATTTGCTAGCTAAGTAACCAGGGCAATTTATTGTCCCATAGGGTCACTGTGAGTCAAAATTTACTGGACAGCAACAGATCTGGGAGGATTAACTCTGAATTGCTTTAAAGTGTACTTTGCACAAAGCACTTACCTAACAGTTGCTGTTGAGTCAATTTTGATTCATGGTGACCCATGTGTGTCAGAGTACAATTGTAATCCACAGGGTTTTCAATGGCTGCTTTTTTGAAAATAGATCACCAAGTCTTTCTTCTGAGGTATGCCTGGATGGACTCAAACAGCCAACCTTTCAGTTAGCAGCTGAAAACTTTAACCATTTCTACAACCCAGGGATTCACTGCACAAAGTAGATATGTAATAAATTATCCTCCTTTGCAAAATGAGGATAATAAAGTACCCTCTTCCTTATAAGTTTACTGGAGGATGCATAAGTGAGAAACAAAAATTTGAAAAAAAAAAAAAAAAATCCATGTGGTGAGGTCCAAGGAGGAGATAATCCAGGCTTTCAGTTTTATTAAAAAAAAATCCTGATGCTGCATTCTTCACATAGTCCAGCTTCTCAAATTATTTGCTCAGTATATACATTGAAGAATTACAGAGAAAGGATACAACCCTGGAACATACCTTTCCTGATTTTAAACTACCCAATATTTTTTTGTTCTGTTTCAATGATTGTCTCTTGATTTACGTATTATGTTCTTGAGCACAATCAAGTATTCTGGAATTCCCATTCTTTGCAATGTTGTCCATAATTTGTTAAAAACCACACAGTCAAATGCCTTTGCATAGTCAATAAAACACAAGTAGACAATTTTCTGGTCTTCTCTGATTTCAGTCAAGATCACTTGACCTCAGCAATGATATCCTTTGTTGCATGTCTTCTTCTGAATTTGCTTTAAATTTCTGGCAGTTCTCTGGCGATGTACTGCTACGACTGTTGTTGTTGTTAGGTGCCATTGAGTTGACTCTCTTAGCAAACCTATGTACAACAGCATAAAATGCTGCCTGGTCCTCCACCATCCTCTCCATCCTTGCTATACTTGAGCCCATCATTGCAGCCAGTATTCAATAATTTTCCCCATTGTAGTGGATCTCCTTTTCTTGTAATGGGCACAAATAAACATCTTTTCTGGTCAGCTGGCTAGGTATACCAATTTCTTGGTATAGACAAGTAAGCACTTCCAGCATTGCACTCATTTGTTTAAACATCTCAGTGGGTAGGTATTCCATCAATTCCTGGAGTCTTGTTTTTCACTAATGCCTTCAACACAACTTGGATTTCTTCCTTCAGTACCATTTTCTTGATCATATACTATGTCCTATAATAGCTGAATGTCAGCCAACTCTTTTTGGTACAGTAACTGTGTATGACGTAGTGCCTAA
>NW_006921622.1:15112964-15118904 GCF_000298275.1 Orycteropus afer afer
TATGGAGGGAGCTCTGGTAGCATAGTGGCTAAGGTACTTGACTGCTAACCAGAAGGCTGGCGGTTCAAACCCACCAGCCACTCCTTGGAAGGAAGATGGAGCAATCTACTTCCATAGTAATACTGCCTCAGAAACCCAAGGAGGGGTCGCTATGAGTCGGATCCGACTCGATGGCACACAACAACAACAACAACACATCACTATGGAAGTAGATAGCCCAACTTTCCTTCCAAGGAGTGGCTGGTGGGTTTGAACCACCAGTCTTCTGGTTAGCAGTCATATGCCTTAGACACTACACCACTTGAGAAATGCCAAATATATTTCCCTTTTGATATACTAATTCCAAGGCTTTGCATATTTGAAATCTTCTATTTAGCTCTTTTATTTCATCATTTCTTTCATTTGTTTTAGCTACTGTACATTCAAGAACAAGTTTCAGAGTCTTTTGTGACATTCATTTTGTTCTTTTCTTTCTTTCCTGTCTTTTTAATTACCTTTTGCTTTCTTCATCTATGATGTCCTTGATATTGTCCCACAACTCAGCTGGTCTTCAGTCATTAGTATGCAATGCATCAAATCTATTCTTGAGATGGTCTCTAAATTCAGATGATATATATACTCCAGGTCTTTCTTGGCTCTTGTGGACTTGATTTCATTTTCTTCAGTTTCAAGTTGAACTTGCAGAGGAGCAATTGATGTTCTGTCTGCAGGCCCATGCCTTGTTCTGATGACAGCAATGAGCTTCTCCATAGTCACTTTCCACAGATGTAGTCAATTTGATTCCTGTGTGTTCCATCCAGCAAGGTCCACATATATAGTCACCATTTATGTTGTTATAAAAAAGATATTTGTAATGAATAAGTTGTTGGTCTTGCAAAATTCTATCATGTGATCTCCTATGTCATTTCTACCACCAAGGTCATTAATTTACATCTACTGTTCCTTCTTTGTTTCCAGTGTTCATATTCCAATCATCAGTAATTATCAGTGCATTTCATTTGAATGTTTGATCAATTTCAGACTGTAGATGTTGGTAAAAATTTTCAATTTCTTCATCTTTGGCATTAGCGGTTGATGTGTGAATTTTTATAATAGCTGTATTAACTGGTCTCCTTTAGGCATATGGCTAGTATCCTATCACTGACAGCATTCTTCTTCAAAATAGATCTTGAAATATTCTTTTTGATGATGAATGCTACACCATTCCTCTTCAATTTGTCATTCCTGGCATAGTAGACCATATGATAATCTGATTCAGTATGGCCAATAACAATTCATTTCAGCTCACTAATGTCTATTATGGGAGCTCTGGTAGCATAGTGGCTAAGGCACTTGATTGCTAACCAGAAAGCTGGCGGTTCAAACCCACCAGCCACTCCCCGGAAGGAAGGTTGGGCAATCCTACTTCCGTAGTGATACTGCCTTGGAAACCCAAGGAGGGGTCGCTATGAGTCAGGGCTGACTCAACGGCACATAACAACAACAACAACAACAATGTCTATTATGCATTTCATTTCATTTTTGATGACTATAAATTTTCCTAGACTCATACTTCAAATATTCTTTGTTCTGATTATTAATGGATTCTTGCACCTGTGTCTTCTCATTTTGAGTTGTGGTACATCAGTAAATCAAAGTCCTGAAAGATTTATTCCATCCACATCATTAAGGTCAACTCTACTTTAAGGAAGCAGCTCCTTCCCAGTCATATTTTGAGTGTCTTCCACCTTGAGGATCCCATCTTCCAGCACTATTTCAGACAGTATTCCATTGCTATTTGTAAAGTTTTCACTGGCTGATTTTTTATTTAGAAGTATATTGCCAAGTCTTTGTTTCTAGTCTGTTAGTCTGAAAGGTCTGCTGAAACCTGTCCACCATCAGTGACCTTGATGGTATTTGAAATACCAGTGGCATAACTTCTAGTGTCACAGAAACACACAAGTCAGTACAATATGACACAATGACAGATGAGTAGGAGCTCTGATAGTGTAGTGCCTAAGGCAATTGACTGCTAACCAGAAGGCTGGAGGTTCAAACCCACCAGCCTCTCCTCAGAAGGAAGCTTGGGCAATCTACTTCCGTAGTGATACCACCTTGAAAACCCAAGGAGGGGGCATTATGAGTCGAGTCTGACTTGACAGCACATGACAACAACAACAACAATGACAGATGAGTGGTTGAAATAAAAATATAGGTTATTTAAACAAATTTTAATTCAACAGTAATTATGTTTTATATCATACAGACGTAAAATAATTTACAAGATTTTTAGGTAACTAACATATTAAATTGAGTTAATTTTGAAGTTCATATACTTTTTTTTTATGCCATGGGATATATATATATATATAGAGAGAGAGAGAGAGAGAGAGAATATATATATATATATATATAGAGAGAGAGAGAGAGAGAGAGAGAGAGAAATGTATTAATTATTGACACTTTAAGGTTGAGATATTTAATAAAGACAAGAAATTTAAAAGGTCCTACTAAAATAAAATGTATTTGATATGGTAAAATTTCTTATTTACTGCAATTGAAAGTTTGATGGGTTAATTTATTGGAATTTTTAAAAACTTTAGTGTCAAATAGCATAGTGCCTAAGGCACTTGACTGCTTACCAGAAGGCTGGTGGTTCAAATCCACCAGCCACTCCTCGGAAGGAAGATGGGGCAATCTACTTCCGTAGTGATACTGCCTCGGAAACCCAAGGAGGGGTCGCTATGAGTCAGGTCCGACTCAACGGCGCATAACAACAACAACAACAGTGTCAAATAGCAAAGAATTGGGTTTTTCACTGTTAACACAATTTTCTTTGATTACTAGGTTGAAGATTTATTTTATTCCTTGTGCAATCTACCTTGAAGGCAAGAGTTTGATGTCTTGTTAAAATAAATTCTGAACTGAAGAGCAGGTGCATGGCTTACGAAAAAAAAAAAAAAAAAGAACTATATGTTTTAGTTACTGTGTGCTGTTCTAACAGAAAATAACACAAAGGGATGTCTTGAACAAACAGGACATTTATTTTCTTACAGTTTTGGAGGCTAGAAGTCTGAGTTCAAAGTGCCAGTTTTAGGGGCTGGGTGAAAGCCCCTTAACCTTGGGCTTTAGCTCTGCCTCTTGTTCTCAGCCTACTGGAGCTGGAGGCATCTCTTCACTCAGGTGGCTGCTGGCTGCTGAGGCTGAAAAACCCAAGGTCGACAAGTACAATGGCACAGTCCCAAAATGATCAAACCACACAGCAGACCACTAATTCAAGTCCACTAATAGTCCCAAGATTGGCAGACAACATGGCAGGTTGCTGAACAATGACTTGGCTACATGCAGGATTCAAGCATGCCAAAATCTCAAGACCATTCTCAAAGCTTCTGTTTATATACTGGAAGCAGACTACATCCCTAAGGCATCGACTCAGCTGTTCACTATAGATTCCACCATGGAGTTGATTACCAGTTTCATCATAGGAAATAACTACATCCAGCTGTCCAGCCACTCAAAACGAGGCCCAGTCAAGCTGACACATACCTTAACTACCACACTAGAGTGTTTAAAATCTTTGGTTAAATAAATTAAATATTGTTTCTTCATGACCTATGATAAACTCCTGACAACTCTGAAAGTTTGCAGAAAGTCACAAAAGAATTGTTTCTGTTTCATAAGGAGAAAAAATGCTTTTTAAAAATAAGTTTTAAAAATTTATTCAATGTGTTATAAATTATATGAAAATATTGTCAAATCAAGAGAAGTGCCAAATTTTCTTTGTGCTAAAATTTACATGTCAAAAATATTTGCCTAATATTAAACAATAAATTCATAATATTATGTCATAATTTTATTATTTCTACTGCTAAGTTTATTTCCACTTTATTTTCCATTGACTCTTGCATCATCTAGCCAATAATTTTAACTGAGGAATTCACATTGCTCATTGATGTAAGTTTTGTTATTTAGATGTTTAGAGATTTGGTAATCTTAGTTTATTCTTGGTATACCATGGCTATTTAATATTATGTGTCAAGATTATTATATGCTATATCTGAAGCTCTTTGAAAACATAGTTACCCATTATGTTTAGAGATATATTCATCTAAAGTTCTTTTTGTTTTTAAATTGACTTTATTTGGTTTTGCATTACTTTTATAATTAGTTCCTATTAAGTCTTTCACTTCTAAGGAGTATTATTATTATTATAAATTATTGATGACCAATATACGCTTGTCATCTGCAGATTAGTTTTACTTTGCTGATTCACTAAAAATGCTTGACCAAAATAATTCAATAAAAGTAGACTATATGAGGAGGACTATAATGTTTAAAATGTGGATAACATTAGACTAGATCAAGATTTGCAGAACTCTTATGTGGAAGCTGACAGAGTTTTCAGACTATTACAAATCCAGAGTTGCACAGCACCAAAATTAGCTACATAGGACTGAGTAAACAAACAAAAAAATTTTTTATAAGGTTTATATGAGAATATTGCTGATGTTCATTGTTTTTGTTTAGATATCAGAAGCCATTTTCTTCCTTTTATTCTTTTTCCTCATTGGTCCAGATCTGTTTTTCAATGTTGCAATCATTTAACTTCTATTTCTGTACCTTAAGTGGGATTAGAAGGTTTTGTATGACATGTCAAAATTCTGACTAAATATATTCAGAGTGTTTTAAATTATTCTGCCTGTGGATTCCAAGAAATGAAAATTGAAATGACTATGATGAGAGAATTTGTTCTTCAAAACTGAATGGCCCTCCCTTATGTTACTTATACAGAAAAGTTTTAATCTAATACTCTAAAAGGTATTTTTCACAGGTTAAAGAAACTAGAATCCAAAGATCTACTTAATATCTCCCCAGGAGAACATGTATATTGGAAGAAGCACCAATTAAAAGACTCGCAGGAAACTTGCTGGAAGGGATCTGTTTTGCTTACCTAGTACCACTCTGACAGGAAATATACCACAAATGGATGACCTTATCAAACAAAAGTTTATTCTTACAATTTGGAGGCTTTAAGTCCAAGTTCACCATGCCAGGCTTTAGGGTCTGGATGAAAGCCCCTCAACCTTCGGGTCCAGCTTTGCCTCCTGCTCCCAGCCCAGTGAAGCTAGAGGCATTTCCTCACTCAGACAGCTGCTGGATGCTGAGGCTGGCAAGCCCAAGGTTGACAAGTAAAAAAGCACAGTCCTGATGTTACCAAACCACACGGCAGGCCATTAATTTAAGTTCATTGTAAGTCCCAAGGTCGGCAGAGCATGGCAGGATGCTGAACAGCGACATGGTGACATACAGGGTCCAAGTGTGCCATAAGCTATAGACTATCCCCAAGGCTTCTCCTTACATACAGGAAGCAGACCACATCCCAAAGGCAGCTACTCAGCTGCTTGTGGTAGATCCCACTGTGGAGTTGATTGTCAGTCTCATCATGGGGAATAACTACCACCAGCTGCCCAGCCACTCAACCAGACCCAGCGAAGTTCTCACTAACCCTTGTACTTCTAAATTATAGTGAGTTAAAACGTTGATCCATCTGCCTCTGTTAAAGAGGGCTAAAGCTCCTGTTTGAGCTGTTCTGTATACTGAAGGACTTAAGCTGAGCTTCAAATGCCCTCATGGCCAGAAGCAGATGACAAACAGAAGCAAACAACTGATCCCAAGATCATGGAACAAGAGTATGTAACTTGCTGAAATTTTTAGGCTTTGTTTCATAATTTTAACTGTTCTTATGTTAATTGTCTTATATACACATTTGTTTTAATATTTTATTTTTCCATGCAAGTAACTAAGGAAACTTAACTCTGCAATTATTTTGATAATGCAAATTGCTGAAACTATTGGGCTTTGTTTAATACTTAATACTTCTGAAATAGCTTTATTATATCAACTTGAGTATATTAACTGGCAAACTGTTCAACATGAAATTTCATCTTTTCTTTTTTTTTT
>NW_006921622.1:15139697-15146221 GCF_000298275.1 Orycteropus afer afer
TGATTCCCCTGTGTTCCATCTGGTGAAGTGGACTTGTACAGCCACCATTTATGTTGTGAAAAAAAGGTGTTTGCAATGAATATGTCATTGGTCTTGCAAAATTCTACCATGCAAGTTCCAGCATTATTTCTGTCACCAAGGCCAAATTTTCCAGTTATCGGTGATTCTTCTTTCTTTCCAACTTTTGCATTCCATTCACCAGTGATATTTAACACATCCTGATTGCATGTTCGGTCAATTTCAGACTGCAGAAGTTGATAAAAATCTTCAATTTCCTTATCTTTTGCTTTGGTGATTGGTGCATAAATTTGAATAATAGTCATATTAATGGGTCTTCCTTGTAGGTAAATGGATATTATCCTATAATTGACAGCATTGTACTTCAGGACAGATCTTGAAACATCCTTTGTGATGATGAATGCCATGCCATTCCTCTTCAAACTGTCATTCCTGGCATAGTAGATCATATGGTTGTCTGATTCAAAATGGCCAAAAGCAGTCCATTTCAGTTCACTAATGCCTAGGATATCAATCTTTATGCATTCCATTTCATTTTTGACAACTTCCAATTTTTTTAGATTCATACTTCATACGTTCCATGTTCTGATTATTAATGGAAGTTTGTAGCTGTTTCTCCTCAGTTTGAGTGGTGCCAACGTCAGCAAATGGAGGTCTTGAAAGCTTTACCTTATCCATCTGAGTAAGGCTAGTTTCACTCTGATGATGCAGCTCTTTCCCAGTCCTATTTTGAGGGCCTTGTAACCTAAGTGACTCATCTTCCTCCTCTGTATTGGACAATGTTTGCAGACTATTAATAAAGTTGCACAGTAATGTATCAGACAGTGTTTCTTTGCTATCCGTAAGGTTTCCCCTGGCCAATTCTTTGAGAAGTGGATGGCCTCGTCTTTCTTCCTAGTCTGACTAAGTCATCTAGCCAGGCTGATACCTGTGCACCACGTGCACACCACTGGGTTTGAAACACCAGTAGCACAGCCTCAAGACTCACAGAAACATGTCACCACAGTAGGACAAACTGACGGACAAGTTTGTCTCTGGGAGTAGATTGCCCAATTTTTCTTCCGAGGAGTGGCTGGTGGGTTTGAACTGCCAGCTTTCTGGTTAGCAGTCAGATGCCTTAGCTACACTCAGTTCTGCAAACTGGATTAATTCTTTTAGTCATCATAATAATTGTCATAGGATTGATCACATGCTTTATGGAATGGATGTCAAAAGCGTGTACCCACAATGAAGTACCACTTGCTATGCAAAAGATTATACTTTGAAAGAACAACTATTCTTTAGAGAATGGTTTGGTTCTTCACCCTGGTTGGCAGCCCCTCTCTGCCAAGTATTCCTGTTAATTCAGCCCTGCTCTTACACATCCTTCTTGAAAGATCACAGAAGCAGAAGTCTAAGCTATGGCATGGTGAAGATGGAACAGCCAGCCAGCTACTCTTCATGGAGAGAGTCTGAGGTCTCAAAGGGGTATTTAAAATAGGCAGCCATCTAATAAACACAAGGAAAATAAATCCATGCAGATGATGGCACTCTTATAATAGTGATCAGAGAATTTCTACAGGAAATTCAAAGGAGGTGTTGTATAGAAGCCCCCCAAATCTAGGAGCTTAACATAAGGAGAAGCTTCTGTCCAGGATGTAGGCCAGACACCATTTTTGTTGTAGAATGTTCATTCTGAGCTGACTTTCAGAAATCAGCCAGCCATAATACTTCAGGAAGCCTGCAGGCTCCCCTCCCCATTCCTCTTTTCCTCTCAGGGCATCCTCCTAGGAAGAATACTTACTCAGGCTGGCTCCAAGATATTCATAGGTTAACAAGATGTTAACCGACTCAAACTTTATGATTATGTTCGATTAACAAAACAATGCTTAGAGGATCTTGTAATTGTCTTTTGAGTGTTAAAGCATGATTTTGTAAGTATTAATCAATCAGAATTTTCCCTTTTAAATTCCTGACTTTTCTGTACTTAAACCCTGAAAAAAAACCTACTCCTTTCACCAAAGTGTTTTGGTGAATCCTGGCCAGTTGCCGCCATCTGGATTGCTCTATTTCTGCAGTAAAACTCTTTAATTTTAACAGAGACTCCAGTTTCTCTTGACAATTGCATTCTTTTTGGAAGCAGATTAGCAGGTCTCCCATACAGCTGCTGGTGTATTCAAACTGCTGACTTTTTAGTTAGTAGCCAAGTGCTTAACCATTGTACCACCAGGGCTCCTTTTCAAAAAGAATACAGAACATTTTATGATAAGGAGGAGATGAGCTATTGAAATTAATTAAGGTATAATAAATTCATTTCTAATTCAATTCAAATTTCATACTTTTCTATGTTTCTGTACATGTCTATATAATTTTGCTTTGTAAGTGCAGACTTTGAAAGTTAGCAATCTTATTTATATACTGAATTTATATGATTCTTGGCTAAAACATCAAACAAAGGCTACATAAACAAAAATATTCAACTAAACTATTCAACTCAATCTTGCCCAAAGGATAAATGATTTAAGGGGTTCATAGTTCTCCTACTTCAGAAATATATATCTTCCTCTAGCTTCTGATTTGGGAGACTTGGTGGCATAGTGCCTAAGGCATTTGACTGCTAACCAGAAGGCCGGCAGTTCAAACCCACCAGCCACTCTCGGAAGGAAGACTGGGCAATCTACTTCTGTAGAGATACTGCCTCGGAAACCCAAGGAGGGGTCACTATGAGTCAGATATGACTAGACAGCAGTGAGGCTTTTTTTTTTTTTTTTTTTAAGCTTCTGATTTATTAATAGAGAATAAACATTTCCCACAATTTGAGATAAAATTGGAAATGCAAATACTTCTGGGAAAAGCAGTACAGGTGTTGATATTCCCATAGAGGTGTGCTGGATGTTTTCATGAAGTTTCAGAGAGAAGTCAAGAAGCTTTTGACACTAACAAAGCAGAAGCAGAAGTCTGGAATTTGTAATTCTGTTGAGGGCCTGTTCCTGGTATTCTTTGAGATGATTCTGTAATTCACTGTCATGACCCCTAGTGGCTTGTAGCCATATCTGCATCAGCAACATGTAGATTTGTAAAATAATGTTACTTCATTTTATTTTTTTAAAAATGAAAGCCTTTACATTTGCTGAAAAAGTACAATTTAAGTACCAGAGAACAGAACAGAAGGTCAATTGTCTTTCACCATGATTTGAAAGCTAGAATTCTTGGATCATATGTGCAAAGAGGATGGACAGAAATTCTAAATCTTTGACAAGGTCTCTCTCACTACATAATGTCCTGGTAGAGCCTAATGAAATAAATAAGAAACTGTTCCCATAGCTTTATAATTGGATAACTGAAAGGAAATAAAATGTAAAAATAATTCAAACTATTCTCATCTGGAAAGCAAAGAAGTGAGTATGCTAATGGCTGAGTTTTTAGATCATAATAGCAGGTGGCTTCATTTGGACCTTTCAAATTTTTCTTGGGTTGTTAGGGTAAGATATACAATGCTGACTGAATTTTTCTAAATCCTCAGGAATACTCATCTAGTGAATACATTTATACTAGTCATGGGTTTAATAAAGGACTGGAGAAAATAAAAAGGGGGGAATTGAATTTTCTACTCTATATCCAGGAGCTCTGGTACTGTAGTGCCTAAGGCGTTTGACTGCTAACCAGAAGGCTGACGGTTTAAATCCACCAGCCACTCCTCAGAAGGAAGGTTGGGCAATCTACTTTCGTAGCAATACTGCCTCGGAAACCCAAGGAGAGGTCGCTATGAGTCGGGTCCGACTTGATGGCACATAACAACAACACAAAAACAACTCTATATCCATAGATATTAAATATCCACAGATATCTTTCACTTTAATAGGTAGATGCAGCAGCTAGCTGAATGAATACCTGGTCCTTCACCATCATTATGATCACTGACATGGTCAAGTCCATTGTTGTATTGGGTATTTTGAGTACCTGCCAACCTTGGGGACTCATCTTCCAGTACCATCGGATAATGTTCTGTTGTGATCCATAGGGATTTCATTGACTAATTTTCAGAAGTAGATGATCAGGCTTTTCTTCCTACTCTGTCTTAATTGGAAGCTCTGCTAAAACTGTCCATCTTGGGTGATCCTCCTGGTATTTGAAATACTGGTGGCATAGTTCTCAGCATCACAGCAACTCACAAACCACCACCACAATATTACAAACTGACAGATGGATAGTGGAGGACAATAATAGTAATAATAAAAATACTACCTTTTTTAAAAAAAAAAAAAAAAACCCAAACCTCTGCCATAATTCATTTAATCAATATCCTATTGTTGGACACAGGTAATTTAAAATATTTTGACTGGTGCAAATAACCCTGCCATGAACATCCTTGCATGTAAGCCTTTGAACCTACCACTGATATTTTATTTTGAAAAATTATAATGAAATACTTAAGACACACAAAAAGGCCTAAGTCATAATTTAAAAAACAAAAACAAAAACTTGTGTACTCACGACCCAGCTTCAGAAATTAACCTTTACCGATGTAGTTGGAGTCCTGTGCATCCTTCTTGGTCCTGTCTCCTTGGCTTAACACAGCAGTAACCTCCTCTTGACATCAGTGTTTATTACTCTTCTACAACAGGTGGATGTTTACAGAACAAAATCATGTTCCATACAACATTTCATACATATATTGTTTCATGACGATGAAACTGCAATCCCTATAATGTAATGGCTCTCTTCCCACTTCCTCCCTCCGGTTACCCTTTCTCTATGCCCTTCTTTCCTATACATTCCTGCCCTCTGCGCTATCTCCCTGTGCAAATACTGCCCTTCTGGTCTCCCATGGTTGATTGTTCTAAGGAATGTACCTACTTTGTGTAAATGTTCACCCTATACACTTGTCTGTTGTTTGGCTGGAAGCCATGGGAGTGAGTTCAATTCCCTACTGCCTTGAAGCCTTTAGCAGAAAATCTTTCTGGTCTCTCTCAGCTTCTGATCGTCCCAGGTCTTTCTTTCTCTCTTTTTTCTTTTTAAGGTTGTCCTTCCTCTGTCTGTCTCTTGGCTTTTATAAGGAGCTACTTGGTTTGGATGAGAATCCAACTTACTCTAATGTCACATTCATATGTACTGGGGGTCAGTACTGCAAAATATGTTTTATGGGGGGTGTAATTCAACCCATTCCAGGGTGCCATTGATTCTGGATATTAATGATACAGCACTGAACTCTCTCCCTTAGAAATCACCACCAGAATCTGGTCTGAGACAAAGACCTAGGGCTGGGATTGTTGTCAAGAGTGACTATTATGGAAATATTCCAGGTAAGTTTTAGAATCACTGTGCACTGATCATCTGCCTGTGGAAGATAATTAGTCAGACCTGGGGTAGGGCTGATCTCACTCTCTCCAAATCAACCAAACTTGCTGTCAACGGACTTTTCTCCAAGGACAAACAGATAAACTTTACTTGGAAATAAATCCTCCAAAAGGCATAAGTAATAAATCATACTTGGTGAAAAAACTGAGACATGTAACACACCTTGACATAATTAAAAATACACTCATCCAAAACAGTGCACACTTTTCAAGAAAATATACATCCATAAAGATACACATTAAACCCACCAATAGCTGGGACAGGAATGGGAGTGGATAAGGGGATAGAAAAAATGAAGAAAAAAAAAAAGTAAAATCTTGCACAGTTCATGGACTGAGGCTTGCAATTATCTCTCTGCACCTGTCCTTGGAAGGAAGATTGAGCAATCTACTTCCATAGAGATTCCACCTTGGAAACCCAAGGAGGGGTCCTTATGAGTCAGATCTGACTTGATGGCAGTGAGTTTTTTGTTCTTTACACCTGAGGCCTGAACAAACACCCACCCTCCCCCATACACACAAGCAAAATGCCCTTTAATTGCTATTAAGTACTTGTCTACAGCTCTGAGAAGTTTAAGTACATTCGATTTTAGCTTGGAGGCACTTTGTAGGAATACAATAAAGTTTTGTTGAATGAATGATTTAGCCAGATAATGCCTCTGGACTCTTGAGATTCTGGAAAAGTCAATATCAAGATGCTGCTACTAAATTAGGGAGCTCTGGGGGCTGTAGTGCCTAAGGCATTTGACTGCTTCCCAGAAGGCTTTGCAGTTTGGGCAATCTACTTCCATAGTAATACTGCCTCGGAAACCCAAGAAGTGGTCTGACACTGGCAGTGGTTGTGTTGCATTTTGCTACTAAATTGGCTATATCAAAATTATAACCCCTATCTTACTACTCCCTCTGTGGGACAATGAAGTGGTCTTACTCTAATGACCAAGCACACACTGAAATGAGCACTCTGGATAGTGCGGGAGCTCTGGTGCTGTAGTGCCTAAGGCATTTGACTGCTAACCAGAAGGCTGGCAGTTCAAACCCACCAGCCAGTCCTCGGAAGGAAGGTTGGGCAGTCTACTTCCATAGTGACACTGCCTTGGAAACCCAAGGAGGGGTCACTATGAGTCCAATCTGACTCCACAGTCCTGGGCTTGGGTATGTGTGTGTGTGTGT
>NW_006921622.1:15146321-15154718 GCF_000298275.1 Orycteropus afer afer
GAAACCCAAGGAGGGGTCACTATGAGTCCAATCTGACTCCACAGTCCTGGGCTTGGGTATGTGTGTGTGTGTGTGTGTGTGTGTGTGTGTGTGGTTTGTGGATAGTGCTGGTGGCTGGATTTTAGCTTCCCCCCCACTTTCCCTCATGGCTGGCACCACTGTTCAGGGCACAACCTGCATGTGCATATGAGTGACCCTGCACATGGAATTCTGGAGAATCTGCAATTTAGCCATTCATTTCAGATCATTGGAAGTCTCACAATGCAAAGTTTACCCCCCTAGTGTGTATGTTTGTAAAGGTATATGCTATGTTTGTGTATTCCAACAGATTATCATACCAGTAAAAGAGTGCAAAAGAGTGATTGTCTCCTTTCTGGTTTTAAATTGCATCACAAAAGTCTCTCTTACGTTATCATAGTCTTAGTAATGCCAGGTCAGGAATAGACTGGAGGTGGGGGTAATGGGAAGGAAGGTTCTTTTGTCACTATATATTGAAGCAACTCAAGCCTATGACCAAGCTGGTTGTCATTTCCTGTTCAGGAAGGCCTTATGGCTAATGAACAGGGATTGGTTCTCAACTTTGACCTAATCTTATGCTGATTATAGAGAGCTGACTAATGACATAGAAAGACAGCCATCAGGGAAGGCAGCTGTATCTGGCAGGTTAGTGGTGGTGACTGGGGTTGTGACTGAGTACCTGTCCTGAGAGTCCACTGTCTACTTCCCTTTCTGCTAGCCCATGTTTCAGATTGTAGTTTTCCCTATTGTAACTTATTTTTCTATTTAAGAGGTCCCTTGATTCATGTTCATTTTTTACCTAATTTTCTCAGTAGAGTTTGTTTGGGCTCAGGTGCAGAGGGTTGAGCTAATTTTATACCTTAGTTCATGACAGAAGGTGAAAGGCATTACTGTTTTTTCATTTGTTTGATCCCCACACATAAATAACAATTTCACTGGTATAAATGACACGTACTATATAGCAGAGGAGTATCTCAAATTTTCAACCCCTTCATAAGGGAGGAACATAATCTGTTTTGCTCACTGTGTTATCTCCCATGCCTAGACCAAGGCCTGGCACATGTCACCTGGCACGATAAATGTCTACAAACACTTAACTGAATGAAACTGTACATTTGTGGGAATGGGAGGATATGCTAGCTAGTGTCGACACAAGGAAAGGCTGGAAAAAAAAATCCTGCATGAATTAGGCCTGTTTCATCATTTTGCCTAGGGTAGTCTTGTGTGAGTTTTATAGTGCTGGAAATGATAAAACCCCAATATCTTGTTGTCTCAAGTGAGAAGCTGCTAATATATACAATACTTTTATCTGTTTCCTGAAGGTGGGAGCACTTGGGAAGCCTGAGAAGCTGACCTATCTATACAAGGAGAAGCCAAGGTAATAGGATGCTGCTGAGTTTAATTCAAAGTGATACCAAGAAGAGAAACTAATGGTGACTCAGAGTCTAAACATGTATTATGCAAACAGATCAGTGCCAGTCTCCTGGTAATTTGGCTGGGCTGGAACAAGCTTCTGATGAGGAATGCCAGTCTCCCTTCTCATATCACACATACTCCAACAAGGAGCCAAAGTATGCCTCAACCAGAAATCTGTCCAGACTGCTTTGATTCCTTAAACAGATCATCAACAGAAAACACAGTCTTTATCCTCAAAAAGGAAAGTCTAGTGACGAAAAATAGTACCTGAAAGTCTCTTAGTACTAATGAGCTGAAAAAGCCATTACCTGCTTCCCACATACATGCATACTCAGCACACCAAAAACTGGGTGCCATTTATAACCATTTCCAATTCTTGTGGTCGCATATCATAAAGCTTGAGTAGTGATTGACTCTAAAATGGAACTGAGTGGTAGTTCATTCTGTCAGCTGTGTAAACACCATGCCGACAGTGAGGAATGATGATGTAAAACTCTCTTGCTTTCTTAGATGAGAACAGAAAGACTCTAAGGTGTGGCTGGCTACCCAGATGCAAAATCTTTGAGCACAAGAATGTGAGTATTAACTGGGGAGCCACCTCTGTCTTTATATTCCATGGCAACAAATCTCTATGGGAAGCTCAAATGCCTTAACCACTACACCACCTGAGCCCCACTGGGAAGCTCACAGGCACCAGAAATTATGACAAGGCCCTGAGCTCTGTAATCAGTCTTTGTTTGTGGTTCTATGGCTGATGGATGCCAGACACATCCAAGTGAGGAAAATCAACCTCATCCCAGAGTCTACCTCCAAGACCAACTTTAGGGCTTCTCATACTGCACTTTTTCCCTCAGCCACCTTCTCTGTTGGGGCATGTTCCTGTCTCTTTTTGCTTTCTCCATAACCCTCTGGTCTCTAGAAGTAGAAGGAACAGTGCTGCAAACAGCAAGGTAAAACCCTACAAGGGCAAGTAGGCTTTCTGTTTCTCCCTACCATTTCTTTTCTCATTGGCTGGCCAAGACTACTATTATCTGCACATTTCCAATTTTAAAGAGGAGAGGAGAGTCAAAAACTTGGTGATCTATGAGCTGTAGCCTACCTTTTTTTTAGGGGGGGGGGGTTGGAGGACCAGAGAAGGTAGATCATTTTCCAAACTCTGGTTATGGCTAAGATGAGTCTCAAACAAATATGGCAAAATAAACAAATTTCTCTTCAGATTTTTCAACAACCCTTCTTCTCTCTCCTGTACGTATACTCATGCTCTCCTTCTCTATCTGACATCCAGATGCCCAGTGACTTCTGACTCCCAAAGCACTGCCAACCTTCCCTAATATCTAGGCATGCTTTTTTCTCCTTTATCACTATTTCTTAAGTATAAGTAAGTTAGTATAAACCAAAAAACAAACTCACTGCTGTCAAGTCAGATCTGACTCATAATGACCCCTCCTTGGGTTTCTGAGGCAGTTTCTCTATGGAAGTAGATTGCCTAGTCTTCCTTCTGAGGAGTGGCTGGTGGGTTTGAACTGCCAGCCTTCTGATTAGCAGTCAAATGCTGTAGTCACTATTCTACCAGAGCTCCCAAGTTAGTATAAGATGTGACTAAATGAATTCATACCACTAGATTATAAGATAGCTGTTTGCCTAGTATTTAGAACAATGCCTGGCATCTAGTAGGCAGTCAATATTTGCTGTACATAAGACTAAAAACATGTGCAATACCAAGAGATCTTCCAAGTCACCAACTAAGGGATATTTGCATAGAGGCATAACATAATGATAACTACTGTTAGTTACCTGTGGTCTATAATACTCACACACTCCAAGAGAAAGATCACCATCAGTGACATCTGCAGTGACTTGTGTCTTGTGTTTGAAGTGTTTTTGTATAGAATATCTTCCTGGAATCCCGCAAGTGACACCATTTTAAGAAACTCCTCTGATTACAAATAAGCCTAACTCAGGATATCTAATCATTCCTCTCTTAGCAAATCGGCCTTTTTGTTCTTTTCTCACATTTCCACTGAGGTTCCTCTATTAAGGGGCAGAAAAAGTAAATAAGCCTATTTTTTCAATAGCCTATTCTGAAATATTTGAGGAAAACCTTGGGCTTTATATAGCCACACCCTGTCTGGGAAGTTTCAGGTCAGCCTCTTGAATTTTTTTTTTCTTCCTCCTTCTATTTTTCCACTTCACGTGTCCTGGATTCCTATGTTGTCCTGTTTCCTAAAGCAGGAACCTGTTTGCAGGCAAGGTTGGGAAGGAAGCTCTGACAAAGCACTAGGGCTGATGGTACCTCTGGGGCTGGCTTTCTGGCAGTTGGTGACACAGCTGGCCTGGCCTTATCCATTACTAATTGTTGGCACTTGTGTACCGAGAAGCAGTAGTAACAGCATGCACTCTCAGGCCTGGGCAGAAAAGACAGGCAGTGACTCACATAATGGGGGGGGGGGCTAGCCTCCTAGGTTGCAGGCAAATAACGTAGAAGGCAGGACAAGGAGAAGAAGCCTGTCCCCTCCCTACTACCCCTAACCTAGTCTGCCTATATAGCCTTACCTGCTGCCATTCCCTCTTTCCATGACACCAGCTCTCCTACTCCCAACCCACTATGTACTCCAGCTGCATTCCAGCCACATGGAGAGATGAGACTTTCTTTCAATGCAAATTGATTCTCTCTACTCTATGCTTTTCCATGTCGTTCCCCTCCCTATAATGCTTTTCCAACAAGTTTATATTGGTTTGGTTTTGTTGTTGTTGTATGCCGTCGAGTCAGCCCCGACTCATAGCGACCTCTCCTTGGGTTTTCAAGGCAGTATCACTACGGAAGTAGGATTGCCCAACCTTCTTTCCGAGGAGTGGCTGGTGGGTTTGAACCGCCAGCCTTCTGGTTAGCAGTCAAGTGCCTTAGGCACTATGCTAGTTTGGTTTTACATGTGCTTAAAAGCCCAATTCAAATATTTTCCCTTCTTTGAAACTTTCCACTGATGCCTTGGTAACTGGGAAAGCTTCTGTGCAAACCCATACTCTGTAAAGCAATTATTAAATTGTGTCACAGTTGCTTTTCCATGTCTTCATTTCCAGGAGATGTGGACTACTTAAGAACAGGGACAGTACCTTGTTCATTTTTATATGCACTTTATCTAACCAGGGCCTGGCATCTAATAGATGCTCACTAAGATTTCATGAGCTGATTGGGGAATGAAGTAGATATGCCGTGCAAGAAACAAATGATACTAGCTCAGTGCTCCAGCCATGTGCAAATGATTTGAGGTCAAAATCTATTATTGTCACACCCGCCAAAATCTGTTCACCCTCACCAGAAAGATTGCTGCCACATAGTTGATGGTAGGAGTGGTCTTTGCACTGGTCTCCAACCACAGTAATTGTTGTTTGGGGGGTATGTCATTGCTTGGCAGATTGCTTCGATCACCTTTCCTGTCTCATGTTGATAAGAATTTGTAAAGTATCTACTCAGTGTTCAACGTCATAATAAATGAAGTGGGAGACTCAAAGGAGGAAGAAGACATAGTCTTTACTTCTATGAACCATAAAATCTAGTTGGAAAGACAACATGGCCAAAGTGAGTACAAGATGAGGAACACATGATACTGCCAAGGTATAAACATTCGCTACTGTGGTTGCTTGGGAGAAGTATTACATTTAAAATTTTTTTTTATTGAAGTGAATTTCATATAACATAAAATTAAACATTTAAAACTATACTACTCAGTGGCATTTAGTACATTCACCACATTGTGTGACCAAAACCTTTATCTAGTTTCAAAATAATTTCATCCTTTTATCACCCCAAAAGCAAACTCATACCCATTAAATACCTGCTCACTATTCCCAACCCTTTTGGGCAACTATCAGCCTGCTTTCTGTCTCTATGAATTTACTGATTCTGGACATTTCAATAAATTCCTGCTTCAACTTGGTCTGGCTCTTGGTACGTAAAGTTACTCATGTTAGAAGCAGCTTGACTGAAAATCAATGCTTACAGTTAAAAATCTTTGTCTTGAATTTCAGATTGAGGTGTTGAGTCACTAGGTAAGGTAGAACCACATGATGGAAACTTGGGTTTCAGAGAATGGTTTAGAGATTCCTGTAGTAATTCTAGGAGCTCTGGTGGGATAGTGCTTAAGGCATTTGACTGCTAACCAGAAAGCTGGCAGTTCAAACCTACCAGCCACTCCTTGGAAGGAAGGTTGGGCAATCTACTTCCGTAGAGACACTGCTTTGGCAACCCAAGGAGATGTCACTATGAGTTGGAGCTGACTTGACAGCAGTGAGTGTTTTTTGTTTTTGTGAGCAGTAATTCTGGCATAAGATCACAAGGGGCTAGACTAGGCTAGTCTGCAAGAGCAGAAATGAAGATAACTAGTCCCAACCTCTCCTAAGGCTACTTACAACTCTCATAGGAGATGGGAAGGTTAGAATTGTGTAAGATAAAGAGAAAATATCCAAAGAGGTAGAACCCAAGAAAGATCACTGAAAGCAGCCATTTATATTTGGAAATATGAGTTTAGATCAAGTTTAGCTCCCCCATGGCAATATTCAATTTACTGAAGAATAAGTTGAATTGATGTATTGCTTATGCTTCCTGACATTGCTGATTATCACAAGACATCCAAAATAACCAAGAACCCCTATTTCCCAAGATTATTTCATCTGGTATTGAATTATCCTACCTGGTCCACACCTATATAGGATGGGTTGCATTTCGAAAGAAGAATTTTTATTTTAAAATATTGTTATTGCTAGAATGCATAGGAGATGAAAGAGAAGCTAGATAACTGGGACCTTTTAAAAATTAAATTCTTATGTGCATCAAAAACTTCTCCAAAAGGGTAAAATGAGAACCTACAAACTGGGAGAAAATATTTGCCTATGACATATCTGACAAAGGACTTATCTCCAAAATTTATAGAAAACTTCAACACCTCAACAACAAAAAGACAAACAATCCAATTAAAAAATGGGAAAGGGACATGAACAGACACTTGGTTAAAGAAGATATGATGGTGGCCAACAAACACATGAGGAATTGCTCATGATCAGTAGCCATTAGAGAGATGCAAATCAAAACAACAATGAGATATCATCTCACCCCAGCAATAATAGCAAAGTTCAATAAGACAGAAAATGACAAATGCTCGTAAGGTTGCAGAGAGACTGGAACTCTCATGCACTATTGGTGGGACTGTAAAATGGTACAACCATGGTGGAAAATGGTATGGCATTTCCTTAAGAAACTGAAAATAGAAATACCATTTGAATCAGCAATTCCATTACTAGGAATATATCCCAAAGAGGTGAGAGACAGGACACAAATGGACATCTGCAGACCCATGTTCATCGCAGCACAATTCACTATAGCAAAGAGATGGAAACAACCTAAATGCTCATCAACAGATGAATGGATAACCAAATTATGGTATTCACACGATGGAATACTATGCTACATTAAAAAACAATGAAGAATATGCAAGTCATCTCATAACATGGATGAATCTGGAAGACATTATGCTGAGTGAAATAAATCAATTACAGAAGGACAAATATTGTATGAGCCCATTACTGTAAAAAGTCAAGGAAGGGTTTGCTTAGGGAAGGGAACTCACTTTGTAGGTTACCGGGGATGGGAGGGGAAATTTTCAGACTAGTTGGAGGCCACATGCTGAGCTGGGTAAGGGAAGGGACAGTATGAGAAGAGTCTGTGACTAGCATGATAACATTGGGGAAAGGGAGAACACTGAATTGTACACATAAGATATAGACAACAGAGGCTAATACCAGTATACGCACAATACTGCATTACCAATAACACCAAACACCAGGCTAGAGATAAATGCATAGACAACTGAGAAGATCAGATGGGGGTTGGCGAACAGGAATATACCCTAGACCAATGATAGATTTAGCTGAGGATAATCTTGCATGGATACTAGATACAAAATAACCACAATCATTACAGAAGCAACAGAAGACAGACTTGGAGTAATCCCTCAGAGACAGCCAAACACCTTGGGAGAGAGAACCACTGGATCTTCCAACTCAGGACCATAGTATCGGGAGACATCAGGCTCAATTGGCACAACATAATACATAAAAACCTTGTTCCACAGCCTACTTTGGTGAGTAGTGACTAGGGTCTTAAAAGCTTTCGAGCAGCCATCTAAGGTGCAACTAATGGTCTCCTCTTGTCTGAAGTGAAGAAGAGTGAAGAAAACCAAGAGCACTTGGAAACAATCAGCCTTAGGATATGATGGACCTTGAGACCAGAAGAACTAGATGGTGCCTGGCTACCAATGCCAACCACTCGGGAAGGGATCAAACCTGGAGATCCAGGATAGAGTTGGAGGAAAAATGTGAAACAAAATTAAAAACACAATAACAACCCGAATGGCTGGTTGGATGGAATCTGGTAGTACCCCTAAAACTATGGCCCTGGGATATACTTCAGGCCTGGGATAAGACTCATTCCCAAGGGCTGGCTCTCAGCCCAACAGTGTTGTTGTTGTTGTTATGTGCCGTCGAGTCAGACCCGACTCATAGCGACCCCTCCTTGGGTTTTGGAGGCAGTATCATTATGGAAGTAGATTGCCCCATCTTCCTTCTGAGAAGTGGCTGGTGGGTTTGAACTGCCAGCCTTCTGGTTAGCAGTCAAGTGCCTTAGCCACTATGCTACCAGAGCTCCTTCAGCCCAACAATAGTTAAGACTTATATGCAGGACACCCAACCCATCTACTCTATGGAGATATACCCCTTGGAACAACTGCCAATGAGGCACCAGAGGGGCAGCATTCACATGGAGGGAAAGCTGGACAGACAGGAGTGCATAATTAAGAAGGTCACAGGGATGGGGGGAGCATCACAAAGAAGGGAGAGGAGAGTGGGTTAGGTTGAGGATGGTAATTGGGGAGTGAAACCAAATGTACACAAACTGTTGAATGTAAAATTCTG
>NW_006921622.1:15155054-15158623 GCF_000298275.1 Orycteropus afer afer
TGACCCCTTCTTTGGCTGGGGCTGAGAGTATGTGTTAGAGGTGGTGAAGAGGAAACAAATTCAACAGGAAAACTAAATATCTACTCTAGACTTCAAGAATGCCCAATTGTACATCTATGTCATTTTAGTCTTGGAGGAATTTAGATCCCTCTGCCTGCCTTCTGTTCTTCCTGTCTTTCGGCCCTTTTCCTTGTCCCTATTCTGTGGGCTTAAAGGAGAGTTGAGAGTGTTAATGGGAAGGATCACTGAACATAAGTCAATGATAAAATTGTTTCTGTGTAGAGACATAAACCTCAAAAAACCTTTGACCTCCCACCCTTCTGTGAGGAGATACATTTATGTTTTCTGTGTTTTCTGAAGATTATCTATCACTCTCCTTCCTGAGGCCATGAGGGGCTGTCAAAATGGAAGTACATAGATGCTTAAGAGTTGAAAGGTAAATGTGTAGTGCATCTCATCTGATCTCACATCCAACATAGGAAGTCCCTCCCTAGCAGCCAATCTTTTACCAGAAATCAGGTAATATTTATGTCACCATTGGATACTCCAATAGACAGGAAATTCTTTCTTTTTGTTGAGCTAAAATATGATTTGAAAGGAGGTAGAATTTTGGAAAATTTGCTTACCTTATTGTGACACTTTGCTTTCAAGGATAATTCTATTGTTGGCTGCATTGAGAGACATATTTCAATGTATTTTTGAAAAGCAGGTCCATCATCTTCCTGAAATTATATACAAAGTCATTTGTGTATTTGCCTATGTGCTTTTAATTTTTTTTTCTGGGCATTGGGGCTGGAGGTTTTATGAAATTCTGTAAGCCAAAGTGTCCTGTGTCATCCATCCCTGAATTACTGTGTTTAGTTGAGGGTGTCACACTGAAATGAAATATGGACAAGTCGGATCCTGTTGGGAGAGAGGCACACTTGCATCCCTGCCTGGCCAGCTTGTCTCAGGGGTGCCAGGGCTTTCTCTTTAGGCAGAATAAGTCCTCCTTTCCCCAGCATCACTCAGTGAATGTGCAATCTGTCTCAAGGCAAGCCATGTGGAAACATGATGCCATCTGGGGCCTTTGTTTCAGGTATTGCTCTCATTTCTCAGATGTGTCAGGCTGTTTGTGCCTGGTCTTCTCTACATCATCACAACCCAGTTATGGAAAAAGGCATAAGGGATAATAGTCATGTTTGTAGAACCAGAGTGTGTCACGAGGGTTTTCAGACAAAAGGTTACAGAGTCTCATGCATTACTAACTCATCATCTGAACCTCCATTCAGGAAGAGGAAATGACTGTGACCATATCATTCAGAGCATGTTTTTACTTGTCCTTGCAGTTATTGCCTCCAAACATACACACAAAGAAATCCTTTTCTCTTTTGTTTTAGGAGCAAACTCTGTGTAGGTGTGGCATTGTCTTTGTATTAATTTACTTCAAAATACAACCTAGGAGTAGTTACCAGTGGAAATATCCTAACCAGGCATCCACATTCCAAGGGTAGTTAGCTCACTTTTGAAAGACTCTAATTTGGGATTAACACTGCAGAAGTGGTTACTTGGCACTTCAAATATTACTGAAATCTGTATTAATTATCATAAGGGATGTGAGAAGTAAAATTTTCAGGGATGGAATGAATGGGAGGTATTCAAGTTATGGAATTGGCTAGAAAGATTCAATACTTGTTCAGTGGGATGATCAAATTGACCACAAGTGTTAAAGAAAATAAGAGATAGCAAAGTAAATCTTCTTCCCTTTGAGACCAAAACTAGATGGTTCCCAGCTACCACTACTGAATGTTCTAATCAGGAACAGAATATATGAATCCTGATAAAATGGGAGAAAAATGCGGAAGAGAACTTAAAATTACTGAAGGATCCAAATTTAGTGGAAGTATTGATGCTGGAGGAGTCCCTAAGACTATGGCCCTGAATTGTTCTTCAAACCTTGAATTGAAACTATCCCTGAACTCACCTTTAAACTAAGTAAAAGTTTATCCAGAGAGTAAAGACTGTCACCCTTGAGTATTGTGTTTATATACACACACACACACACACATACATATACCCCTGACCAAAGGGTCAACAGTAATTTTAAAGCATAAATAAGAAGGTTAGGGGGGCAGGGAGCTTAAGTAACTAGAAGTATAATAAGTAGAACAGAAATAACAAGAACGCTGGCACAATGTGAAGAAAGTAACCAATAACACTGATTATTGTGTCTAGAAGCTGTGGAATGGGAGTGGTTTTGCTGTGTATATTTTCACCAAAAATATAGTTAATAAAAACTAAAAAGAAGAAAAGAAATATCTCAAGGGAAAAAAAAATAAAGCTTTAACATATGAATATATACAAGTTTCGCCTCTTCTGTTTAGGTTTCTTCAAGATTTTCATAGCTATGAGGATAAAATCCTGTGAGGATTGAATTGTGTCTCCCCAGAATATGTATTGTAAATCCTACTCCCTGTACCTGAGGATGTAATTCTATTTGGGAATAGGAATTTCTTTGTTATGGTAATGAGGTCAAAGAGTGTAGGATATGTCTTAAACCTAATCAGTTTTGAGATATAAAAAGAGCAGATTACGCCCAGAAGCAAATAAGGCCAAATGGGAGAAGATGGATGCCACGTGGAGATCTCCAAGGAACAGAGGAGACCACTAGAGAAGCTGAGATAAGTATTTTCCCACAGGGCAGACAGAGAGTCTTCCCCTAGAGCCACCCACCATCCTGAATTTTAACTTCTAGCCTCCTGAACTGTGAGAAGATACATTTCTGTTCATTAAGGCCACCCTCTTGTGGCATTTCTGTTATAGCCATACCACATTTCATTTAACAATTCTGCATCACCTGGCTGCAGCTTACTTGAACAGAATCAGCAAATATTACTTCTTCACATACTGGTTGTAGTAGTTAAGGTTATGTGTCAACTTGGCTGGGCTTGGTTTTGAGTGGCTGGGCAGCTGGATATAGCAGCAGCTACCTGAGTTTAGAGATGCCTCCAGCTCCAGTGGGCCAGGAGTAAGAGGCAGAGTTGAAGCCCAAGGTCAAGGGGACTTTACCCAGCCTTTAGAGCTGGCACTGTGCACTTGGACTTCTAGCCTCCTAAATTGTAAGAGAATAAATCCCTGTTTGTTCAAGTCATTCATTTGTGGTATTTTCTGTTCGAGTAGCACTAAAGAACCAAAACACTGGTGTTGCTTTAGCTACACAACCCACTCGAATGATCCAAAGACACTGTGCTATTTCCTTCCCCAAGAACTTGGCATATGCTGTTTCCTTATTTTCTTCCAGATAGATCTCTGCTACTTGCTAACTGTGGGAACCTGTTTAAGGCATTGACCATTTCTAAACCTCAGTTTTCTAATCTGTAAAATGGAAAAAGCAATCAATCTCTACTAGATTATGAAAGATTAAGGAAATTATGTCTGTATGGATTTAGCTCAGTGCCTGGTATATGATAAATGTAATCAATATTTTTATTATTATTTGTTGTTGTTGTTGTTGTTATGTGCCGTCAAGTCGGCCCCGACTCATAGCGACCCCTCCTTGGGTTTCCGAGGCAGTATCATTACGGAAGTAG
>NW_006921622.1:15158723-15162022 GCF_000298275.1 Orycteropus afer afer
GATTGCCCAACCTTCCTTCCGAGGAGTGGCTGGTGGGTTTGAACCGCCAGGCTTCTGGTTATAATTTGTCACCTGGAAAATTCTAACTTGATCTTTAAAACTCACCTCAAGTGTCTTCTTTTCTAGGAGATTTTTCTCACCTTCTTCCCACACCCAAATCTAGGCTAGATGATGTGTACCTGCTAGATGCTCTCACAAAGCTCTGGCAACCTCCGTGGAAGTACTTACCATATTCCACAGTTTTTTGTTTTTATGCAAAGTTCTTTTTATGTGTATATCTCCACCTGTAAACTGTAGTCTCCCTGAGGGCAGGAACTATGTCCTATTTGTTTTATGCCCAGTGTGTAACAAACAAACAACACACTGCTGTCGAGTCGGACCCGACTCACAGCGATCCCTCCTTTGGTTTCTGAGGCAGTATCACTACGGAAGTAGATTGCCCAACCTTCCTTGCTAGGAGTGGCTGGTGGGTTTGAACCGCCAGCCTTCTGGTTAGCAGTCAAATGCCTTAGGCACTATGCTGCCAGAGCTCCCAGTCCAGTGTGTAGTATATATTATATATTACATTGAAAATCTGTGGCCCCCAGAAGAGACATTTTGGTAGGGAGAGGGTTATGAGAGTTACCATCAAATGGTTGAATAGTAGCCATGTGGAAGAGTAGACTGAGTTTGATTATACAGAGGATCTATGATCAATCCTATTACTAGGATCAAAGGGGGAAATTAGAATTCAACTCAATATATGGAAGCACTTATAACTGTGACTGTTCAAAAAATGGAATAGGCCGTCTCAGAGATTTTTCTTTCTCTAAAGTTGTTTTAGCAGAGGCTGGTAATTGGGTAAATTGTATTCATCCACTGAGAAAGAGATTTATCTAGATGACCTATGAGATGTTGTCTATCTCTAACATTCTGTGACAATTCCATATGAGAAATGAAGTTTATGAAACATATTCTCAGATGGTCGTTTAGACTTTACTGCATATTGGGTCTATATCTTACTATCCTTATCTCTTCTACTAAGTACTCTTTTAGTTCCCAAATGATACATATCTTTTGTTGATCAATTATATCACTAATATATATACTAATCCATATATGTAGCTAATCAATTTTATTGATAAGACAATATATTCTGTGAAACTTTTTTCTTGGCTATGGGGAAATTAAGATAGAAATAATGCATGATTCCTATCAAAATGTTGGGTTTTAGGTCTATTTACTAAAAGGACAGGGATGACTGTGGAGACCTTTTTGGCTTAAAACCAGAATGTCTACCAGTTAGGTCTTAAACTGACTAAATCTCTAACTCCACAGTATTATTGAATGTTGAAATAATTATTTGTGGAAAAAAGACATGTGGACATTGGACTACCCTCCAGAAAATAGTGAAACCCAAAATAAATCCAGTGCAAACTACTTTATCAAATTGCAATAGCTAATTAATCATTGAATGAGTAATATTTTCACACCAAAGCTGTGCACAAGATTTCATGTAACCAAGATATTATCCATGTTGCTTCTGGGGCAAGACTTTCTACTCATCGAAGAGGAAGGGGCTTTCTACTGAGAAGACAGACTTACTGATTTTGTGAATAGATAAAAAAAATAGATCAAATCTACTCAACAAGAATGATCTTCCCATTTTTATTGCTCAAAACAAGAAAACAGCAGCACTGGGTTAAACACTTGGTAATTTTTCTGAGGCTTCTTGGGAAAAGCTGAGAGAATCATAAATATTACTGTAGGAAAGAACGAGCTTGCTTCAAAGTACTCTTATCCTACAAATAGTTTTTCTTTATTGCCTTATGGATATTTCTTTTCATCAATTATGCAAGTGTCTAGAATAAGGAAGAAATCTCTGCCTTAAAACCACGGATGACTTTTTCAGCACCAGGTAGAATTGAGACCAAGATAGGAGCCAAAATGTGATGTTACAGTAAAATAGATTTGAATTTATTAGGGAATTATTCATTCAGGCTCCTCCTTAGTCAAATAAAGAAAATATTGTTGTATCTTCACTCTACTTGAGGCCACAGAGGCAGGGTTTATTGACATTCATCCCTAAGAATTTTCCTTGGCTTTAACAAAATGTAAGTATGTTATTGTTCTTCATGATGAATGTGGCAACTGGTCACACCTTGTGGATCACATTAGAAAGAAAGACTAAAATTCCTGGCAAAAGTCTATGCATAACAAAGAAGCTTCATAGTCACTGACAAAAACAAGTCACTATGGGGTTTCCCATTATTTCATTATTTGAAAATATATGCACCATGTGGTGCTTAGGGCAGGCCCATGATAAACTGTTAGATTTCTTGAAATACTTCATGTTGTATAAATTTGAGAAGATAATAACATTCTCAATCTCATTATACTGAGAAATTCCATTTTTATTTTCTTTTGCCATGTCAAGAATAGAGTAAATAAAATGACACCAAGCATTTTAACAGCTGGATTGTGGAATTAATCTTATAAGAGTTCCTCACTCACAACTGTAAGTCATTATGATTTTTAATGGAATAATTTCAAGGAATTCTAAAGGAATGTCAGGCTTGCAATGTTTTTAACCAGAAAAAAAGCATGGATCTTTTTCTCTTTTGAAATTGTGTTAAATCAATTCTTGCCTTTTTTGACATCTGATAGACATATGATTTCATTTACTGTTAGAGGATTCTTCATTATTAAAAAAAAAAAAGTCTGAATGGTTAAACTCTGGCTAAAAATTTGCTTAAAATCCTACAATTATATATGAAGAATAATGCTATATCTTTGCATTTATAATTGCTTACCTGGAGATAATACTCAAGAAACTAGATTTTCTTAGATTAAACAATCCTGTTAAAATGCTAAAATATTAGGAGTTATGAGAAAGTCTAATACCTAAATTATTTAAATACTGAATTAAAAATAGCCTTGGGCTTTATGAAGGCATTCTACATTGTGTATCATTTTGGGAGGAAATACATCAATGTCTATTTAAGCAGTGGCATATCCAAAATGAATTAGCTCTATTTGGACACTGTTCTATAGAATGTGCGTTACATGCTTTGTCCATTTTGGACATTAGAATAGAGACCATACAAAGCAAGGTTCTCATAAATTATTTGCTATTTCTTAATAATATCTTAAGGAGCTCTGGTGACACTGTGGCTGCTAACCAAAAGGTCAAAATTTGAACCCACCAGCTGCTCTGCTCTGGTAGTGTAGTGTCTAAGGCACTTGACTGCTAACCAGAAGGTTAGCGGTTCAAACCCACCAGCCACTCCTCGGAAGGAAGGTTGGGCAATCCTACTTCC
>NW_006921622.1:15162612-15166160 GCF_000298275.1 Orycteropus afer afer
TTCATATGATTAATAATATTATTACTATGCTAGTACTATAAACTATATATATACTATATGCTGCTATAGTATATATGTATACATACCACACACACACACACACAAAGATATATATATATATATATCTTTATACACACGCATGTATGAGGAGGAGACAAAGAATTTAGGAATTTGTAATTATTTGAATTGCAAGAGAGAAATTTGAGGGAGTATACCAATATGTTTTCTCATATGCAAAGGTACTTTATTCAACTGTATTTAGTATTTAGCATTATAATGCTGTTTATCTTTTCTGAGGACAAAATAAGAGGCCCAGGTCTAATATAAAGAATAAATTTCCAGCAGAGAAGATTATAAAGCTTTGGAATACCAAGGAAAGTTGTGACTTAAAAAATAAAATATATAAATATATAAAACCAAAACCATAAAATACCCTAGACTATGGCCCCTAGTCATCCTGCGGGTCTGGAATTGAACTCACTCCCATGGATTAACTTCCAGCCAAACAATAGACAGGCCTATGAGGTAAACAATTACACCAGACAAGTACAATCCTTAAAAGAATCAACAGTGGGGGATCAGAAGGGCAGCATTGGCACAGGGAGATAACTCAGAGGGCAGGAATGCATAGGAAAAAAAGGCCGCAGGGAAAAGGTAACCATAAGGAGGATATGGGAAGAAGCTGTTGCATTGTAGAGATTGCAATCAATATCACAAAACAAAATGTGTATGAACTATTGAATGAAAAACAAATTTACTCTGTAAACTTTCACCTAAATCACAATTTAAAAAAAAAAAATTATTCACCCATGGAGACTAATTTGTGCTTTGACTACATGACACTTGAGAACAGTGGGGAAAAAAATCAATGAGGAGAAAAACCCAGCCAATTTGTTTATTGCCATGTAGTCTTAAAAAGAAATTAAAAAATAAATAAGAAAAAAGTTTTGAATTTGAAAACTAGGACCTATTTTACTTTTCCAAATGACTGTGCTGTGACATTGACAACACATGGCAAAGCAGCATGCTCACAATTTTAGGCTTTTTCCTCCTGGCCAGTTTCTGAGTTGGAGGACTAAAGAGAGGTCATATAGTTTGTACCTGCTGTTGTGTCCTGCTGCTTCTGGGTGATAGATCCTGGTTCTTAGACTGAAAATTGTGCTTCTCTCCGACCTGTGTGCTAAGTCTATATGAGTAAGGTTTTGCCATGAGCCTAGTTTCATCAGCAATACAGATATGTGTTGTGTTATTATTAGGTGCCATTGAGTCAAGCCTGATTCATAGCAACCCCATAAGACAGAGTAGAGCTGTCCCATAGGATTTTCTAGGCTGTAATCTTTATGGGAGTAGATCGCCAGGGCTTTTTCCTATAGAGTTGCTGGGTGGGTTCTAACTGCCAACCTTTGGGTTAGCAGCTAAACATTTAACCATTCAGCCACCAGGGCTACTTAACACAACTATACAGAGTCTTAAACTACTATGAGTCAAAAATGTACTCACTGACACCTAACAAAAACAACAAAACTTTTGGGAAGCCATGGAATTAATGTGTGATGCTCCCTTCTGACTCAATGAATCCTACATTGCAGGATGAATAAAATATGAAGTAATACTTTCCAAAATGAAATTTGAGAATCATTCAATCTCTTGGGAAAGCTGACAGATCTGTTCCCCCCTCCTCCAGGCGTTGATGAAATTCTGTGAACACTAAGAAAGAGAGATCTACAAAGAGACTTTCCAGTTTGTGGTAGTGGTTCTAGTGGTTTTTCTTGTTGGACTTTCTGACTTGAGTCTTTGTTTTCTCAGCTGTGAAATGGGACCAATGAGATCACACTTAAGAAAGCTCTTGGTAATCTGCAAAGCACACTTGATGTGTTATGTTAGGTGTTGCTATAATTATTATATTTCCCATTGATGTACCATATATATAAATAACAATTCTGATTGTTGTTGTTAGGTGCTGTTGAGTAGGTTCTGGCTCATACTGACTTGATATACAACAGAATGAAACAATGCCCAGTCCTGTGCCATCCTCACAATCATCACTATGTTTGAGCCCATTGTTGTAGCCATTGTGTCAGTCCATGTCATTGAGGATCTTCTTTTTTGCTGACTCTCTACTTTAGCAAGCATCATGTCCTTTTCTAAGGACTGGTCCCTCCTGATAACATGTCCAAAGTACATGAGATTAAGTCTTGCCATCCTTACTTGTAAGGAGCATTCTGGCTCTACTTCTTCCAAGACAGATTTCTTATTTTATTTCTGGCAGTCCTTGGCATATTCAATATTCCTTGTCAACACCATAATTCAGAGGCATCAATTCTTTGGTCTTCCTTATTCATTTTCCAGCTTCCATGTGCATATGAGGAAAATTAAATTACTATTGCTTAGGTCAGGTACACCTTAGTCCTCAAAGTGACATATTTGCTTTTTAACACTTTAAAGGTGTATTGCAAGAATCTGCCCAATGTAATTCTGATTAAATACATATTATTGGAAAATTGTCATCTAATTTGATAACAATTAACTCCCAATTAGAAAGCATTTGGTATGTGCCAGCACTGGGCCAAGCCTCCTTAAAACATGAAATCTTGTCTAATTCTTACCTTATAACTAAGGAAAGCCAGGGGGACCAGGACAGGGTGAGCAAACGGCAGGGATCCAGGTAAGGGGAGGGACCTAGGCACCACCCCCAAGTGGCGGGAAAGCAGGGGAGAGGAAAGGAAAGCCATGGGGACCAAGACAGGATAAGCAAGAAGTAGGGATCCAGGAAAGGAGAGGGACCCAGGCCCCACCCTCAAGCAACAGGAAAGCAGCAGGGATCCAGGTAAGGGGATGGCAGAGAGGTTTTAAACAGCTAAGAGAGACAAACTTGTCTGTCAGTTTGTCATACTGTGGTGACTTGCATGTTGCTGTGAGGCTTGAGGTTATACCACCAGTGTTTCAAATGCCAGCGGGGTGGCACATGGTGCACAGGGTTCAGTGTAGCTTGCAGACTGAGACAGACTAGGAAGAAGGAAGAGGCCATCCACTTCTCAAAGAACTTGCCAGGCAAAACCTTATGAATAGCAGAGAAACACTGTCTGATACATCACTAGGCAATTTTATGAATAGCCTGGAAACATTGTCCAATACAGTGCAAGAAGATGAGCCTCTTAGGTCAACAGGCACTCAAGATACAACTGGGAAAGAGCTGCCTCCTCAGAGTAGAGCCAACCTTACTGATATGGATAAAGTGAAGCTTTTGAGACATCCATTTGCTGATGTGATAAGACTCAAACTGAACAGTAATAGCTGCAAACATCCATTAATAATCAGAACATGGAATGCATGAAGTATAAATCTAAGAGAATTGGAAGTTGTCAAAAATGAAATAGAATGCATAAAGATTGATATCTGAGCGATTAGTGAGCTGAAATGGACTGGTTTTGGCCATTTTGAATCAGACAATCATATGATCTACTATCCTGGGAATGACAATTTGAAGAGGAATGACATCCCATTCATCATCACAAAGGCTGTTTCAAGATCTGTCCTGAAGTACAATG